>NW_024581096.1:20080442-20190774 GCF_017639235.1 Corvus kubaryi | reverse complement strand
TCTTCTTCTTCTTCTTCTTCTTCTTCTTCTTCTTCTTCTTCTTCTTCTTCTTCTTCTTCTTCTCCTCCTCCTCCTTCTTCTTCTTCTCCTTCTTCTTCTTCTCCTTCTTCTTCTTCTCCTTCTTCTTCTTCTTCTCCTCCTTCTTTCTTCTTTCTTCTTTCTTCTTTCTTCTTTCTTCTTTCTTCTTTCTTCTTCTTCTTCTTATCTTACAGTTTTTACAAAGCTTTATGAGCAAAGAATTCTTTTATTTTTAAATATGCACCTAGGTAAACACTGAATTAAAGATGTCAGGATTATACTGTTGCTGATCTTTGTGCAGGATGGGAAGACATGAAAGGAATTAAGTTTTGCATACGTGCACATTCTGCACATTTGATAAGTAATACTATTTTACAACTAATCAATACATTTCATCCTCAAGTTTCTCAAAGAACTTCCCACAGTAACTACGTGTGGGTGTGCGTGTTTGTTTGGAAATCCTGCCATGTGTCCACACGTCTCCCTGTACACTACTGAGGGGGCACAAACCATTTTGCCCAAACCCTGAGCAAATGCTGTGGGTACGTAACGGATCTGAGTAACAGACACATGGAGACCTTGCCTAAAAGATATAGAGGCTGTTACTGCCCACGACTTTTGAACCCACTGGGTGCCAAGATTGCCACCCTCCTAGCATAAATGGCAGAACAGGGAGTGTCCTGACAGCTCAGTGAGCCAAAAAAGTTAGAACAAAACAAATCATATTCTGTCAATGCCCCCAGTAAGAGATCAATGACACATGTGCACACACAACACTTGTGTGTACAGAGAAGGAAGAAGCACTGAATCTTCTCCTCTTTCAGTATAAAGGCTCCCAACCATCCCACTGACCTGACGGCCAAGAGCAGGGTTTTGCATCTTGCCTTTTCTGCTCTCTTCTGGACTTCACTAAGAATCATAGAATCCCAAAACAGTTTGGCTTGGAAGGGATCTTAAATATTGTCTTGTTCCATCCCTGCTATGGGCAGGAACACCTTTCTCTAGACCAGGTTGCTCCCAACCCCATCCAACCTGGCCTTGAACAGTTCCAGGGATGGGGCAGCCACAGCTTCTCTGGGCAACCTGCGCCAGGGTTTGAAATCTCATGGGATTTTCTCACCCCAGATGAAATCTCATGGGATTGCTCATCCCAGTGAAGACAAAAGTCGCAGAGAAATTACTGCAGTCTCTTGGGAACAAAGAATGAGGATTCCAAGGACAGCAGTCACTCAGAGGATGTGTGTGAGTCGAGTACAAATAAATTTTAACTGGAAACAGTGGGAACAACAGATAAGAAAAGGAGTTAGCAGTGCCCTCTAACAGTAGAAGGATGGGACCCCATACCCTCAGAAAGGACTTGCTGAGATGATTGCTAGCATTATGAAAATCATTTGTTTCATGACCAAGAATGCCTTGTCTGGTCTTCCAATGCACAGCACAGCACATCTTCTGGCACTTCAGCAATGTGAGCACTGTGCACCGCACTTACACCAGTTTCACTGCTGGCATCTCTTCCTCCTCTGTCCCTCCAACCACCCCCGCTCTTAGAGGTCTTTGGATTTGAGATTGTTTCCTTAGATATTTAACCAGCACTTTTTGTGACTCCAGTTATTTACTCTTGCTTTAAGTACTATATTAAAACATCGCAGTCAATACTGCAATGAATACTGAATACACTGGACTCAGTAAAAAATTAGCCTTCCATGTGAATTACTCTGATATCTTGTGCAAGTTTTAAATTATAAGTCTTCATACTTTGTGCCTTGGGGTGACTTTATGATGTTGTATCCCATATTGCTGTTCTAAGCCCAGAAATTAATTTTGTGCCTTTCTATGCCTTTAAACTGAGCCCGAGAGGGAGAGAGAAAAGTGTACTTTTTCAAAGCAGTTTGCAGTTTGTTTTCATGTTCCAAGGACACAGATAAACCTCTCTTGCCTCTAACAAAAGCAGCTGGAGAGGGAGGAAGCAGCTTGCTTTCCAGCCAGTTTTCGGCTTTCTTTTTCTCCAGAGAGAGATGGAGAGTTGAACTTTTGTTTTACTGGGACTTTGTTTCTTCCCTTTTTCTCTGCTGGATGGTTTCAACACCACAATACATTGGGAGGAATTTCCTCCGAGGCCTCAGCCCTGGAGGTGGGCACACCACCCCGTCCCAGCTGCGAGAAGGAGGGGAGAGGCTACCTACAGAAGGACTCTGAAATTTTCTCAGGTTTTCTCTCTACAGTGAGGGGTTCTATTATTTAGCATTATTATCTTTTTTCTGTGTGTTTGTTAAATAAATAGTTTTATGTCTTTCACTTTCCTTCGAGGAAAATTCACTTTTTTCCCGAACCTGGTGGTTGTAACCTGCCTTCTCACAGAGGATATATTTCCAAATTGGCCCAAACCAGCACATTTTGCTTTCTTTTTTTTTTTTCTTTTGTTTTAATTCAACTTACTAAACTGCCAATTGCTCTGTTTTATGCAGGGATTTGGAAGATGCGACATTTTTTTTCGGAACTGGGAAAATTTGGTTTCCTGCACTGAGCTGCGATTTATATCTTCTACGTATACATGTCTGTGTTCAAACAGAGAATAGGAGGAGTCCACAAGATCAGCCCTCCACTCGTTTTCAAGGAGCTTTATGACATTCTTGCTGCAGGTTCTTCTTTCTGGCTTAGCTGACAGGAGGATAGGGAGCAGCACGAGGCAGCCTCACTGGTCACATACTCACTGCTCGTGTGCCTGCATTCAGAGACAACTTTATTGACCATATATAATGGGTATTATCAAACTCAGGCGGTTCCTAGGGGAATATATCTGTGCCCCAGGAGGAGATTCTCCACCATCTCTTCATTCACAGGTGGTTGTTCTCACACTGAGATGCTGCTGCCAACCCTCTGCTGGAAGAAGAGCCACAAAAGTTATTTAGTTCCCCTCAAAACTGGATCATATGACAAAACCTGTGCAGAAACAGGCCTATAAACAATGTGCAATTCTAAGCAGCCATCCAGAAAAAGTAATTAAAGAGGACATCTAAATCACAATAAAGTGCGCGGAATTTTAAATAGCCTGTCTAAATGTGTTCCTGCCCTCGAGCTAAGTCATTTACAATCACTTGTTGATTCTTTTAACTACACATTAAAACCTATCTCTTCTACTTTCACACAAACACAGAGATCAAATCCATTCTCCCTAAACTCTTTTGGTTTAAACTTTTTGATGGGACCAGTCTGCAAATAACCAAGCTGCAGCTTGGCTTTGCATCCCAACAGCTCTATTGCCTGGCACAGATTCTTCAGGGTCCACAGGGATGAAGGGTAATAATTTGCTGCTCTTAAAGAGCGGTCTCTCAAACAGTGTCTAAGTCCTCCAGGCTCTGCCTCCCATCCACTACCTGACCATACAGATTACATGCAGATAACCTGTGGACTTAGTAATTCAGGCAGCCAGTGGTGTATGGAACATTTTTGGTGTGCATGGGAACTGCCTGCTGGTGCTCTTCTGTTCTCAAAACAGTTGAGTTTTACCTTGAGAACTGCCACAGTGACATGCACAGGGCAGCTGGACTATCAGCACGGTTATGTTCAAACAATAAATTTCCCTCTCATTTAGCAATGCCACACTGTCACACAGCCTCATAGAATCATAGAATAATTGGGGTTAGAAAAGCACTTCTAAGATCATCAAGTCCAACCATTAACCCAGCACTGCCAAGGTCTCTACTAACACAAGCGACACATCCACACTGCTTTTAAATCCTTCCAGGGATGGGGACTCCAGCACTTACCCAGGCTTCCTGATCCAATGATTGACAGACCTTTCAATGAAAAACTTCTCCCTAATATCCCAGTCTAAACCTCCCCTGGCCCAGCCTGAGGCCGTTCCCTCTCCTCCTGTCCCTGTTCCCTGCGAGCAGAGCCCGACCCCCCCGGCTGCCCCCTCCTGTCAGGGACTTGTGCAGAGCCACAAGGTCCCCCCTGAGCCTCCTTTGCTCCAGCCTGAGCCCCTTTCCCAGCTCCCTCAGCTGCTCCTCACCAGAGTTGTGCTCCAGACCCACTCAGCAGGAATTAACTGATGTGTGAGATTGAGTGACCGTGATTACAAAGCAGTAAGTCAGAAAACTTGTGTGGGCAGCTGTTGTTCCTAAGGTGTCCAAGAAGAAAAGTGTTTGTTAATTCCTCTCCTTTATGCACTTGTCCTTGCTTTGCTTTTATTTACAATTTTGGCTGAGCTGTTTTTCTGGCACCTTTAATTTTGCATTGATTGGCTCTATGCTTCATACCCACACATTGACACCCTTTTAACCTAGTGATGTTTTCCCAGCTTTGGCCACTTAGGGGTTAAGCTGGGATGTTTTGATCAGCCAGTAATTGCCTCAAAGCCTTCTCCAAATTTTGCAGACATGGAACTGATATTTTTACTGTCAACACTTGAGTCTTGGCTGGTCATAATCCACAGGAATGCACCTGGATGCAATTGTGCTTGGATAACTAAACCCGAGTGACGTGTTTCACTTAGTGGGGACTCCTCTGGCTTCGTTGTAAAGATTAGAGAGTGATTCAGCATTCATGAGAAAATGTGGCAAAAAAAAAAGGTTAGCTGAACAGTGCTAGAAGTGGAGCCATATTGGGAGCAATTGAAGGAGGAAATGGTCTGGATTTATTGTCTGCATTAAAGATATTGTGGGTCCCATGGATACCAGGAGTGTCATGGAGATGCAGCTAATAGGATTTTTATTGGATTATTGTCCGGCTGCTGCACCTGCTTCTGAAGGGGACAGTGCAGTGGGTTTTCTGGCACAATCCTTGAACAAGGGATCAGAAAGGAGCTATGGGAACTGGAAGCTCCGATATAAATTTTTAAGGAAACTTTTACAGTACCCTCAAAGCCATTTCCAGGAAGGCAGCCCCTTCTCTCTCTTTACAAAATGTTCAAGTATAGAAAATATATTGCTGGAGTGAGTAAAAACACCAAGGACCTAGCTTACACACTTTTACTCTTCAGTCCATATGTAGGTTACTTTTTATTTGAATTGACTTGAAGGAAGGTTGCTTTTAAAGTTTTTATTATTTTTAAAATAGCAATATTGATTATTGCTGAATTTTATGTGGGGTTTTTTTGTTTGGTTTGGGTTGGGTTTTTTTGTTTTTTTTTTTTTTTTTTTTTTTTTCACAGTGGTATACAATCATAGAATCATTAAGGTTGAAAAAGATGTCTAAATTCATTGAGTCCAACCACTAACCTAATCATGTCTCCACATGACACACCTACATGTTTGTTGAACACTTCCAGGGATGTTGACTCTACCACTCTTCTGGGCAACTTGTTCCAATGCTTGACTCCCACTTCAGTGAAGAATTTTTTCCTAATATCCAATCCAGATCTTCCCTGGCAAAACTCAAAACCGTTTCTTCTCATCCTATTTGTCTCTCATTTCCCCTGTCTCCTGTGCATTTAGGTTGCAATAATTTCCTCTGTTGCTTGAATCAAAGCTTTTTTACCTGTATCTAGATTTTGCTAAAGGTTCCAGGTGCAGACCCTTTCTGGTCATTTCCACCCCTGAAGATGTCACACAGAGTTTGCCTCTATGTTTCACAAACCATTTCCCAACTCCCTGTTTTAGTTCTTTTGTTATCCAACAGAGAACTGTTCTGAGGGGGAAAAAACGGGAGTTTTCATCACCAGTTCATTTTAATTTTTAGTCCTGCTTTCTATTGAAGCTGAACATCAGAGAAAATTGGAAGCCATCTAAATTCAGGTCTCAAGCTAAACACTTCTAGCATTGATTTAAGATAGTCTTATTAGATTTTAAGTAAGTTTGGATGAATAATTTGTAACAAATGATTTCATGAATTGCATCTCATTTCTTTGCTCATTAATTACTTAGAAAGGGGGTCAAATTGTTCCATTCAGGATCAATTTCAAAACTTTTTGGAGTAAATGGAAGGAAATAGATACATTCTGGATTAAGATACACAGATATTTTATTGAATTTCTAAGATCCTCCAGAGAAGTAGTGCTTTAATAGCTATCTATAACACATGATGTAGTTCCTATCCACATATAAAAATGCTGTGACTTTTTTTGTCTATGTTTTCTTAACAAATACAGCATCTCCTGGAAAAGTCCTACTAATGTGGTGTGAATATTTTCCATTTTTTTACTTTAAAGGTATTGTTTTAGAAAGTTTTTTTGCCAGTTAATATAGGGAGAAAACTGAGATCATTAACGTGTAAAGTCAGCTACTTTAACCTGACATCTCATTTTTAATTAATATTGTCATCAAGGATTACAGTCAGTGGCTTCTAACAACTAACAAGTGCACAGCAGGATGCAGTCTCAAGCTGCACCAGGGGACATTTAGGTTGGACATCTGGAATTTCTTCACCGAAAAGATGATGAGACTTTGGAATGGGCTGCCCAGGGAGGAGGAATCACTATTCCTGGAGGTGTTTAAGGAAAGCCTGGATGTGGCAGTCAGTGCTCTGGTCCAGCTGACAAAGTGTTGTTTGGTCATAGGTTGGGCTTGATGATCTCAGACGTATTTTTCAACCTAATTGTTTCTGTGATTTTCCACATACATTTTTTTCCCCTCCATCTTTTTTTTAATCTTTTCCCTCAGTGATGCTATTTATTTGCCTCTATACTAGTCTCTTATTCCAGCAACTTGAATAACACTGAGGATGTTTATACCCACTTCTAGTATTATTTTATCACTTGTTTCTTCACCTGAAATTAATAATCTTTTCTTTTAAATTGAATCAGTTACTTTCTCAGCTTTATTAACGTATTTATTTATTTATTTATTAATCTTTTCAGCAGTCACACTCTACTCACTTTCCAATAACCATTCCTCCATTTCATATATTTTTTGTTCCCTTCTTTCTTTTTGCTTCATGTATTATTAAACCAGCAGTCAGCATCATATGGTACATTGTCCCTCAAGCATGGCTAATTTCTGTTTCTGGTAATAAATTTAAAGGGAAATAATTTGATTAAGAATATATTTTCTGTTGAAAGAGGCATTATTTCAATTGCAGATTTTATTGTATCTTTGTGATCAGTTTCTCATCTCCAAGAAGTATACCACTAACAATAATGCTGTGATGGAGATGCAATTTAACAATTTAAATTGATAGTGAAAAGATATAAGAGTAAATTACATAGATAATGCAGATTCTTTGAAAATCCTGCTTGTTTTAACTTTGCTTTCTCATTAATATGTTCCTGCTAATTTAGAATAAATAATAGGAAATTTATGATGGCATGCTGCTAGAATTTCTCCTGATGTGGAGTTGGTCATTGTCATTTCCTCTGAGAAATTTGGGAATTTATATATTTTTGGGCAAATCTTTGAAGAGAACTGGTGCTCTCTCCAGATTGGGGAGTAAAAGAGCTTAACAGTACATATGTAGACCCCTCATGACATATTCCCTCCTTGCCAGTGTGGTCCTGAGTGTGCTTTATTTTCTTCTACGGGTGAATCCCATAATATTTATTGTTATTCATAGTGCAGGGGCCCTCATCGAAGCACTTGGCTTTTCCCATGTCTTCTACAAGGCAACTACCAACCGTTTTGTTCCTTTCTAATGGCTAATAATAATAATAAAAAAAAACAACTTCTAAAGCTATCCCACCTACTTTATAACTTGGCTTGGCTTAATCCAAGCAGATGCACCCACTTCAAGATGTATTTCAGGAGAATACTTTTGTACTCAAATAACCATGATGGATAAAATTTAACTGAAAGACTTAAGATGAGGGATTGCCTACTTTGAAATACTGTCAAGGAATATAAGTTATCACTTCAGTCACACACTTGCTTTGATGACACTTTTATTCATACACAGTATAGGTGTGCATTTGACACTGATGAAAACAGATTTTTTTAATTAATAAAGTGAGGGTACAATGCATGTCACCATAAGGTGGGTCGAATAATTGCCTTCTGCAGCTGCTTTGTGACTGTAAAGGTAGTCTGAAATCACTCAGGGGTCTAACTCTGACACTTTTAAAGCTAGATAAGGCATAACCTTAACATTTCCCTGCCTCGGTTCTACCACCTGGAAAACACAGAGAATCTGAAATCTGTACTCATTATCTCACTAACATGCTTAAAATATTTAAGGGGTAAGCTTGAAGATATGATTGTAAAAGGCAGTTAAGAGCTAATTAGCCAGGCAAAAAATCTGTTTCCAGTTTACCAGAGGAAAAGAGGTTGCTTAGATGAACTGAAGAGGGCAAGGTACCAAAACATCCTGCAAGTAACCTGTCTGTTACTCTGGACCATGAGATTATTAGGACATGGACTGTACCTTTTAAAGTGCCATCTAACTAACACAGAGCAGAACAAACACAGAAGTTGTCTGCATTTAAATTGGAAATGCTAAAATATATCTGTAATCACTCAATTAGACAGTTCTGGGACAACTCTCAGGGTTATTTTACCCCCAAGGATGTGATTGCCAAGGTTGGGATTGATGTGGGGGTATCTGAATTTCATTCCAATGATTCATGTGTACATGCTCTCTGTGCCTCCAGGCACTGTCTCAAGGTAGGTAGTAGCAGAAAAAGCTGAAAAGGTGAGGAGAGGCATATGTACCACAACCATGGAAACTTGGCTCCAATGGTTTGAAGAGAGGGGTTGCTGGTACTCCACACAGTGACCTAGATCTGATTGAGTGGGAAGTTAGTGCCTGTAAAACCTGCCAGTTTAATATCTCTAGAGAATGATTATTTTTATTTATTGGCCATTCTGTAACTTACTGCAAAAAAATCATGAGAATCCTGCCAAAGTGTCACCTCTGGTCAGGGACATAACATCATAAACTGAAAATACACTATTAGAGACACACACAGTGTGAGCAATACAACACCTTGTGTTGATACAAACAAGATTAAAAGGAGAAGTTTATGTTAGGTTGAAACTTTTCCTCCCAGCTTTCTATTTTCTTAGCTGAATTTTAAAGTTTTGACCATTTCGTTTCTGTGATTCCAAATATAAATAGTAAGGCTGCTACTAGAAAGCACTGACTCATAATACTCACTAATATTGCCCCTAGGAGAATAGTGGGGCCATTAACAAGACACAGTCATCACATCTAAAGGTCCTCGATGGCATCAGCCCAAGCTTTGCAAAACAGTGTTCCTCCCACAGGGGTTGTGAGCTCATTCAGATTTCTGCCAGCTTCCAGGATCAAACCCACATGTTCAAAGGATTTGCTTTGACAATTGGCTGCTGGTTCCAGTGCTTCACTTCCTAGGTAAGAAAGGCCAAAAATCTCACTGCTCTCAGACATGATGAAGGATATACTTTCAGGCTCAATATTAATAACAGAAAGAAATTCAAGGGGAAAAACCATCTTGTATAAAAATGAGACATTTATAGAGCAGTTTATTACACCCCAGCAAGATGCCTGAGTGAGTTTTGATGTTTTTCCTCCATGATGGCAAAGGAAGCCAAGATGTCAAACTCTGGATTAGACAAAAAGATACTGAATCCAAAGTTAGGTGAGATGAATCCTGGTCTCTAAGGAATATGTCACATAGCTACTAGGGTGGAAGCAGAAGTTTGTCCCACACATGCCCTGATCTTCTGTATTTATTCATTTTGCAAAACACTGAGTTAAGGTGTCTAGCTGCTATTTGAAACAGCAAGACAGAAGTTCTTAATGACCATCATAAGTGTGTTGTATCACATCACGGATCCAGAACTGTCTCTAGACATTAAAAAATGTCAAAAAAAGTGATCTGCACAATCACTGCCCTCCCCTCAGGGACAGTAAGCTTTGTGATGAGGTTACCTCTGCTGAAGGATTCAAAAATATTCATGAACATTTCAATAAATATAGGGAAAGTATTCACAGAGCTCGGCTCAAATTTTTAAGTACAATGTGCCACCTCTTTTGAGAACAAAAGTCATGGATACAGCTAATGTGGGATGACTTACAGATACGCTTTGCAAAGCATCCATATTTTCTCATCACTTTGTTATAGAAGAAAGTCACAACTATTCTTTTGGTTGTTTTAATTTTGCTGTCTTGAATTTGCTTCACTCCTGAATTCTAGATGGTGTGCCTGACTCACAGGCAGTATGAAAGAGACATACATAGATGACTTTTTAAGAATGAAAAACACAAACTGTCTTAGATTCGAGTAAACCTCTGAACTTTCAATCACATAATTAACTTTATTCAGCAGTTTCTCTGACATGTATCTTATTCTTTGCACTTTTTTTAAAAAGTTTGTGCAATTATGTATGCTATTAAGATATTATCATGGACACAGTGTGTAGTCTTAAATTATCTCAGTGCACTCAGTGACAGTTTTTTCAAATGCTATTAAAAAGTAAAATTGACAAATTATTTTTCAACCATCTTATTCTGGTCCTAAGGGCCAAAAAAGCTCTAGTTTGCATAATGTCTGAGGAAAACAGAATTGACTGATTCAAAGAAAGAGGTCTGATAAAATTTTTGCTTATCTGAAATTGACACAAATTCTCTGAATTTGGAAAAGGTCACTTGTATATTTTTTTAAAGTAATCACATAAAATCTTGGCCTTCAAAATAAGAACAATCTTGTTAAGAATTGCTTAAACTTCAGAGCAGTATCTGTCATATAACTTATTTTACTGGAGACATCATTATTGCCATTATTGCTTCTTGAGTCACTTTTTGACAAATAGTATGAGAACAATCAAACTATTTAATTGGTTAAACATTTCATGATACAATTTTTTGGTCAAATCCTTTAAATTTTATCAATGGGTTTATTCATGGAATAGTTTAAGAGAAGCTCTATGGTGTGGTCTTATTTTTGAGCAGTAAATTAGATGGCTCAAATGAACAAAGAACTTTACTGCATTTTTTTTTAAAGGTTGGGTTGAGTTATCCTTCTTCCTCACCTCACCATTATTTTTCATTCCATTCTGATTCTAGGTTACAGGAAAGAGTAAAAACACATACATATATAAAGATTCTAAAAGCCTTTCAGACTGCATATTCTCTTAGAAAACAGGATTTCCCCCCTATTTTGAAAAATCAAAAATCTCAGCTAGATCAGGCTTTTGCTCCATAGCAATGCCTTTTGCCAGACGTATTAGTTTATTCTTCTACCTTGAGCCTGCATGTTCAAGAACTGCCCACAGGGCTGTCTTCTTTCCCCAAATACTGATTTTTGCTCAGATGACCTCCTCTCTTTCCACCTTTAATTATGAACAGTGGATATGAGTTTAGCTCTGCAGAAATATCTTTACAGGCATGTGCACGTTTACATGTGCTCATTGCAAAATGTGCTTTGACAGCCCCCTGCTAAGGCTTTTCCCAGATTAAGGAATCATAAGCAGCTTTGGACCACTTGACCCTGCTGGTTCATCATTTATGCTGTTCAAAAACATGTATGTGGCCAATTTAAGTTTATCTAAACACTTAAGAAGAAACTCTTTGATTAAAGATCATGCTAAGTGACACTGACAGGAACCCTCTAACCAATGTGGTGTAGCTAAGTCACCATTAGATGCTGGGAAAAGTCCTCTTCATAAAGAAACCCAGAGAGAATCATGTTTGGAGCAGTTCTTTCTTAGCAGTAATTTTTCACTATCTTGAAAGGGAAAGGTAAACTACCATCAAATGATCCAGGAAGATTTCACTAGAGAGTTTTGCTTGGGGTGTAATTTCCAAATATTTGAAAGGAAAGAGAAATATACTTTTATACTTTTATATAAAAAGGAATGTAGCCACACTTTTTCGCTATCAATCACACACAATGATTTATCATTTTAGTAAATGATTCCATATAATCTTTTTGTCACATCAAACACCAATTAATTCACTGGGGGGCACTTACAAGGGTATCCATGTTGAATTGAGTTGTCTTTTAGTCCTTTTCCTAAATTGTCACATTTACTGCCTGCTGTAGAAAGAGGAAGCCACCAATTGATTTCTAATTCTGCAAACCCCAGGGTGTAAATGTGATTAGCAGTAATTGGAGAAGTTCAGCAACTGTTAATTTCTCCTCTCTTTTTTGTTTTTCCTATTTAAAATATTAACAAAATGTGTATGTAGACCAAAAACTGACTCCAATGCAGCTGAACAAATGATACATATTTAATCAGAGCTGTGGGACCCCAATGCGATTGTCTGAAACAAATGTGACATGTGCTTCCTCTCCAAAAAAAAAAATAGTCAGGCAGCTAATAAACAGCATCAGTATTTTGTTGTAACGTTCGATGTCTACATGATGTCAAGTTTAATGGCATTACACTATGTAAAAAAGCCAGAAGTACACTGCTAAACTCGTTTTTTCAAGCTGGCTGTCCCTGAGGAGATTATAATGTGAGCAGTGTCTTTGTTTGTTGCATGCATAAGTGCGCACAAATTCCTAAGTTTTCAGTTGTAAAGTAAGGTGGCCAGAAGAAACATTAACCCCTTCATGACTGAGTGTCTACCTGGAAAGAAGGAGTTTCACTGGTGCATCTGGGAATTGTGGAAAATAAAAAAAAAAAAAAAAAAAAGTTTTGCTCTCTAACTGCATAATATCTCACTTGGTTTTTCCTAGTCAAGATTCTCCCTCATCCATAGTTACAAAGGTTTGCTAATATTTTTTAGCAAGGAAATGGCTCTTATTTTTCAGTACTTGAAAGGAACCCATGTTTACCTTTATTCCCTAGCATTAAATAATTTTCTTCTCTTACTTAAACCTGGGAAGGTCACGAGCACAACAGTGTGTTGTCCTGTTCAAAATGGTTTGAGTATCTCAGGCAGCCAGCTGAAAGCTGGTTAGCTTGGCATCTACAGTTCATTCTTAAAGGCTAAAGCTAACCTAGCTGTAATTATTTTAAGCAAGAATCTTAGAATCATAGAATCATGGACTGGACCAAATTGGATAGAATCATGGTTGGACTTGGTCTTTATTCAACCTTAAAAAATTCCATGATTCTATGATCCAGTCCAATCATTCCCCCAGCACTGCCAAGCCCACCACTGACCCGTGTCCCCAAGTGCCACATCCACACAGATTTTAAATCCCTCCAGGGATGGGGACTCCACCACTGCCCTGGGCAGCTGTGCCAGGACTTAACCTGTCCAGTGAAGACATTTTCCCTAATATCCAACTTAAACACTTACGAGAACTAGGTGTTGAAATGCAGAAATTTCTTACAGACAAACTTTCATTTTGGGCATATCTTTTCCTCTTGGATTGACTTAGTAATATGTAATTTATTGAGTAACACCCTGTAAGTTTTATGTCTGCCTGATGTCTGTTGTCTGCTCTGTTCAGTTGGGAGCTAAGGATGTTTTTTGTGATAAAGCACAGATGCCACCCTGAGCTCAGGGTGGGTGCACAGCAATATGAAGATTCAATTGACACAAGAAGGGGCACATCAAATAGACCTGCATTGCATTGTGAGATGGAATAGATATCTCCAAACTCCAGTTCTGTGACCTCTTGCTAATTTATAAATTAAATTTGTGTTTTATTCTATATTTTCTTCACTGGAAAGAACAACCTTGACTTCTTTTGCTAACAAAAGTCAAGCGACTCTGTCTTTTTTGGTCACTTGATTGCAAACACGGTCAAAATCATCCCAAATACCACAAGGAGAAGAACTCTTCTGTCTTTCAGTATTTTTAATTGTGTTTGGCCTTGTTTGTCCATTTTCTTTTGGCTATACAACCTTGACTTTAAAATAGGCAACTATTGCTAAAAAAATTTAATATATTTTGAAGTATATTAACCTACTATTAATATTATATACTAAAAAAAATCATGGATTGGTTTGGGTTGAAAGGGACCCTAAAGATCAACTTGGACAGGAGCACCTCCCACAAGACCAGGTTGCTGAGTGCCCCATGAAACCTGGTTTTGAACACTTTCGTATTGTATAGTAATTATATAATAATACTGTATTTATTAGATAGTATCATTATATGTAAAATATGCATTTATATAGATTTTAAATTTACTTTAATAAATATATCATTTATATAGACACATATATAAAACCAGACATGAACACATATGCATTTGCAAAAGCTTTTACAGAATGAATGCTGACCTTGGGTGGGACTGGTGGGACTACTGGTGGGACTTCTTTTCCTTGTCTAGCAAAATGCAATGCTTGCTGCTGTTTACTTAATGAATAATACTTCTAGGAGACATTTTTAAGTGTAATACAGCAATTTTTTCCTTCTGTTTTCCCTGGTTTGCATCCCAGATATATTGAGGAACCATCACTCAGAAAATCAGAAAGTGGAAACATAACCCCTTGTTTTGTTATCTGTTATGAAGCAAGATGGAGTTGTCTGAGAGTTTTGTTTCTTGTTATTTCTGTTAAAATTTTTTTGAATGGGGAGATTTTCTCTAATAACATGCTACACAAGCTGTATTCTACTCATGACAAACCTGTACTTTGGCTTCAGGAGAGCATTTCAGACACTGGTGGACACTTCTTTGTGCACTGGTGTGCACAATTCCTTAGGCCCCCAAATGCTTACACCATGCCCATTTCAAAAACACATACCTCTCTCTGCTGACAACTAGGAAGTTTTAACAAGGTGAATCAAGGCTCTTGATCTGCTGCTGTTAGAGGAATAAATATGCTCTTAACCCCTCTCTGAACAATTGCTCCCTACAATTCCCTGACAGGAGGGTGCAGCCAGGTGGGGGTCGGGTTCTTTTCCTGAGTAACAAGAGACGGGACAAGAGGAAACAGCCTCAACTTCCACCATGGAAGGTTTGGATTTGACATTAGGGTAAGTTTCTTCATGGAACAGGTTGTTCAGTCCTGGAATAGGTTTTCAGGGCAGTGGAGGAGTCACTGTCCACTGGAAGTGTTGAAAAAATTGGTAGATGTGACTCTTGGGGACAAGGTTTAGTGATGAGTTGGCTGTGCTGGGTTGGACTCAGTGATATTAAATGGCTTTTCCATCCTTAGTGATTCTATGACTCCATGATTCTGCATCTACTGCGGATTTCCTCCCAGAAATAGCTTCCAGAAAAAGTGTTACCACTGACTCCAAAAGTGGAACCATGTACAGCTCCAGAGGCTGTAGGATAGTCACTGCAGTACCTCCACACATGCAGTAAATCCCTACATCCTTGAGGGAAGCCTATGAAAAGGTCAGACTCTGGTTTAGCTCAGATGCCTAAGTCACTTGTAGGTGACTCTTTCTGTATCTGAGTTTAACCCTCCTAGGCTGCATGGATATTTGGAAGAAGACTTGGCAGTTTGGTCAATGAAGTAATTATTTGTCACATGAAAGACACTGCAAGCTCCATGGACTGAATGAACTACATCTCTGGGATGATTGACTGAGATGTGAACACCTACATTGCAGACAACTGAGGTGGGAGAGACGAATTTTGCAAAAAAAGATCCCAAATTAATTTTTTGTTAAGTAGAATTCTTTGTAATGATTTTTATTTAAACTACACTCCTTTAAATAAAATGAAAAATAACAAAAAAAGAAGAACAAACACATTCTGTTTCCAAATTTCTTATTCTTTTTTTCCCCCTAGATTTAGTAGAATGAACAAAAAAGGGGAACTTACAGTAAAAGGGAAGTATTTTTTCATAGAAGGACTTGAAAGAAACAACAGTCAAACCTCTTCTTTGATCAGGAGGAAAATATAGCTCTTCACTGGATACTGTAGTAATGAAGTAAATGAACTCTAACTAAGTGAAATTACAATAAATCCCACTCTTTGGAGAATAGCACCCAGATGGAAAATACATAGGCATTCCAAATGAAATGCTGGCCTTGTTACACTCCCAAGAAAAACCCATTGATAAATAGTTTCCAGAGTCAGAGGTTTGATTCTTTTTTCTGCTGTGTTCTTTTATGTATCCCTCTCTCCTCATCTCCATTTCTGACATTGCACTCCTCCACGCAGTCCTCTGCCTTGTACTGCTGTGCCTCCCTTTCAGGGAGTCCCCTTCCAAAGCCTTTTTATTGTGGTAACCTTTAGTTTGTGGAGACATTTCTCATAGAAACTAATTTTCCTTCTCGTTAATGAAAAGGCATTTTTCTGCTTTTTCTAAACAGAAGAAAGAGTGCAAGAAAATGTAGTGAAGGAAGATGTTGAGAGCCATTCACACCTGAGTAAGACCTTGGTATGTCTATACCTCAGAACAAAAGAAGTCAAGATCAGTTTCTGGCATCAGTTATGACAGTGACTGGCTTACATCCACTGGTGCTTGGAGGTCTCAAACTTACAAAATTGTCTTGGATTCAGCTCATTGCCTCAGTCCAAGGCTGAATCAAAACAGAGCTATCAATTTGGTGGCTTTAGCTCTTACACTTTCTTTTTGATTTATTTCATGGTAAAGGTGGGCCCTGTGGCTTTTATTCAAGTCAGATGTTGAGGATGAAGAATCACAGAATGAATATGGTTGGAAGGAACTGTGTCTGGTCCAGCCTCCCTGCTCAAGAAGGGTCATTCTAGAGTGAAGAACATAATAGATATTTTAAATGTAGATTATACAGCTGAACACCACTTGGTTACAATACTGTCCTCTGGTCATCATAAGAAGTCTGAAAACACCTCCTTCCTCATGTGTCACCAACATACTCTTATTTCTGCTTTTAAGCAGTTGTTTAGATGCTTTGGATATAGGTGATATGTAGCCTTGTATGCAAATAGTTTTAGAAAAAAAATCTGGCTTCTGCAATTATTTGGCTCCTTTTTTGGTCTGGGTGTTCACAAAAATTTTGGGCTTCAAAGGCGGTAGAAAAAATAAGTATTCAGCCACAAAGTCTTGGTGGAAAATAAATGCTGTGCCTTTTATAAAAGATTAATGAGATCAGAGGAAACTTTACTTTAGAGCACTCCAGCACTTGTTACAACTAGTCTAAGTCTTTATTTCTCAATTTGCCTATTTTCTCTCTTCTTACTGTCTGCTCCACCCACATTTTCTCCCTAGAACAACTATAAAATTGCATTTACAGCTTATTTGTAATGCTCAGAAATGCAATTTAGATTCCTTAAGTGAGGCTGTCTCCTTCTAAAAAGAGAGGTCTCTCACTGTTTCTTTTTTTACCTGGCGTACATCTAACCCTGCTCCTCCAGAATGGCAAGTATGATAACTGTGTCAAAAACATTCACACCAAAACCATGTGATACGAGTTGTTATTTTGACTTCTGTTGACACCTCCTGATCTCTTTCACCCAGATGTTTCCATAAAGTAGCTCAATTTTTATTTATTTTTTTTCCCTCCTCTGACAGGAGAAACATGCATTTCTGTTTCTGGTGAAACCGAAAGTCTTTCCTTCCTCTATTACTCCATGTGCAGGTGCTTTTACACAGCTGAACACTTCTTTACTGGAACTATCTTTAAGATGTGGGAAGGATTTCTGTCCAAACATAGTTTTGATTCACTATGAACTAGATATTCAGTTCATGCAAACTCCTGTGTGCATTTGTAGATATTTAGCTTGAACAGATTGCTCCCCACAAAGAAAGATAAGATTATCACAAGATAAAAAGTCTGTTTTGTAGACCAGTAGGTGAATTTTTATGGCTTCTAAGTCAGAATGTTAAAGATGTTTTCACACCGGACTGCTATTGAAGTAATTGTCTTTTAAATATCTGTAAAAGGATATTTCTAGCGATTTTTTGACCTAAAGTTTCAAAACAACAACACCACTAGGGTCTGTGCCTAGTGAAGCATCCAGCCATGACTTGGAAACTCAGGTTTCTGCTAAAAGGTAATGAAGAAAGATACCCCATTCCTCGAAGTGTTCAAGGCCAGGTTGGGTGGGGCTTGAAGCAACCTGGTCTAGTGGAAGATGTTCCTGCCCATGGCAGGGAGGTGGATGTAGATGGTCTTTAAGGTCCCTTTCAACTCACACCATTCTATGATGATTCAAAGTAAGTTGCTGTGGTCACTGGCAATGAGATGCCTAAAATAGCCACCGTGAATGCCCAGAAAAGGAGTTAGGACTGCACTTAAGGACAGGTAACTGGCCAGGCATCTAACTATGGAGCTGAAGTTTATTTTTATTCAGCTTTTTCTAACATGAGCCTCTCCTAAAGTAGAAGTGCCACATTACACACCTGGGCTGCCCTTAAATCTAGTAAATTAAGCACAGACAAGGAAGCTCCTTTAGAAATTGAACTTGTTTCAGTCCCTCACTATACCTGACCTGAAACAAAGACTGGAATCTTTTGGTCTTTCTCTCGGTGAAGTGTCCTATTTGTGAAAATAGTCCAATTATGGTATATATCCACCTCTCTTCTCTCTGTCCTCCACATTCATGCTCTCTAAAAGAATGTGTCCTAAAATCTGTCTTGTAAATATTTTCTTAGTCTTATGGCCGGGGGGATCTTTGTAACAACCTAGTTAAACCACAATATTTTACCTAGTGCTCCCTGTGTTAAAACCAGTACCTTAAATTAGAGCAATTGCACTTATAAGGAAAGACAGACTCAATTTAAGGACTGACATGGGTGGTAAATCCACCACATCCATTGGCAAAGCTGTTTCTGTGATTAATTGCCCTCACTGTCAAAAAAATTACGTCTTGCTTCCTGTTTGAATTTTCCAGTACTACTTCAATTGTTTCAGTCAGAAGTTTCTTAGCTTCTAGGTTCTGTCCACAACAGGAAACAGAAGTGCCAAAATACCATGAAAAAAATATTTTTGTCTTGTTTTTCCTCCCTCAGAAGGAGGAAGGAATTAAACCAGTGAAAAAGAAACTAGAGATTTGCTTGGTCTGAACACAGCTTCACCACTAATCAGAATCTGCAGAGGCTTTATTTAAGCTAACCTCTAGTTATCAAATCCATCCCTGCAGTGTTTCTGCAGTTTCTGAGTCAAAGATATACACTAGATAAAGAAGCTCATCCCATCTGAATCACTGAGACTGGGATTCAAACGGCAATAACAACTCTATAAATTCTTATGTGCTTTTCCACTGCTGCTGAAAAATTTGGCCAGTCTCACAAGGCTGGGATTAATCAGAATTCCAGCACTCCTTGGTTTAAGGCTTTCTGATGTACCTTGCAGTTTTACTGAATTCACCAACTTTCTTCCCATGGGATTGCAGGGAACCTAGCTCTCTGCTCTGGGCATATTATTCTGTGGTTTCTGACTTTCTGCCTGTGTGTTTCTGTACAGCAGCTGGCAGGCAAATAGGCAGCAAGGGCACTTAGTGCACCCAGGCAGAGTGAAGCATGTGTTTACATCTCTTCCTGAGCCAGGGTCAGAGCAGAGGTACTGGACCAGATTGTTTGTTTTATACTGACTCCTTAACACCAGGACCCGGGTCTAGCTTCTCCTCCAGGAAATGTTTTCATGTCAGCTTGAATTCAAGGGTAAAAATCTGGTCATATGTAACATCAGGCACAACATTTGAATTGTTAGTGAGCTGAAAATTCTTGAGGTTTCGTATGACTTTCCTCATTCTTTGCTTTAATAGCAGGATGAGTGTATGTTATGCATTTCAGTTTACACACGGTTCTACCATTAAGCACCTGGATTTGAAGTAGTTTCTTCCCTGAGGATTTCAACAAAGGCTTTGCCCCAGTTTCAGGATCCAGGTTGCTACGAGCTAGCCATGTGCCACAGCAATATTAGCTCAGAGAACACTAGCTGTTTGCACTGCGAATGCAGCTCTCCTGACGGTCATAATGAAAGAAATCAGCCTGCATTTCTTTAATGACAAAGCCTCCCTGTGTATTAATTTGGTTCTACATGACTATATGTCTTGTCAGAGCAGCCCAACAAATGTGAAAATGTAGACTAAGAGAATTGTCAGTAAACTAATTTATGACTTTTTGTTCTGTGTTGCACAGCTTTACTTCTGTTTAGGAGCACGGGAAGGCTCCCTAGAAAGGAATACATTTATAAAATAACTTCTTGGCAAAGTGAGTTCTAAAATAAACTCAGGTTTCCAGTGCCTTTTACAAAATATAATCTAGTTCTCATACTAATACATACACTTTGATTCCTGGGCCAAATACCTGTTTGCATTTTAGATTTAGATTCATTGTATGACAGAGCTGGGATGTGTAATGTGAGGCAGTGTGTTCCTCCTAGTAATTTGAAAAGACTTTTTAATTAATCTATATGTGTTGTGATAGCCTAGTGCAGCAAAGTCAGGCCCAGTAAACTGGACACTGAAATTATGACAATCTCAAATTGGAATTGAGATTAGTCTAAATTATTGAACTGGTGTCATTTGCCAAAAATTATTTCATGTCCTTTCATTTCACTCTCTAAAATAAAACTGGATAAAGATATGCCATACTGACAAGTTACCAATTTCTTTTTGGTTTTTCCAAAATACGTGGGAAGAAATTATCTTGTTTAATCCAGGAATCACTGGGTAATGTTACAGAATATTATATGCTCTAGAATATTATGTGTTATAGAATATTATAGAGTATAATATAGAATAGAATGTTATAGAGTAGATTTGAATGTTATAGAAAGCTATATAGTTGGGCAAATGTATGTCATAGCTTGATCTTGATGATTACAATACCCCTTTTGGCCTAAAATCCTAACAAATTTCATGTTATTATTTTAATTCACTTTACATAAGACGTGCTGGAATATATCCTTTGAAAAGGCTTGTGAATATAAGAAAATGTGTAGCAAGTGAACTGGGAACTCTGACGCTGAAGAAAATGCTTTTAACATTTCTTTCTTTTGAATAGGGATGATTCACCAGGGATCGTTTGCAAATCTTGGGGATTTGCGAAGTGGTGTCTTTGTGTAAGATAAAGCAAACAAAAATCCAGAGTGCTAGTGCTTGTCAGCTCGATGCTTATAAATGTTTCTATTCTGAGGATTGGATTTTGAAGACAAAAAAAAAAAAAACAAAACTAAAAAAACGCCTCAGCACTGCAATAAGGAGTGTGACTTCAAGCATGAGCTCTGTTCTCAGGTTGAAAACAGACTGTGGAGTGAAAGGTGGGGCTATCCCAGTAGCAGGTGAACTACAGAGACACCTTTTCCACCACTGTATTTCTCAGACAGCAGGTTCATGTTATGTGGCTCAAATGGCTCCACCCAACAGGTTTTCCACATAACCCATTTCACCAGCTGTCAGGCTCACAGCAATCCTAAACCCAGAATATCCATCCAACCTAAAATATCCATTAGTCTTACACAGTCTTCATTTTTAATTCCTGTTTGACTAAATTTATGCATAAACTGAAGTGCTTCAAAGGAATGTAGCTAAATTATCCATGGTTCCCTGCCTGTGGTTTCTTGCATCAGTAACTTGTGGTATTTCAGACACATCTTGAGGTTTAAAAGTGACCTCACCTTGAAGGGAAAGATAAAATCTCAGTTGCTGACATTGATTTGGCTTTAAAAACAGTAATAAAGCAAATATCGCTAATGTATAGCCAGAGACAGATATTCAAATGAGAAGAGAATCCCTTCCACTCCCTTTCCCAGCCCTCTGGCCCTGAAAAACCTGATGATTACCCTGTAGCTCAGACTCTTGTCAGCAATTCCACCACTGCACTCTGACTGTCAGAGCTCACTTGTGGGAAATTTTCAAGCCATGCTTGTTTGGTTTTCCTCTTCCTGTTTGACTTGTATCTTTAAATAATATGGTTACTTCACAACAGCTTTTTTTTTGACTGGGGCACAGGGCATATTTTTCTAGCAGATAAAAAAACTTCCCACAATTTGCTTTGTGTTATTTCCCCTTTTGAAGGCAAAGCTGATAAATTCAGGGTAATATGTAATAGATGCCTTCCTGTTTTTACTTATTGCTCTGTCAGGCTTGTCAGCCAGAAATTTATTAGCTAGTTTTGTGGCTGTAACGTTTAAAGAAGAAAGACTAAGCAATACACTTACCCTAAAGAGCAAGTGTGAATAACAGTGCTTATATTGTATTCTGCTCCACAAACCAGCCTTGGAGAGATATGGTAGGTCTTTTCCACATCGGTAAGACCTTACCTGTATACCTATCTTAATTTTTATTGTTTATTTCTTCATTTCTACTCTGTGCCACTGTCACTTTCTGAGCAATTGGCAAGAGGACAATAGGAATAGCTGTTGGTTTTAGTTTAATCCACCCAAAAGTGAGTTGACCTGTCTGAGCAGTCACTGATCCTCTGTAACCAACGGAGTCAGGAAATCTCCATGAGCTAATGTATTTATTTATTTATTTATTTATTTATTATGGATAGGATAGGTTATTCTCTGGGTCCTCGTGTCTTCTCATTGCATGCAGGGAAATTCCATGTGATTAAGTAACCAAAACTGAAGTGCCAAAATTCAAGATGGTGAATGCCTTGCTTCATGAGCTGGCCATGGAAAAAACACTCAGGAAAAATCCATGACCTGAGATTGTCTGTCACATTATCCTACAGTACTCCTGGCATTCATACATCCTTCCTCTACCTTTCCCTGCTTATTCTACTGCTCAGTGTCTGAGAGATATATTACCTTCCATCTGACCAAGACTGACCCCACCCATGGAATCAGTGCCACAGGCCCTCTGCTGTTCAATAAAAATTTCATTTACCCAAAGTGAACTGCTCAGATCTAGTAAAGGGATTGGTGTTTGGCTATTCAGTTTGTTTGTTTGTTTGTTTATGTATTTGTCTGGAACCCAAATTATTTTTTATAGAGGGAGGATAAACCTAAGTATTCCCTGGGCTGGAAGCTGATGAGATGATGAGTTGGAGACAAGGAAAGAGAGTAGCTTTTGTAGCACACAGGGTACATACCACGCTAAATGGTGATAGGAGAGTTAAAGGGCACTTCAAATCTCTTCACAGTAGTGAACCAGCTTCTTAATACTATACTGAACACTGACTCCTAAAATTCTAGAGAGGTGTTGGAGAGTTGACTGAATACAGAAGAAAATCTGTTGCTGAGCTGAGTCATTGGATAACTTGCAAGTGTGAGAAGCATTTGAGTTAATTTTCCCCTTTTACCCAAACATGGGGGAAAATGCTAGTGTCCCCTTGCACTTCACAGCAGAATTAAAATGTTTCCTTTTCTGGAGTTTCTGAGTCACTTCAGGCTGCTGCAAGCAGTAGGCAGGAGGAAGCACTGGTCCTGCAGAGCAGCTGTGCAGAAGGCACTGGTGTGCCTCAGATTATTCCCCGCTGGAGCAGTGTCAGTGGAAACAGAAACATGGCCAGGATAATAGTCGTGCCAGCTGTCCCCACGCAGTGATGTTTTGGGCACTTTCTATATTTGGAAAACACCCTATTTTCTGTGCTACTCAAATAACACCCACTTAGGTCTTGTGAGCTTGCACGTTGCATGTAAATCAACTTTTTTCTACTGATTTTGCAGCCTGTGATTGTGCCCTGTTGATACAAGTTGTCAAACATATCCCTTCTCCTATCCTGCTGACTGACAGAGCAGAGTCACGCTCTGTAAACTGCACAGCACACAAGAATTGTGTGGCATTTTGAGACAAGAGGGGATAAAGAGGAAGCAAATCACAATGGCCACACATAGTTAAGTCAAAGGTCTCTTGTTATTGGTCTCCTTATTTTAACACTTGGTGGTAGCAAATGATAAGGAAAAGTGTAAAAAGCAGGGTGCCCCCAGAGACTTTCCACAGTGATCTTTCCCTGTGTCATCCAAGATCTAATTTTTGGACAACATAAATCACTCTTAGACTCCAACAACCACAGTAGAAACTGGGCAAAAAATATCACTGGAACACTATTCTGAATCAACAATACATGTACCATTTTGGAAACAAAGGGTTTTTCCTCCCTTTGCTCCTCTGTGTGAGAGAGTACATCCAGACTGAAGATCATTTTTTGTTGTTCTGAGGCTGCTGCTGTTTTGAGTTCAATCAATTTAGGCACTTCATTTCTTCCACTTTGTTGTCCATGGGTCCCACCAGTATTAACACTGAACGAAACATGGAAAGTGGGGCAAACATTTGTACTCCTTCTAAGAGCTTCCTGAAAATCCAGACAGTGTCATTTGCTTCACCCTTTTCCATAGTCAGTGGCTACTGTATTCCCTGTGACATTATTGTACTGAGGAACTGGCCAGGATGTCATTGCTCTCAGATTTTCTAAGGTGAAGAATCCCACTTTTGAAAAATAAGCCATTTATGAACCACTTTATAATCCAAACATATATTTGTAGGATAAAAGTGATTATCGCTTTATCCTGGAAAGAGTATGAGGAAATGGAAGCACAGTTTTGCAGGAGGAACCTCCACGGTGCCACTATAAAAAACTTCAAAGTATGTTAGAATTTACTTTCCATCCCTACACCCAGACACAAAGTCTATACATTCTGTCATTACTCACATAAAATGAAAACACTTTCCAATCCAAAGCAGAAAAGGGCTTTGCTCCTTGTTCAGCATTTAAGAGGGGCAGCTATGGAAACACTGTGTGTTCTTCAATTTGAAAAGGACCTAGATCCTTCTGGTGCCTGATGTTATTAAATCCACATTAAAAGGACACAGCTTAGAGAAACAGAGAAGTCATGCATCTAAATGGAATAGCACCATAATCCATTTCTATCACATGTTGTGTTTTCCAAATTACAGCTCTTCATAGTTGTAGATTGAAGGTTGTATTTTTCTATTTAGCTAACAGAAAATAACTTCTACGGATTTTCCATCAGCAGTTCATAAATCACCATAAACAGAGAGCTTATCTAGAGGTTTGTGAATACATACTTTTTCAATTTAGTGCCCAAGAGAAAAACAGCAAAACAAAACACTCAGTTTTGGTCTAAATTAAATGTTTCACATGACCCAAACGGTATAATTTCCTTTTTTTCCCCTATCTCTTTAGTGACAATGTGCCATTTTGAAACTGAAGTATGAAAACATTTTGTTTTGAAACTATTAAATGCTTTATCCAGAAATGTACCACTTTCCACACTGAACTCTGTACTCCAAAACCATAGAGGAATTTATCAGGATGGAATCAGGGTCTTTATGAAGAGACATGGTGCATGCATTTCAGGAAATGACCATAAACAAAACAGGGAAGGGTCTGACTTGATAGAAATAAAATATTTCTCATTAAAGGACAGAGAAGGGTTGGAAGTACCCTAAGAAGTTTGTGAAGTCTTGGTCTTTGGAGATTTTTTTAACATCAAGCTGGAATAAGCCCCAATGAACTGGGTAGAATTAAATGTTGATCCTACCTTGAAGTTGGACTAGAGGTCTCATGAAGTTCTTTATAACCTAAAATATTCTGTGATTCTGTGCATTGGGCAGAAACAAGTAATTTTGACTAATCCCAATCTGTCTTGTTCAGGAAGTACACCTATTCAGCCACAGACATCCCATTTAAAGCTGGTCAGCCACTTCAGCTTGAAGTATAACAAAGGACATTGTAATGAATTTGACTGTTGGCCTCAGCACAGCAAAAGATTTAATGTCAGAATTGTTAGGATTGAATTTGCTACTCTAATTTCCCTTTGGTTATGGAATTCTCATCCTAAGGAGTCTTCAGCAATACTTAGGTGAGAACTGGTTACGTATGGACAGGGCTCACATTTTTCTTCCAGGAAAGGGATATTATTTTTAGATATTTGAACTGGAATAAGCTGAAGCTTTAACAATGAATAGTCTTTTCGTGAATATGGTTAAAGATTGGAGTCACTCTTTTGTTCTCAAGAACAATTATTCCTGTACTTGTTGCAATTACATTTGTAATTACTGTGAAGAACATTTTCTGAACCATTGTTCTTTCTTCACAGATTGCTCCTAAAATAATTTGGTGAACATTTTTGTGTTTTACCACACAGAAATGGAGCTGTCTAGCTCTGCCTGGAGAAGAGATCCAGGGACATCTCATTGTCGTCTTCCAGGACTTAGATATTTCGGAGAAAACCTTCACTCAAAGGGGCATGAGGCCTTGGCACAGGTTGCCCAGAGAAGCTATAGCTGCCCCATCCCTGGAAGTGTCCAAGGCCAGGCTGGACGGGGCTTCGATCAACCTGGGATAGTGGAAGATGTCCCTGCCCACGGCAGAAGGTTTGGAATGAGAGATGCCTTCCAGCCCAAGCCATTCTCTGACTCCATGATTCCATGGTTCTAAATGGACTTTTGGAATGGTCACTGTTTACATAGGTAACTTTGGTTACCGAGTCAGGAAATGAAGTCACATAACAAACACTTGATAAGGAACATTCCCCACTCAAAGTAAGAATGAGGCCTCAGGTTCCCCCTTAACTGAATCTTGAGTGGTACCAGCAGGTCCTGGATTGGTCCAATTACATGAGGCAAACTACATCCTGATGGTTTCTTCCTCCTTCATCTCTAACACAATAATTTGGAAAATTATAACATTTTCAACACTTTAATTCCACCAGTGAAAAAAACAAAATTGTAATTTTATAGAATTAATTCCATGCTGCGAGAGACTGAAATGGCTAATGGCTTAAACATTCTTAAGATCATCAGAGGACTTTTGTCTGCAGCAAACTGTGCAAAGGAGCAGGTGCTCATCTGCGACCATGGAAAGCCCATTCCACTAGTCAGGGCTGATTTGGATTCAACCATGACAATAGGATGTCCCCTTTTTAAACTTCAAGCTCTACAGAGTGAGCAGAGTGAGTGAGAACCCTTTCTGACCTCTTGTGCATCCTCTGTGTGCTCTGTACACTGAGTTCTTGTGCTTCATTGTGTGCTTAGACCATGATGATTCGTTGAGAAGGCACTAGGACCATCCTGAATATTTTGGTGCAAGTAAAAAACCCAACAAAAAGATAAGGAAGTCAAGGTTGGAATCTTTAGGCCAAGGAGCTAGGGAAAACATGTAGTCAGAGAGATGTTAGAGGAGTAGTCAATTACTTTGCATTATTCGGATGCTTTTTCATTACTTCCTGCAGTGCAATATGACTGGATGAGTCATCACAGCAGCAAGGACTAAATTTAGGATATTTTTGAAGTAATGACTCTTCACTGCCTACACTAAATGGCCTCTGTTTTCTACCTAAAGGACTACTGATTCAAACAGTGAAAGGACAGGGATTTTAACTTCTTGCCTAATACAGGGTCATCAAGGTGAAATAGTGACATTTAGGAAATAACCATCAACTTGTGTCCTTTGGCAGTGTTCTTAGAATCCATACAGTATAAATCAAGAGTTATGGTGTTTTTCCATGCTCTGAGACAAATGCAGTGGCAGTCATGGTTCCTAAAGTATTCCTGTAACTGTAAACTAATTATTTTGGGCAATAATTGCAGTGATAGGGTCAGTCGCAGTTCTCATCACTGCACTTTCACTAGCTAGCATGCACTCATTAATGCTCCCAGCCATTGGCATAGCATATATGAGCAACTGGAGATCTCAGGGGGATGCACACAAAATCCTGCACACAGGCAAAAATTAAAATAATTTTCTTTTTCACTCTCCATCTATATCCTCATGCACCCACTTTTGTGATGAGGGAGCCCAGAGTTATATTTTAATGATGGGGAGTTATACCTGGCAGCCAAGTATCTGTGGAGCTGGAAAGACCAGAAAAATCTGTGAAGGAAAGCTGGCATTCGGCAAATTATGTCAGCCACTAAGAATCTTACAAGGCATATGATCAGAGTTCCCTGACTGTGAGCCAGTGATTCCTGAAAAAGACCAGCTGTCGGCCATGAAAAGGAGAGCGGCTCCTGGTATGGTGGCTGGGAGCTAAAAACTGCAACAGTCTTGGGAGATGCAGACCTTGGAGCCTTGCATTTCTCCAGCACCTGCAGAGCAGCTTCAAAGAGAAAGGGAGAAAAAATGAGGAAAGAAAAAACTAAAAGAATATTAAACAAGATTGTTAGGACTTGCCTGGGGCTTGGGGAACCTGAAATATCTTCCAGAATGGATCACTATGATAACGAAACTTTAGAACCCGATTAAAGTTCTCAGCAGTGGGGAGAGGCAGCTCCATCAGCTCACAGCTGTGGCTGAGCCTGGGAGGAAGGAGAGCTCTGCCTTAAAATCCACCCAGGGAGAACACAATTTCAGGAACATCTGGCACACTGGAGGAATTTAAAGGGTCAGCTAGAGTGGTAAGTAGGGGAATGCACCTGGCAAGACCCAAGTGGAATTAGGTTAAAGCACCATACAACATGTACCCAGATGCACTGCAGGTCCAGCCCCCTTTAGACCGGGGGTCCAGAGAACAGCTATAGAAGGAAAAAGAATTTTCATGAGCATGGCTGGGAGGACTGGGAGAAATCTAAAGCCAGGTGACTTTTTTTGGTAACAAATATTTCTCAGGAAACATTACACGAGAAAGCCAGAGTCAAATTCTAATGATTTTAGTGCAAAATAAATTTTAAGGAAAGTAGGAAGAATGAAACTTAGAAAGTGAATATAAACTACATTTCCTGAGGAATATAAAGGCGTATGTCCCTTTGGAAAGCGAGTGCATGAGGATAAAAGAAGTCCAGAGAGAAAGGGCATTCAGTCTTTCCTTCCTTTTTTTTTTTTTTTTTTTTTTTTTTTTTTTTTTGTGTTGCATGTCAGAACCCTTTCAAGACTCCTGTCCTTTTGAGGAAGGACATAAAGGAGAACTGCAGGTGACATGAATTGTTCATGGGGGTTTCTAAGACATAGAAGAATTTTCAGGAACTGTAGACTCAGAGAAATAGATGACATTCTGTCCTTATTGAATCCAGAGGCTTCATATTGACTCTTTGCTCCCCACATAAGGGCAATTCCCAACAAAAGACATGCAGAGAGGGGTGACCGTGAGTATCCCTTCTGAAAAGAGGTAACAATAAGCATTTGTGTTTATGTATCAGGACAGTTCAGGCTGTTTAGAATGATTGTGGACACCATTAGGTCTCATTAAGTCCATAGCCTGGATAACCAAGGACAAAATCTTATGCTTGAAGATCCAAGTTGAAGCTCCATTTTTGATAAGTGAAAAAGTTAAATCCTAAAGTGAGATCCAGTGAAATCATAGGATGCTTTTCAACACCTTATTTTTTTTTGTGAATAGCCAAAATTGGAGATCCCCCAAAAAAGCAGCTGTCACTCATGGATTTTAGTTCATTTGGAGCAAAGCTCAGTTGGTCCAGACAAAAATTTTCTTAGAAATTTGGAAGAAAGTTTTACTCTCCTGCTCTATAAACCCAGTCTAATAATGGATGGTGGCAAGGCAAACTGTTGGGAAAGGCAATTTTACCTAAGAAAAAACCTTCCCCCAGACTGCTGTAGGAACCTGGGCCTTAGGGCCTGTTTTCCTCTCTCCACCCTACCTAGGAACTTTATACAGTTGAAAAGAAATCTAAACAATTGCAGGGAGATTGGGAGATTTGGTTGGGAATGCTGAGAGCTGGCAAGGCCCTGCTCCCTCCCTAGCTGCAGCCATTTATGATCATTAAAGCTAGTCTCTCTAGGAAAAAAAAAAAAAAGAAAGACAAAATGTGGAAGTGCATGAATCATACATTCCAAGCAGTAAAAACATAAAATTACAGAAGTTAGACTGTATGATTTTCCTGTCCCTCCCCCACTTCGCCTCCATTCCCTGACTTAAAATAGAAGAAAGCTGCAGAGAAGTGAGACCAAGGATTAAGTCAGTCAGGAAAGGAATCAGCAGAGCTGCTCTGAGATCTGTAGGCGAAGCAGTAAGCGGCAAAAGAAATAACTATAACAGCATGTTGGGAAAAAGAATTAAAAAAAAAGGAGGATTAGAAGAGTCACAATGGATTTAGGAAATTTTATTTAGGATCCATTTTGTTTTTCCGAATGTGAAATAGTATTAAGATCTCATATATACATTGCAAGAAAGAATTCCCCACTTTCCAGTCTAAACATACAAAACAGAAGGAAGCGGACAGGAAAAAGCCAAATAGCAAAGACATTTGTGGTTGTTCACTGTTGAGGCAACAGAACAGCCTGAAGCCCTACATGGGATGAAAATTCAATTTTGAGAATACCATGTCCTATTTATATGATAGATCACTGAACTGACCAGGGCAGTCTCCATGCACAAGTGCTCTAACTTCCCAGAGTTACACATCACCAAGAAAAGTGCACAAACCAATCCATTTGTCACATTTTCCTTTCTGGTTCTGTGTTACTCTAATTTGTGTATCAGTCAGTTGGGTTAAAGTTGAGTTAAATTCAAGAGTAACCACAATTGCAGGGATGGCTCTTAGGTCTGTTTTAGCAATTTGTCATCGTGTTTTCTGGAGGACGTTTTCGCTACAGCTGATGACATTTAGGTCTGAAAGACTTAGTGAAATGAAACAAAACCAAGCACAGCCAACGCAAAAAAAAAGGACAAGCAGTGTTTTGCTCATTTTACTTTCAATGTTTCTTTTCCTATTTGGAAAAATCCGCTCACCAATCTGACTGAAACCTTATCTCCAGTTGGCACAAGCCATCATGGATTCACTGACACCAATGCAGTTTACACCTGCTGTGGATCGAGCTCAATGACCAGAAACCTATGAAACCTTACACTAAGTAGAAAAGGGGGCAAAGTGCACATGTGTTCTCACAGTGAAGAAACATGAGTTTCCCCTCAGAGGAAAGTGGAGTAGGTTTGACAAAGCAGCGCTGATGAAGAAAGTCAAGAAGCTGCCAAAGCTGGAAAGAAGATGTGAAAAAGGAGTCGACATATTAATGATGGTTTTCTGTGTTTTCTTGTCACTTTCAGAACTCAGCACAAATCCTTCTGCTAATGGAGAGGTTTCACTAAATTAGAAGGCTGATGATGTTCCTATCAGCTTTCCATTAAATCAAAATTACTCTGGAAGCTGATTTTGACTAAACCCCTAGGTTAGAAGCGACAGTTAAGGAGCCTGATGAAGGGGGAAATTTTAGAGTCAGAGCAGCCTAATAAAGGAGAGAACATTTGAGTCCACTGGCTTTTTACAAGTCCAAGTACAGCTCTGCTGCATGATCCTCAGATAGCTTCCACACCTTTCCTTGCCTTACTTTCATGATTCCACCTTTAATGCACACACATTATAACTGTCCTCCTTTCCACAATAATGTCTAATGAAAAGTAAAAAGCAAAACAACCCTGCCCATTCCTGCTCAAGATCTTTGAGATTTTAGATAAAAACCAGTGGGTTATTATGAAACATGTAGCCTAAAACTGAATCTTAGGGTAACTGAGCTACTCTGAAGCTTTACATATATACTTCAAATTATCTGTTTAATGGTACTCTGCATAAGGAGTTTTGTTCAAAAATTTGGGTTTTTTTCCAAAGGCAGAGCAAAGTCTCATAGGAGATATCTGGGTAATCTGTAATGGTTCATTTTCCTGTTCTGGGCAGAAGAAAATACAAATGTTCAGTGACTCATCCCAAAATATGATGATAGCCTACTGGGACAACTTGCCTTCTTTGGGACTCCAAGAAGAGAATAATAACCAGCCCCAAAGTTGACTGAAAGCTGAAATCAAGAAGCTGATAAGAACTGGTGGTCAGTGCTCCATGGTGGAACTTTTAATACTTCAGCCATTGAGACCTGGGAGCCTCTTGGAAGGTGAGGACACATGAGCAGGGAAGAATTTTTGAGGACAACTGGAAACACAAGTTGCAGCACGCAAATGCACTTTTGTTCCATTGCAGGATGCCTATTTTGGCACCCCCTGAACATCCCTTTTCCTGTCAAGGCCCATCTTTCTATCACAGAAATGCTGGGGATCAGGCCCAGCAGCGAGGATCATGAGATGATGTAAAGATGGGCATCATTAAATTGTGTTGACTGGAGAATAGAATTGTAGAATCACAGAATGGTTCAAAGGGAGATTAAAGATCATCTAGTTCCAGCCCTGCATGGTCAAAGAGGGAGGAACAGCTCGTGTGCAACAGCTAGGAGAGTTTGATGAGATAGGGAACAGGGAAAGGTACTAAGATGTCAAAGTAAATTGACAAATAACAGCAAATACATTAAAAAAAAAAACCTCAAAAAACCAAAAAACCCCAAACTATTAAGTCAGCATTGTATTTCTTCCCCACTGATTCTACTTTCAGTTTTCTGCTGAAACCACCAGCCTTAGATTATTTGCTGACAAAAAACTGCTAATTGCTGACAAGTAACTGCTGACAGGAGGATGAGGCAAAGGTCCCACCACAGTTTTCTTGAGCGGAGTGCACTAATGTGGCACATTTTGGACTCACCTACCAGCAGGGATATAATTCACAAACCTGTGAGGCACTTTTGGTCTTTCAGCATTGTTTTGCTTTACAACTCTACAGCACTGGTGAGAAAAAGAAAATATTAGCCAGAACTGGAAAGGCTTATGTCAGACAAAATATCAAACCATCAGTAATTCTTTCTTTTTCAAAACAACCCTTTGATGCCTCTTTGATCAGTGGCTAGTTAGTACTGTATGTCTTCCTCTGACAAACAATTTCCTGTGCCAATATTATAGAGTGCTCTGATCTGCACATTAAATCTAAATTAGTGTATTAAATGTGTTAAACTGCATGCAACTGTCAACTAATCTGACATTTACCGCATGCACCTGATATACTGCCACCCACGTCTTCAGCAGAATCTCAATTTTGTTATACTTGAAGTACAGGAAAATAATGTGTATTTGATACAAGGCATTACCAAAATTCTTGCATTCTACGTACATTTAACTGGAGTTGGATGTACCACAGGTGCTGTGATTGCATTCAGGATGATCAGCTGAGTTTTTCTGGGATTCTAATGTGGATCTTCTGTGGGTCTTCGACACCTTCTGCTTGGATATGAGGCTACACACTCCAGCCTCAAAGCACAAATTTATTGAGAGACAAGGGCATGGCTATGGAAAACTCCACTTCTGGAGACATTACACTACAGCAGGTAGCCTGAAGTGTTTCTGTCTCATGCATCAAAGAGATATCGTTGTACGCAACTACACTTGACAAATTATGTAGTTTAATTAATAGAAATTCGAATAAAGACATCATGGAAGTTATTCAAAGTAGCACTAAAATGAACTGACAACCAAAAGCAGAATAAGAACTAATTTCTGTAACTGGATTAGTTTGATTTGAGCTGTGACAAAATTGAGTTTTACAGAACCATACCAAAGGATTAGGCAGGTAGTGCTGGACATCAAGATACAATTTGGGAAGACCTTTAGCTGATGAAGGATGTGGCTTCAGGGAAAGAACAGATGAGTTCTAATACCTTTATCCTGTAGGGTTAACATGCTTTTTTTCACCCATTTAAGGATGATTATGTTATCACTTGTTGTAAGTAACCTTGAAATAAACTTTTGAAATATGCTGTAAAAAATCTTGGATGAGAATTACCACAGGTTTTATAGACTACAGATCATGTGAATACCAGCTGAATATAGATCACTCTGTAAACTTCAGGACAGCATCTTTTCAGGGTTTCTCTATCCACTCTGTATCAGGTAGAAATTCAGTGGCACTACACTAACAAGGAAGTCATAGAAGGGTTTCAGATGGTAAGGACCTTATAGACTATCTTGTTCTAACTCCTCTGCCATGGTCAGGGACAGCTTCCACTAGATCAGGTGCCTTGGGCCCCATACAACCTTCCTGCATGTCTCAGCACCAAGAAAACTACAGGAAGACCTAAGAGCAGGAATGTCTTCTTACAAACACCACTTATATAACATTGTTTTACCACCATGAGTAGGTTAAAGGGCATTGCAGAAGTAAAACATTTTCCCAGATGGATATAGAAAATTCAGCTGTTAATACTTTGAGTTAAAACCCAAAATTTACTGTAGCCTGAAAAGGGTGAGTTTTCCTGGCATTTTTCTTACAGTAGCAAAGGGACATGAATCACAACTGCTGAATAAGTAGTGGGAAGACATGTTCACTGGGATGGTGCCAGTGGATAGTTTCAGCCTGTCTCTGCTGACAACCATGGCATAGACTCTCCATGCACAAAATCTGGGTACTCCCATCCCTAGACAAAAAAAAAAAAAAATTAGAAGGATGAAGAAGTGCTGAAAAAGCTTTGGAAATGTGACACAGCTCTTTTCACTCTCTCTCTCTCTCTGCTTCCAAAGGAACCTTGGTAATACATCTCTCCTTGGCTTTTACAACAGAACTGCCTTCCAGTTTGGAGGTGGTACCAAGGGTAAAGCTGCCAGTCCTGTGACACGTTGCATGATTTATGGACACTCCAGCTTACAGTCATTCAGCTCTTCCCACAACCCTCACCTGTGCTTGAGGAGCTCCTCTGAGGGTATTAGAATTTGCAGGGGGCCCTATCACAGCTCCAAAGTCTGCTTTGTGGGTTTTGGGCTTTGGAAATATCCAGCAAAGGAAGGGAGCAAGCAGAGGGCTGCCTGTGAAATGCTACCACTCCATTTCACAGTACCCATATTTCAGAGCATTTCTTTGTAAGTCTCACTTTTTTGGTCACCCAGTTAATTGTGGCATGATGGAGGTGGGAAGCAGAGTTTCCTCAGGGCTGTGTGGAGTGGATGCCATCATTACCTAAACACGGTTAGGGGAGTTTTACTCATGTATGACACCACCAGGCTTTTGTTTGCTAAGAAAAAGCTTTCCTGGCCCAGTCTGGACCCTGTAACTCCTAAATTTCAATATGAAAAAAGACCCTTAATGCAGTTTCTCCACGCAGTGATCTCAAAACTTCTAAAGCATTTTCCAAATGACAACAACTGCACAATATGCCATTAATCACTGCTGACAAGTTCTCCTGAGCAGCCCCTGATTGATCCTGATGTTGTCAAACTTTCTTTTTCTTTGGACATCTTTCTGATTGGCATCTCTGTTTAGTGCTTTTGTGACCTTTCTGCTGTATTGATCCACACAAATCACAGGAAAGTGAGCAGTTTCATGAAGGGGGAAAGTTGATAAGAACAGGTCAAATGGTTACTGGGACCTCCACACACCTCCATTTTAATGATTGATGAGTGGGAGAGCAGAGCAAGAGCCAAGGACATCAAAATTAGGAAGTGATAAGCTCTCTATAAAGAGATTCTTATGGTCTCTTTTTATGGTTCCTATTGAAGCCTCTTATCTTGCAGGATTGACTAGCAATGTGAACAGACTCCTCTTGCACTCCGAGATAATTTATAACAACAGATTTACTGAGAAATTTGGCAGAGTTTGGTGGTGCTGGTTCCGTGGAGGCAGGTCTTGGCATCAGGAACTGCCCTTCCTCCTTTCACAGGTTGGGTGGAAATGAGGTGAGAGTCCCCACTGAAAGGGAAAATGATAGCTCCATAGTTTTGGGATCAGGACTGTGTGTAGCTGCACACCTTCAGGGTATCTCACAGCATACCACAGCACAATTGATGGTTGGGGAATTGTCTCCAGCACAAAACTTCCTATGATCCAGACATGCACAAACACACAGTAAATTAGCAAAATCTTCAGACAGATTGATAATGTCCACCACAAACACATGGATTGGAATGTGGCAGTGCAGAACAGGGTGATCCAGGGAGAGGGCTGGATGCAGCTGAATGCACAAAATCCCCAAACAAAAGAAATTATTCCACAGAGTCATCTGTCACAGCACAGAAAATCTTGCTTTATTCTATTTTCCTCCTTTTCTCCTCATGCATCACTCCTAAAGACTTGCTGTTCAGGAGGATATGTTAAACAGGGAGAACAGGCTAGCTGAGAAAATAATTTGCAGGCTGGGTATCTGAACACTCAATTTTTAACCATTCTTTCACTTCAAAGCCCCGCGCATTTAATATGGAGAACATGTATGTGAAAGTGCATTTGAGTGTGCCCCTTTCCTGAAAAACAAAGTATTTTATAAATATATATTTTTTTAGAAATGGCCAAGTCTGTTAGTTTCTATGATAAACCTGTTGCTGATATTGAATATTTTGAATTTTGTTGTAGAGACAACAGCATTGTTTTATAATGAGAATAAATATAGGTTCAGTGCAAGGACATACAGCACTTAGAAAAGAAATTAGAGTCTTTCAAAATGGGAAGAATATGTTTTCTTTAATCAATCTTAGCCTTTTTTAGTGTCTAACACTGATCAATACCTTTCAGAGTGTGGCAATTGTCCATATTTAGATATCAAGCAAGTTAGCTGTACTGTATTTTGTATTGAAATAGCTGATTCTTAAATTCTCATTTTTGTTCCCCCACTCCACAATTTCAATAAACTGAACTATTATCTCATGGGAAGCCCTGAAAATTCAGAGGAAAACAAAAACCAAGACTACTGAAAAGGAATATTTTGTTCATGTAATATCTTCCACCCTAGCAGTACCTCTTCCTGTCAGATGCAAATATTCATTTTAAATTTAGTCACCAAAGTCCAATCAAAACATAATATACCTCAATAGGAATGCAATAGAAATCATCACAGATTTGTAAAAATGGTTGAATTTACTCAGAAAATGTTTTCAGCAGGAAGTATGCTGATGCTTTTTAGAACATGTCTTTTCATTTGATTTTTGGGGAGCACATCTGTGTCATTGATCCTCTTAGAGTGGTAAAGCTACAACTTGGAAATCTCAGTGATGGCAGGAAAGCCCATCCTTCCTTTCTTTTCCTACGATGATATCTTAAACCAGTATTTTACTTCTTTTCTTGCACAGATATAAGACTTGCAATTGCCACCCTCACACTCTGAGGTGCATGTGACAGACCTACTCCACCTAAGGTGTGTGGACACAGGCTATAAATTTATTGGACTATTCTGGTTTGTGTTTTTCAGCATGCTCAGTGGAGTTTAACAATATGAGATGACATTTGCCACACAACCCAATGTCCTGGGGCAGAACAAGTTCCAGAGTCAGAAGAGTGCAGTGGTTTACTAAAGATTTATAGCCTGAGTTTTAAAGAGTAGTAAAGAGCAACGTAATAATATGTGGCACTCAGAAGCCTGGAAGCAAAACTTACCCTGATGCCTGTACTACCAATCCTAATTATGTTCTGCTATTAAGTAAGGCAGTTAATCATCTGTATCATAACTAAAAGAGTTTGAAGGTTTTCTTCTTTCCTTGTTTCATTCATTTAATATTCTATTTTACCAGTTCTTTTGATAGCAAACATATTTATCTTATTTTAGACTTTGGATGGCACCCTGCTGCCCAAGGAAAATTCATGGCAAGGCATTTTGGTGCAGCACCAGGAGAAGTGACAGACATCTCCAGTGATCTGCAAGATCACAACACATCTGAGTGTCCCAGGTGCAATGCAGAGTTGGGTTGTTTCTGGTTCTAACAAAGGGATATGCTCATTCAAGTGTATGGATTTCACTGACATTTTATGCAATGACAGCTCTTAAATATTCTTCTGCTTAATTGCTCTGAGGAGTCTGTTTTGGTACTAATCATTTAAATGCACCACACAAGTCTCCTGTAATAGTAGATTCTGCTTTTCTTTCTAAATTATGTGGTAACACCTATATTTTACAGCTGCTTATGCATGAAAAATGCACAAGAACTTCAGTGTTTATATGGAATTACCAACTCCTTAGGTTTTTTACCTGAAAGTAATTTTTTAAAATGCAACCGCTCAAATTAGTAATAAATATAATGCTTTGTGAGAAGCAGAACAAACAAAATTTCATTGCCTTTTTTCCCATTTTTTGTTGACCTGTGCAGGACATTCATCATTTCAGTTATTAGTTATAACATACCTTTTTTTTTCCTTTTGATGAGAATTAGTTTATATTCGAACCAAAGAGACTAATTGCAAGACATACAGTATTATCTGTATTAAAATAAGCAAGACTTTGGAATATACTGGGCTGTGAGAACATATTGAGATGAAACCATACTAGTTCAGAAAGATTCCATTTTAGAATATTGAGTTTTAGGAACGAATAAACAGACAGCCTAGAAATAAACAAGAGTACTTGCTGAACCTGAAGAGGGCTCTGGAAAGCTCTGAAAGAAGATTTGTGTACCTACAAACTGGGTAATTTTTTCTTGACTATATTAATTACTCCAACTAAAACCTTGTGAAGATGGGCCATATTTTCAGCAGGTTCTACACTCCCAGGATCCAGGGTTCAGGGTTGACCCTGGGCTCAGGGAGGGTTAAATAATGGTTTTAACCCAGGCAGAGAAGCAGTCACTGCAGTGGCGCTGGAGCTGGGCTAAGGAGAAGTTTGGAGGTTTCTTCCCTTGGGTTTTTTGCTTACACAACATTTGTGTAAAATGCTGAAACTCAGCAAGGATTGCATCATGCCAGAGCTCTTCCCTGTGTGCCGAGGATGAGGAGTTGTCCAAGGAGGTCCCAGAATGCCTTTTAAACTCCTTTTATTACTGAGAAGAGCCTTGAGAATTTTGGAAAATCTTCCAGCTCTATGAGGATCCTTAAGATTGGAAAAGGCCTCCAAGACCACCAAGTCCAAGTTTTGACCAAACACCACCATGTCAACCAGACCGTGGCACTGAGTGCTACATCCAGCTTTTTCTTGAGCACCTTCAGGGACAGTGACTCCACCACCTCCCTGGGCAGCCTATTCCAATATTTAGCAACCATTTCTGTCAACATATTCTTCCCAATATCCAACTTGAAGCTCTCCTGGCACAGCTTCAGACTGCGTCTTCTCCTCCTGTCCCTGCTCCCCGGGAGCAGAGCACAATCCTCCCCGGCTGTCCCCTCCTGTCAGGGACTTGTGCAGAGCCACAAGGTCCCCCCTGAGCCTCCTCTGCTCCAGCCTGAGCCCCTTTCCCAGCTCCCTCAGCCACTTCTCATCAGACTTACTCTCTAAACCCTTCCCTATCCCCTGTGTTTTTAAATGAGCTTTTCTGGGCTGTCATGAGTGGGTCAAAGAACAAGAAATTTCAAATGTTTTTAAGTAAGGAAGATACAGAGGAGACAGGGAGTAGAATCTTTCAAGCTCTAAATGGTGAAATGCTGGCCTCAGGGGATCTGTAAATCTTCATCATTACTTGTCTCAGTGGGGTGTGGAGGGGAGAGGAGCTGCCAAGGCTATGCACCCTCTGTTGCCTTCTAAATTCTGAACTCTTTGGGGCCAAGGCTAATGGGATTCAGAATCTGCAGAACACTATCTTAAACACTATTGATTTTCTAAGAAACACTTGTGATTCAGAGCCCACAGAGGTTCTTTGATTTGGGTTCCCCTATGTTCAGAATATCTGCTACAGCAAATGACGTTAGGCTCTCCTGCATGTTTTCAGTGTATTGTAAAAATGCAGAGGCTTCAGTAACCATCTCTTCTCTTACATTCTGTCTACATAAATCAGTCCCCTGTGCTATGTTTGGAGAAAATAATCAGTCTTCAGACTCACTCATTTTCCCCAAGCACAATTACAGAGTTTTGTTCATCTTCAAAACATCTGAATTTGATTTTCCCTCATTAGATGGGAAAGTTTCTTGAAATTATTTAAACTCAGTACAACAATATGACTCTTCCACTCCTTTCTGCCATCAAAAGAGGAATGAAGATGTTGGTTTTGGGAGCAATCAGGCAATCTAAATTATTCAGATCTGAAAGTTTTAAGTTAGAACAGTTTTTCAAATTCATTTGTATTTGGATTACAACAGTCTCAACCCATGTCTGTCTAATGAAGCTCCTGCTGAAAATCTCAGCTGGAAATTCAGGGAATCAAGTCTATCCATCATCTCAAAGTCATGATTATTTCATAAGCAACACTCGGTGTTCAGTCAAGTCTTTAACTCATCATTCGAGTTACCATAGTTTAACCATACAGGCATCTTTTAGAAGAACTCATGCTGAACATTACTTGATGAAGATAAATCCCATTAGCAGAACAAACAGTACAAAAGTCTGTCCTGGCACCACAATAAGGTATCCTTAAATATTCATAAAGGATACAGGTACAGATCTCTCATCAGATATTGGAGCATATCCAAAGCCTCTAGGAAGAATATTAATAACTCCTTCTCTTGCGTTTCTGTTGGAGGAATAGCTCAATTAGTCTCAGTCTGCTGTCTTTCCCTAATCTATTATACATTTGAGAGGTTACACTTTGCTTCTGGAAGTGCACATGGAAAGATATGCATTAACAAGGTAAGGGTGCACTGGAGAGCACATGGGCACCCTATGCCAAAATTCTTGGGCTGAGGAAGACCTCTGCCCGCCTGTCTGTGCATGTAGTCTCTTTGCTCTTCTGCCCTTTCCCCACATTGCTTTGCACACCAAGAACTGTCAAAGAGCTTCTTGTAGTATATTCTATGGGTGGAATGAAAGGAAAACTTAATACAAAGAAGGATTAAAAGGGTTAAAGGAAGGGGAGACCTGAAATGGAAAGACAGAATGCTGGTGAAGAGTGCAAGCAATATGGGAGACTGCAGGTCCAGGGAAGAAAACAGAGGTGGGAAGGGAGGAATGGTTAAATCTGACAGGAGGCACAGAGAGAGGTCACAACTTTTTGGACTGTGCTCTGAAAAATTGTATTTATTGTAGTATATCTGTGAGTCTGTAAAAAAATAAGTCATCTTCTAGACTTTTGCCTTTTGATTTCTATTTCTACTGAGTCATGAAGGAGACTTCGATGATTAATGATGTGGAATCATAATTCGTGGTATATGCACATTCCCAAAAACCTTTTAGAGTTCAGTGAGCAGGTCAATTAATAACACCTATCACCCCTTAAAAGTGGGTTAATCATCTATGGGGGATAACACTCTACATTTTCCAAACTGTAATTACATAACGGGATGCTCTAACAAAGTTCATTTTCTGTCATGCCATCCACCACAAATGTATCCCATGTGATGTATAACATGATTTGACTTTTGAAAATCGTATAGATTACCATTATCTCCTAGGAAACATATTAAAAAAGAGACTAGAACACATGTAAAAATATCTAAAGAATGCCATTTAAGCTGGCCAGATATACTCAGTTAATAAATGATGGTTAAAGTTAAAAAATAATCATTATAGCTGTCAGTAAAGGTTTATTGAGTTCTGCATTAAAATAGTGTAAAATTTCCTAGAGAGAAAAATTACATCTTCCTTTCAGCTTGGGAAAAAAAAAAAACCAAACAAAAAAACCCCCACCAAAACTTCACAACTTTGTGGTTTGCAGAAATAACACTACGAAACTCCTTCTCCAAAAAAATGAGACTATTCAACTGAGGCTACAGAAAAAAATTGCCACCATCTGTTATCAGTATAAAGCATATAACACAAGCAAGGAATTCTGTTTCTAGGCAGAAGGAAGGGTACCATGTACTGCAATAAAAAAATCACTATACTCACTGAGACTGAATATTCTTGATATTCTAAATATTCTGTTTGAGGTAGCTCTTGTATGAGGCTAGGGGTGTGCCTTGAGTCATCTCTCATTCCTCTTCAGAAAATACATTGCTAGGAAGTAAAGCAGCCTGAAATGATACTGAGACTGCTTGAATAGGGGATTGAGCCTTATTGTGCTCTATTCTAGCAATTTCTCAGTCACAGCACTGGACTGACTATGTGAAATTATGATTTATGACTCAGTGTGGCTTGGCTTTAAGTTTGTGGTTCTCTTCAGAACAATGTTGAAGCAGGAATATCACCATCGATTCCTTTACCAAGGCTCCTGAGTGAGAGACAGACCCAACTATCCTAATTATTAATCCAGAGCTCTTCTAGGTAGACAATTCTTTAATCCCAGCAAGTGTACTTTCCATTCTAAAGTGTTTTATGGATTGAAAAAGTCTGACAATCTCCTTGTAGCAGTAAAATCTTAAATGTGTTTCTTTGCCCCATGACTGTTACAGGTAAAATGCTCTCTTTTGTTTTGGAACATAAACCAGAAAATCTTCTTTTCCCTCAAAGGAATATGGCTTAACCTTTAGTCTTCTTCTGGACCAAGAATTTAAATTTTGATGGGTGGAAAACACCTGCTCAGAACAGTAAGAAGATGCCAGGGACATCTACCTCCAAGAGCAGGTTGGGTATGGGCAGAAGTGGGGACTGAGCTCGGGATTTCCCCCTTCTCAGTTTGAAAGTCGCTAACTCACGAGCTGTTCTGTTCCCTTCTCTCCTACCTGCTTTGAAAGGGAAGACAGGTATCTTGTTCAAATGTTTGAAGGAAAGATGAGAGACATCTCCCTGTAGAAGAACACTCTGAACCAGCTTCCCTGTGAGCAGAAGTGTCTCCTTCAAATACAGAGGAAAACATCTGAGAGAGATTGAGACTTGTTACCTGTTCAGTGTGTAGAAACACAATTGGGAAACTCTTGGGAACTCATTGTTCATCTTGCTGGCTGACTTAAATCTCCTTCTGAAGTGTCTTAACGCTCCTTCTTCCCTGTACCTTGAGCACTGGGACCTTATTCTATGATACAAATCCTAGTCTGCAGAAAATTAAATCAGACACTATAATATTCAGGGGCAGGAGGAGGACAAGAGGAAATTGAATGGCAATTTGACTTTCACAGTTCCCTTCTAATATTTTCTTATCTCCCAGTGCATGTACTTTACTGTCTAATACCAACCATGTAAGTACCCACAATTAGTAAAGAGGTTTTACTTTAAAAGCACAGATGAAATACACTCATGGAATCCTAGAATGGTTTGGGTGGGAAGGATGACCTCCAAGACAGTTCCAATCCCCTGCCAAAGGCAGGGACACCTTCCACTAGAACAGGTTGCTCCAAGTCCTGTCCAGCCTGGGCTTGAACACATCCAGGGATAGCATTGTGGGTGAAGATGAGAAGTGGATCACAACCTCTGTCACTAAGGAGTGATTAGAGGAAAGTTTAGTCCCTTTGGACCTGTGCTATATCTACCAAATCCATGAAAAGATCTCAGGCAGATATTTTAAATTATCTAAAATAGTCCTGGACAAAGCAGGCAAATGAGTTGAGCTTCAGGTCATCTCCATTGATAGTAATGGCACCCATTTCCTAGGTCACATGTGGCAAATATGTTAAATTTGACATTTAATATGGACATAAATGCAAACTCAGCTGACTTGGCCAAGAAACAAGGAAAATAGATGGCACAATAGGAGCTAAACTCCATTCACAAGTGATGTAAATCATTGAAAAGGAAGGTTCCTGCCTTGCCATCACCATCTACCTGTAGCAAAAATGTGTGGTTCTTGAATTAATAACTCACACTATTTCATTGGTGATGCTATCAGACTAGACATAAGAAGAAACTTTATAATGAGGGTGGGGAAGCACTGGCACAGGTTGCTTGGAGAGGTGGTGGATGACACATCCCTTGAAATATTCAGGGTCAGGTTGGATGGAGCTCTGAGCAAACTGATCTAGTTGAAGGTGTCCATTTCCATAGCAGGAGTTTGGTGTAGATGGCCTTTAAAAGTCCCTTCCAACCCAAATGACTCTATGATTTTATCTTAAGATCATAATAAAGAAGGTAGTTAAAATGTTAACATAACAACAGTAAGGGATGGTGGATGTCGTCAAAATTCAAGGAAGATTGTGTTGTAGCAACTCAAAATGCAATACTTAAATGGAAGAATTTTTTTTTTTTTTTTGTTAGGCTGCCTGTGCATGTAATTACTTATTGTTGGAGAAATAATACCTGATCACAAAATTATGTTATAATGGACCAGACTTTGGTGTGTACCTTCTTGGGGATAATTACCCAAGAAAATATTTACGTTCTGAGTTCCCAAAATGGAACACAGTAATTCACATATTTGAGGAATATTCTTGCATCAGATCAGGGTCTAAAACTCTTTGGATAGAATATGAGAGTAAAAAAGAAAAAGTCTATCATCTTTACACTAGAGAGTGCAGTGGTGCAGTGGTTTCCATAATAATTGGACTACCACTACCCACTTAGTGGGAGTGGTAATATTTTTTGCTGGTATGGAAATCAAAATGAGCCATTTTGAGAAGTGAGGCATCTTCACAATTACACTGAGCATTTTGATGTGATCTTCAGTGTAACAATTGAGTGAATTGCACACCTGCACCTGGAAGCATTTTAAGTGCAGGTCAGCATTGAGTGCAGAGAAAACACACACCCTGCAAGGGATTCTAAGAGGTAAACAGACTGGATCAAGTAGGCTGAATCCAAGCTGCTGAACAGCTTGCTTTCACATGCAGGGTCCTTCACTGTGAAAAGAAGATTCCTATTGAAATTGTTGACAGTTTTCAAGTATCTCTAGTGCCTCTCTGCTCAGGGAGGGTACTTAACCTTTGCATTTCTGTGACATCTCAAGAAGAAAGACTCTGAAACTGGAAGGAGAGATCAGAACACTCAATAAGCCACTTTGGTCAGTAAAAATGGCTGAGTAGAAGAGAGGGAAAAATTGTGCTCTTTGGGGGAAAACAGAACCAAACAAAAAGAACTTGAGCATATGGCTCCAAATCTGTGAGTATGCACATATTCCTATCTCTGCACTAGCACATGGTCTTATTAGCACCCAAGGATGCTGCTGATACACAGCACCTTTGCAGATCTGGGTCTAGTTTGTAATGTCATGATATGGCTAAGGCCAGAGCCCATCAGCCATCTGTATGAGCTAACAAAACATGCCTCTTTTTTTGTTTGTTTTTCTTTAAAGAGGTTTAAATTGGTCCATTTGTTTCTTGTAGTGTTCCATTTGCACCTTATAATGTCTTTACTACTTGGTGCAGAATGGAAAACTGAAGCTTTGTGAACTCATATATATATTAATTTTAATTTACTTTGTGTTTATATGCATACTTTCAATCTTTCTCAAAGGAATAAACTGCCAGTGTTCTTGGGGAATCTTTTTTTTTTCCTCTGATATTTTTCTATTGGAAGCTGTCATAGGTGAAAAAATTAGGTCTTGCACTGTGAATACAGGTGATAAAAAAATGGATATATATATATACACACACACACGCACACACATACCTGCATGTCTGGGCAATACCCAAAATTAGCTTTTGAACTCACAGGCAGTTTCTATATGCACCTGCTACGGGCTTGCTGTAGATTTTGATAACACCTAGACAAAACAGAAGTGGCACTTCTTGAATCCTCCAGTATATAGGGAGACATGAGTCTGGAGTCTGTTCATGTGATGTACTTCTTCACACAGACTGGAAAACTGGGGACTGGGTGTTTGGGAAGAAGAGGTGGTGCCAAAAACTAAAATAGAACATAAATGTATCATTAAAAAAAAAAAAAATAAAAAGGAAAAAGGAAGTGTTCCTGGATGGGAAAAAAGGAAAAGGTCCTGGTGAAAGCAAAGATCCAGGAAGCAAGCAAGTGAGCATGTGAGACAACCTATTCATGTCAAACTCACATCTCTCTGGTTGCTACATTAACTCTGGGGCCCAGATTCTTTGTGGGTTGTCACTCATCCCATCTCATCCATGGCAGGAGAGAGACCATGATCCTAGCTGTGATCCCTTGGTAATCAGATAAACAAACCCTACCAAAGCAGTACTTAAGAGCTGTGGGGTTCATGAAAGTGACACAGCTGGGGAATTAATGGGTAGGTGGGAAGAATTTAACTGTCAAGAAATATGTGGTCTGATAGATTAGTAGTTGTGGAGGTCAGGAAATGTGTGACATGGATGGGCTGGGGAAGGGTCTGGAGCACAAATCTGATGAGAAGCAGCTGAGGGAGCTGGGAAAGGGGCTCAGGCTGGAGCAAAGGAGGTTCAGGGGGGACCTTGTGGCTCTGCACAACTCCCTGACAGGAGGGGGCAGCCAGAGGGGAGGGGGGGTGGATCAGGCTCTGCTCCTAAGTAACAAGCAATAGGACAAGAGGAAAACGGCCTCAAGGTGCTCCAGAGGATAGAGGTTTAGATTGGATATTAGGGTAAATTTCTTCACGGAAAGGGTTTTCCAGACCTGGCACACCTGCCCAGAGCAATGGTGGAATCCCCATGCCTGGAGGGATTTTAAATCTGTGCGGATGTGGCACTTGGGGACATGGGTTAGAGATGAGTTGGGCAGCTGCTATGGTGCTGTCCTGGGCTAGTGTGAGGTCCTGGCACCAAGCAAACTTCTGCTTGCCTTGAGCAGGGACAGACGGAGACCGAACGTGGTGCGGGAGGACAGGCAAAGCACCAGCATGGGTTCACCTCACCCACAGATGTCTAAGGCACACAAAGGAGGTAGGAAAAAGGTGGAGGGACTTCTTTGTGGGGGGAAGGGGTTTATTCAGGAGCAAAATCCACGGAGAGCAAAATCCAAAATACAGCTGGCCAGGGCGTTTTGTACCGCTAACAAAGGGGTGTGGAAACCGCACAGTAACCAATGATACATCAACCAGGGGGTGTTACAGAGTTGGGGAGAAGGAATTACAGCAAATGGGGAAAGGGTAGGTGGGGAGGAATAACAGAGACCAATTAGCTGCTGAAGAACCTAGATCTCTCTGGAAAAGTGGCCAGATACGAGAAATATGGGGAAGGGAGAGCTGCAGCTGAAGATAAGGCATGGATCACAGCCTCTGGGGTGCTCCCTGTGATTTCAGGGGTTTTGGGCCATGGAAGGATCAAACCAGTGGACTCTCTCATCCCCTTGATCCAGCTGGCTTTGGCCATGGCTCACTGCAACAGGCAGTGGTGGATTAATGGTTGGGCTCAATGGTCTTAGAAGGGCTTTTCCAACCTAAATGATTCTATGATTCTGTGACTAAAGGGGGATTCAGGGCTTCCTTTTTTGCTATACTTCCACAGCATGGTTTTGTAAATACCCAGTGAAGGGACAGAAGTGCAGCAGCGTCTCTGATTAGTTCCCCTCCACACTCCCCAAGAAGATCCTCTTACACAACAGTCAAACACAAACCTGAGTTGATCTAAAGCCCTGATAGATTTTACTAACGGCAAACTGATTCTTTCTACAGTCAATGGTGCTGTGGGACAAACTGACCTTCAGAGGTGCAGCCTTGCCTGCAGATGTTGCAACACAACCAGATTGCAGTGAGATGCTGGCTGAAAGGCAGCTAAAGCAGGCACAGGCCTCATGCATGTCCTCTGATAAATCTGAGGAAGTCTGTAGAAAAGTATGTGGTAGTTTACACGTCTAAAAAGTTGGCAGACAAACATAGGGTTGAAAATTAGGCCAGGTACATGACCAGAAGAGCCTCTTGACAACTAGGAGGAAAAAAAATATTATTTCTGTACCTACAATTGGTTTTTTTATGTGACATCTACCCCATGATTCCAATGGTTACACAGAATTATTTATCTTTTCCTTTACTCCTCTGTTCCTCACTGTTTAATGTGACACCATATTGATTAGATTTCCAGAGCATACCACTCCAGACATATTTATATGGCTGTTTCAAATGACTTACAATAACTAATCTCGTAACACAAATATAATTTTGGAAATATAATACCAGTCAATAGCAGTAAATTTTCTGCTAATGGCCAGGACTCTGTGTGCCATGGGAATAAGTTGCCTCTAACAACTTATCACCTGAAGGCTGTATCTTCAAGTTAATGTAAGCTGGCATGGGACCAAATTTCAGTGTTCAGTGGAGCGCTACAGAGTTATCTCAGCTGAACATCTATATGTCCTAATTACCCTGATAGTAAAGCTGGATAGAGCAACCTGCAAAATGGCAAACTGGTCTGAGGCTTGTCATGGTGCAGGAAACCCGGGTTCCTGCTTTCCCTCTTGCCAGGGAATTCCTCCTGTCTGCGAAAACATTTTGGATCAACAAGTGTTATTTATTTCTCTAAAACATAGGCCTTCCATCAGGAGAGGAGGAGATGAGTTTGTTTTGATCCAATGTAAACATACATTTTCCAGAAAGCTTTGAAATTTTGTAGGAAGGCTAATACCTCTATTATTATGCTGTTCTAATTCTTGCATTACCTAGACACAGAACAGACACTAACAATTTCAGCTTTGCAAAAGACTTCTCAGAAGAAAAAAATATTACAGATTCAGGATTATCCAAGTTAAAGGAGGGATTTCAGACCAGAAAATAGAATAACATATATATCCAGTGCTTTTACTAAGAAGTGATTCTCCCTTTGGGGACACTGGCGTAAAAAGGAGTAATTTCATGAGTGAATTATTAAGGTCTTATCTATGAAACCAGCATGATGAAAAGAAGTATATTATTTCTACCTGAATAGCATCTAATCTGTAAATATTAAGGCAATTACTTTTTCCTTTTTTTTCCTGCATAGAACTGCAATTTCTAGTTTGCAAAATTCACGAGAATGAATGAAGTCTAAACAAAGGAAGTCTACAAGTCTGTCAGAAGAGCAAGGGATCAAAGCTGTGTTTTGTAGGCTGGTCACTTTACTAATAGAAGTAAGAAGTTCGGAACAACCCTTCAGTGCTAATTGAATGGAGTGTCTTTATCTCCAGATCTATTTGTGGATCTATTTACGAACTCTCAGTACATTCTTTAGGAGGTGTAGAAAGATCATCTTTGTTTTCCACGTTGACGAGATCCTCTGCATTTTTTAAGGTGTTTTGGTTACCTGAAAGGTTTTTTGCATAAAAGACAAACCCCTCAGACAGCAGCCTGAAGTGTTTGCAGAGTTTCAAAGCCGTGGTTCAAGAGGATTTGACTCCACAAGTGTAGCATGAGTATGCTACATACAGATCTGACGAAATCCCAAGTTTCTGCATAAAAATTGCACCAAGAGTAAGTCCGTGTAAAGCAGCAGAGAAACATCTTCTCTCAAAAACATCTTTCTCTTTTTATCATAAGCTTTTCCATCCTGAACTGGTTGGTCCAGTTGATTGTTAATATCGATAACTGTAAATTCTGGCTTAAAGTTCCAAATTCATTTTTTGCTGTCACTGGGTTAAAGGACTGGATGCATTTAGTAACCAATAACAACATGATGAAGTCTAAAAGGTTATCTGAGTATCTTAAACATAGTGCTGAAATCCTTGACAAATTTGAAATTAGGAAGAGCCAGATTCTCATAAGAATGTAAAAAATGAAGAAATTTTTGAGATTTGTAATGTATTCAGACTAGTTAAATAAACCATACAAATATTCAGGGTGTGAAATCCATAATCTCTAATTTAAGATCAGATTTTCGATCAGGTCCCCCCCAAGGGAAAATAAAAATATTTATCTTCTCTTTCTGATTTAAATTTTAAAAATTCTATTTCAACAAATGCATCGCATAGCCAGAACAAATGTAATTTTTCAGAGGGAAACATGGAGGCAAAACGAATGCAAAGATATTCAAAGATAAACATTCCAAAATGCAAATAAAATTCAAGCAATGTGAAATATCAAATATAATGTGGTAGCAAATATCTCAAAGTAATGAATATTTTTTAGATGTAGCTTCACTTATTTGTAAAGCAAATTCATTTTAGGAAAGCTCTAAAGAGGGTGTGCACATACAGACACACATGTGCATGTTGAGAAATGAAGATTTCAGAAGCAATGCATGAAGGAATTGAGAAGATCTGTTGTGCTCCCAGAAGATGTTGCACCCAATCTGTTTTTCAAAACAGCTACACCCAGTGACCAGAACACTCCCTTAACCACTAGTGGATAGTGTATGGCTTTTGGGAATCAGTACACAAATCATAAAGATGTGACCGAGCTTACTTGATTTTGTAGAGTTTATTCACAGATGAAAGACCTGATGATATTGAACAAGCATTAAAAAAACCCATAAAACAACAAACCAATATATGCACCAAATAATTCATACATGAGTATCTGATGTGATGAACATTCAGGTAGAACAAAACCATAATCAAATAGATAAGACGCATAGAGAGAAGTGTAAGTTGGAAACAAAACTAACTTAAATACAGATGAAACAAGTCAGTAAGCCAAATTCCTATTAGGAGCACAATATTATGGAAAAAAAAAAAAAGGTAGAATAAGTTTCAACATTTAATACCACCTTTAATACCATTATTGTTGAAAACTTCTACGTACTTTTAATAGATAGAAAAGATTGAATTGGTTATTTTACAGGCAAAGTCTCTGAGATTATTTCTGTGTATTTCTCCACAGATTTATTTGCACACACATAGAGGTTATGTATATTTCAGCCACCATAGCTTTGGGATATTACGGAAAAAAAAATGAATGTGACTAAACCCCCAATATATTAATAAATTTTATTAAACAGAATAAACCTTTTGTTCACTACAAATGCAAATTTAGTTCTGAATTCAACTAAATTACACTTCTAACTGAGCTGCAAGAAAATTGTTAATTTTAGGGATTATTTGGAGGGAATTGGAAGTGAAGTGGGCTGGATTAATTATTTTTAAGGAAATTCAAAATTAGGAAAAGAGAAGAACATTAAACATTTTAAATTTCTTTGAGCACTTTTTTTGAGGAAAAGATACATTGCGTGCTATTTATACAATTTTACGAATAGATGTGCAATGTTATATACAGAAAGAGTCTTTTCCTCGTTCCTCCTTTGCAGTCTGTTAAACTACAAGAGGAAGCTCTTAATCCTCTTAAAATGTTTTCAAATAAGGATGGAAAGTAAAGTAGCAGGATGTTGTCCAGTCCAAATGCTGTTGGCAAAAATCTCTGAAGTAATCTTACAATTTCCAGTATGAAGACATCTCCATTTAGATAATTTAGCAGCACCCACATTCCCACCTCCCATAGAAAAAGAAAGAAAAAAAAAAAGAAAAATAAAGGAAGAAAGAAAGAAAAGGAATTAAAAAAAGATAGGAAAAAAAAAAAAGAAAAAAAGAAAAAAAAGAGGGGTTCATCCAGACTCTACTGAAATCTTTGCGATCTTTTTACTAATCTCAACTTACTTGGTATCAGAGCTCAATGAGCTTCAATACAAATTCTTGAACCTACAAGTACAGTTTCCATGTGAAAAGAAATTAAACATTATTAGGATAGTTCAGTTCAGGAAGGGAGGTTAATTGAATTGTTTTCCTAATGCAAAAGGAGAGAGAACTGCTGAGAATGGCTTTCGCCAAACACAGCACACTGTTAACTTGCCTCTCGCTACACTAAGGACTTGCAGATGCAAGATACTACCTAATTTTGACAGAGCACTTTTCATCAAGATATCTCAAAAGGGCTTTAAAAATGATATAACATCATCTGTTCCACTGCTAGAAATAGAGGCACGGAGAAGTGAAGTGACTCACAACGCACAGAAGCCCTGGAAGAAAATCAAGATTTCCTTTTCATCCAGTCAGTGTCCAATCCTGTAGGCTGTACTGCTTCCCCCAGAAAACGTGTGCCATTTAAGAAATCAGAAGGAAAAAGTGATGGGAATCAAATACAAGGAGTGACTAAAATAAATAAACAGAGCAGACACTGTAGCTGTTTGCAAAGCAGCCGCTAAAAAGGCTGTTTCCAAATGTAAAGGGCCAGTTCCCTGAGAGACAGGCTGGAAAAACCTGGCACTGCAGCAAAGTGCAAGCTTCCCTATGGACAGCAAACCCTTTCTGAGGACTGTGAGTGTCCAGAACATACGCACAGTCTGTATCGGGGTGTTACACTAAAGGTTATGCTTTAAAGGGTCTTAGTCAGGCAGTTTAATGTCCACTGCAACCCTCAGGCTTAGCCAGAGGAGAATATAGGCACATCTAAGAATTCAAAGGTTTAATAAATGTCCCTCAATTTAGGGGTCTCCCAGACCTCATCAGCCAGATACAGGGCTGTAGCTGGAAGTCAGCTTGGACACGTCTTGGTGCCTTTACTGATTTTCCTAAATAGGAAACGTGCAGATACAAACCTTCAAAACCAGAGATGGGCTGATACGAATCCTGAGAAACTCAACCAAAAGGGTGTTACCTGGTTCTTCACAGCCCACAGCCTCAGCTCCAAGCTGCACATAGAACTGTGCATATGAGTGATCTAATTATGCATGCAAATATCTCAGCTCCAGCTGACTATTTGCCCGTGTAATTCCTGCAGTAAAGAAGAACATATTATAACCAAGCATTTCTATACACACAGTTCTAAAAGGCTGAAGCTCATCAAGAAACAATTTCTTCTCCTAGGACAACAAAACTGGAACAGCAGAAGCAGCAGCTGTATGATCATCTAGAGAGGGCCAGAGCCACCTGCTCTGAAAAGGCCAGAGACCTTGCAATTAAGGCAAAGTCTGCTCAGAAGGGCAGAAAAGTTTCTTCTTGAGTCTCAGTAGCTAAAAGTTGGTACACACCAAGGAGCACAAGAGCTTTGACCCTTCCAGAACTCTGAATATTTTATCTAAGCCTGCGCCAGACCCTTTGTAATCCTCTGAAAGTCTTGGCTTTAATAACAGACTAGGGAATGATTGCCACCAATTTCTGAGCACAATATGGAAATACACTTTCTTTAACATATTTTAGATTCTAAGTCCACTTTTGGTGGATATTTCCTTAATCTCATAATAAAGAGGAAAGTTGAGGGGATAGGCAGGCAAAGAGCCAAATTGTCTATTTACATTGTTGCAGAATATTCAGAAGAAATACAGCCTTGATCCTAATTCAGGTTTCTACATTTTAATTATCACTTCATCTCCCTGATTCATGCCCAAAGGATATCTATTCAATTTAGAAAAGAAATGCACGGAGATATATAGGTTGCAGAGATGCAGTTTCAGCTCAATTTCCTTCAGATTGCTTCAATAAACATTGCAAAGATTAAATTCTTTTAATTATTTCTCAGATTGATTTCTACTGAAGTCCAGTGACAAGGACTCCTCTGTATTCTTCATCTTTATAAATGGGCAAATAATAATAAGATAACAAACAATAAAATGGTTCTTTGTCACAGCTGTTTTGCTGTTTATCACATCTGTTTTTTTCACCTTGCACACAGCAGGTATCAATAACTCAGGTCTGAGGGAAAGCACTTCTGTAAAAGTTTATGCAGCTCATACCATTAACAATAGATCATTTTTTAAGCATTGCTAGAGCCTCTCTTCCGATTTCATGATCTGGTTGTTATCTTCATTTCAATAAAGAAGATTTATTTTTGCAAAAGCCACACACCTTAGGCAACTCAAATGGCACAACTCATGAAGGAGAACATAATTCAAGCATAAATACCTGGCCAGGAGTTGCAAAGACATCTTGTGTATAAACCAAAAGGCAAAATGAACACTTTCAAAATCTTTACAATATTTTAGGAGATGACTTCCCATTTTGTGGAATAAGACATTTGATGATGTGCAAAGTTCAGCTTCCATCCCCTGGACAACTGGAGAAGTGTTCAAAACCTGGATTTTGACCACTGTAGCTACTGTACACAGATTTACTGAAGGAGAGGTTCGATATATGGATTTTAAGTTAACGTGATCTGCATTGTTCAGCCTGATCCTTATCACACAGAGCATTTATATCATGGCCAAGAGTCACCTACAGAGTTCATGGTAGAATTAGGTCCTTCAATACAGTGACTGCACAGTGGGAAGGAGAAGCAGACTCCCCCTGATGCCAGTTCTGGGCCAGGAGCAGGTCACAGATGCCAGGCTCAGGCTGGCAGGTGATTATGTCCCTCCGCTCTGGGTTCAGAGCTCATTTTTCTAGGGTGGGCATTTATGTGTCTTGCAGAGACCTGAGTGAAGATAGAGTTTTTCTTTGTTCAAGGACAAGTTGGACAGGGCTTGGAGCAACCTGATCTAGTGGAAGGTGTCCCACCTCAGGGTTCTTCAAGGCCTTTTCCAGCTCATGCCATTCCATGGTTCTGTGATTTTAAAACAGGACTTCAAGAGAAAGTAATGCAAACAGCTCTATTGGATATCGATGTCAAAGACCGCCAAGACAGGATTAGGTCACAATTCTGCATCTGTGGACTGCAGAGTGACAGACTGTCAGCTCTCTGCCTCAAGAGAGTGAACTAAAAGGCTTGTGGTGCTGGCTAAGAGGCAGGGAACAATCACTGAACACTGCTGAAACTGCAAGAAAGGACACGAAGGACCATAAAGATGGAGGGCTGGAGCACCTCTGCTATGGAGACAGGATGAGACAGTTGGCATGGTTCAGCCTGGAGGAGAGAATCCTCTGGGGAGACCCCATTGTGCCTACCCTCCTCTAAAGGCGACTTGTAAGAAGGAGGAACAGGGACTTCTTACATGGGCAGATACTGGCAGGACAAAGGACAACGCATTTAAACTGAAAGAGGACATTTTTAGGTTAGATATTGTGAAAAAATTCTTTACTCAGAGGGCAGTAAGGCACTGCCATGGGTTGCCCAGAGAAGTTGTGGATGTCCTGTCCCTGGAAGTGTCCAAGGCCTGGTTGGATGAGCCCTAAACAGTTTGGTGAGTGGCATCCTTTCCCATGGCAGGAGAGTTGGAGCAAAATGATCTTTTGGGTCCCTTCCATCCCAAACCATTCTATGATTCTATTATATTATGACTCTGTGACTCAATAACTTTATGACTCTATGACTCTATGATTCTATGAGTCTCTGGTTCCATGATATTAGAAACTGATGGCCTAGAGGGAGAGGAAGAACTCAAACACGAGTGAGTGAATGCACAAGTTTTCTGTATTTCTCATCCTACAGAGCCATGTGATTTTCTAACTTGGTCTTGGAAAGGATAATGTTTGGAAAAGAAAAAACACCCCCAAAAAGGAGCTTAGTGTTTAGAAGGAGATATATTTGTGCCTGAACCTGGAAGCAGAATGGGTGTATCCTTCACAAACTGCATCTTGCCAGAGGATCAGCCAGTGCTATTGGGGTCTCTCTATTAGGAAATGCTGGGGACTATCATCTATGCAAACATACAGACACCATAAAAAATGGTAATTGTTGAAGAGCTGTGAGAAACAAGCAAGGTCCATTTAGAGCAAGGGTGTGACGACATTATTTCAAATGCATCAGCTTCAGAAGTTTTAAGGGCTTTTTTTAACCATTCTTTTCCAGATTTGTTGAAGCTTTTGTAGAATTGCTGATAGTACTCCTGATCTTAGTTGAAACCTGAAAAAAAAAATCGCTAGCAAGTCTAATACTCTGCAGAGGCCCTGTTTTCTCCTGCAGGTGATCTCTCATTTGCAATGTCTTGATAACTGTAAAAGTGATACAATGCCTTGGGGAACAGAATGGTCTATATTGATAGTAGAGATTTGAACACAAGAAATTTGAACATATATTTTGTTTTTATTTTTGTACTGTATACGCGCAGTAATGATGATCAAATACCACAATGTCCCTGGCACTTTAAAGCTGCCACATAAAAAACATGTATCCTTCCAAATGTCTCAGAGATTATAGATGTCAAAAGATGTCAAAACCAGTATTATCTGCTTGTAACATGGAAAATTGAGGCATAGAGAGGGTTAGTTCTTCATCCACAAGTCCCAAGACATCAAGACTGTTCGACAGAAATGGGAACAGGACAGTTTCCCAAGTCTAAGCCTAACACATTCAAGACTATCCTCCTTTGCTTTCCCTGTGTCTTCATTACTAAGCTTATTATTAAAAATAAATGCTTGGGTTTGGGTCTGTTTTCCATATTATTTGACATAAGCAGTACTTCAGTAAATTTTGTCTAAGACCACCTACAGTGCAGAGGCTTGTGTTTGCCATTCCTTTCAATCAAGTTGCTGGTATGCTTCAGGAGAATGCAAAACTGCTTGGACGTTAATTGGTGCACTTGTCTTTAAAGGAATTTTTTTGTCTTTTGTTTTATCTTTGTTTTGTTTCTAATGTTTTGAGTGTTTTCTGTCTGGCTTGCTGCCTTTGGATTGTTCTTTGCTTCCCGTGGAAACTTCATGTAGTTTGTTTAGGTTCCTTTCTTTCCTTGCTTGTAATAAAAGGGTGTCTGAATAGTCCGGTGAGGCTTTTCCAGGTCTCCATTTTATGTCACATATGAAATTAAAACTGCATCTCACCAAAATAATTAAGAATTGACTAGTCACTGCTCCATTTCTAAGTAGTAATGAACCCAGATATACACATTTTTTAGACCATGGCTTCCTGATAGCCGTTAGAAGACATTGCATATAAGAGGAAAAAGTGATATTACAATCCCTCCTGTCTAAATATGCATTATGAATAGAATCTACCACTTCCCATGTGCACAGAGGACTGATAAGAAGCCAGTGTTTAGATTTATTAAAGGGGAACAAGCTAAAAAGCCCATAATCTGTGGCTAAGATTGCGTGGTGCTTTATAAAGATCAAGAAAGAAATGTTCACTTCCCTGTGACAAATAGAAAATAAGTACAAATTTGCTTTTGTCTATGTTAGAAAAAATATTTCTAAAAACCATTTTGGAATCTTTTGCTTCCTCATAGATATATAAATATGGAGAAAGTGGCAAAGTTAATTTTATCTATTCTGGCAAGACGAGTACATCTTTCCCTGGCACACTGGGGCCAAAATGTCTAATTCTTAGTGCAACACATGTGTTGAAGGCAAGAGATGTGTGGATGCCTCAGGAAGAAAATGCCTTTTATTTTTGGAAAGAATGTGCCATATGTCTGGGTTAAAAAGAATTAATACTAGAGCAGAGTTTGCACATGTACATTTTAGACAAAATTATTTTCTGTGGTTTAAAGTAGATAAGATAATAGCCTGTCTCAAAGGCACCCATACAATTTTAATCTGCAAGAGGAAGATAAACAGACTTAAATATGCAATATTTTCCCTAACTTGACACTCAGGACTGGACTTAAATTTCAAGCCACAGTTCCTGTTCTGGCTCATGGTCGATGAACAGCCTGTGCTCCACATCCATAACCATAGCATGAATTCCATTTCAGTCTGATGCCATTTTATTAGGCCATGAAAGCTGTGGTGAGTGTTTCAGTCATGTGGAAATGTCAAAGACTAGTATACCAAAGAAAATAGTATCTATTATTTGTAAATTGTGATACATTCCTGGGTGGTTAGAGTGAGATTTCAGATGTTTTTTTTAAGAGAGTACAAAAAAAAGTGAAAAAAATGCCAGGCTATCTTTCTGCTGGATTTTTGGTTTGAGGGAAGCATTTTCATACTTTTGTGAAGTACTAGTGTGGAGAATTGCCATATACAAGCCCTTTCAAACATTCAACAGGAGAGTTTTCTGTGGAAGCTAAAGTCACTCCAGACCTAGTCCTACATGCAGCTGCTTTCTTTCCCTTTGGAAAATAAAATATAGTGGCTTGGTGTAGTTCAAAGGGTCCGAAGAATTTTTCTTGAAGACACTTCTTTATGAAAAGTTTCCTTTATCCAATAAAACAGTTTTCATGACAGAAGAGCCACCTCCAATCCTTGCACTAGCCCACTTCTGGGATTACAACACTTATAAGGAAAATAGACTGAGGAAAGAGTGACTTATACTGCATCCCTGTGTGATTTGAATCTCATGACAAAGTAATTCCTTCACAGCTGTAATGGGTTTTGCTTTTTCAGTGCTTTACCTCAAAACTCTTGCCTGCATCAAAAACTTTACAAAACAGAGCATGTGCTTCTCCAGGACTTTCAGACAACTAGAAAACCCCCCTTTTATCTCAGAAAGTATGTTCAAGCAATTCAAACATCATTTCCCCAAGAATGTGACATGGCAGAATTTCTCCAGATGTAGAGTGAAGATCCACAATGCCACGTCACCATGCCTCCACTTTGAGGAGGTCAGTAAAACCAGAAGAAGAAACAGAAAAGGAAAAAATAAAAGAGAAAGAAAATGAGAAAGAGAAAAAGGAAGAGAAAGAAAGAGAAAAATAAAAGGAGAAAGTGAAAAAGAAAAAAGAAAAAAAGAAAATAAAGAGTAAAAGAAAAGGAGAAAGTGAAAAAGAAAAAAAAGAAAGAGAAAAAGAGAAAAAAGTAAAAGAGAAAAAGAGAAAACGAAACAGAAGAAAAGAAAAAGAAAAGGAAAAGAAGAAAAATAAGAAATAGAAAAAACTAAAAAATGAAAAAGAAAGAAAATGAAAATGAAAAAGAAAAAAAGAAGAAAACATCTTTATTCCTTTAATTATTACTGAGATTTACCACAAACCTTTTTCCAAAGCACCCTCTCCTCAGGAGAAGAAACTAACATTTCCCAGACCCTTGGATGTCACGACCAGCAGAAGTGCGTAGCTAACCTCTGCTACCACAGCCAAGAGAAACAAATGTCTCAGACTATTTTTCATCAGGGTCTAAAAACAACCTATGTTCAGTTATATCTGAAGGACTTACTTTGTGGACAAAACATTTCCCTGAGCTCATTTGCTTCTCTGGATTATACTTAGAAACAGTTGATGAATTCTTATTCTTCCTCTTCTCTCATTGCCCAGGACCAATGCCCCCTTTCTGCTAAGATGCACATCTCATGCTGAGAGAAAGTCAGATCAATTTTTTCCTGACAGCTTTCTGTCAAACATAGTTATTTCATCAAATAAGAATAAAAATATTTCACCCTGTCTCCATGGAAAATGAGTTTTCCATAAGAAAAATGCTAACCTAGAGAAAGAATCTTTAAAATTCACTTTAATTTGCTTTTTAACTTGACTTTTCTTGGCTTGTTTGTTTTTTTTTTGGTTTGTTTTGACATGATTTCTTGGTAGGTAAACAGCAGCTCCAGTGCTGCTCATGGTGCCACTGTGTGGCATACTGATAGCAGTAGTGTGCAAAATGGTGTGTCATGGCATGGTATGTACTGATATAAGCACGAAACAGTTGTGCTAACAAGCTTGTTATTGACTGAAAATCTCATTTTTCAAGATAAAAAAATCTCTTGTTTGTGTAGGAATTAAGCAGTTAACACTCTGAACAAGAAAAAGAATACGTAGCTTGAGTACTAATTAGGGAAACGGCTGTTTCTTGTGTTCAAGGAAAATAAAAGTATCGCTGACTGATGGGGACACACAGCAGAGGGCCTGGCAGATCCTGGCTGAGCATCTTTGGTGAACCTCTGAACCCTCCATTATACAAAGCTTCCTGCTACAGCCCCAGGGAAGGATTTGGAGTTGATTAAATAAGCTGTTCATATTTTACAATTTTTAATGCTTTGTATTTTCAATATTCACATAATAAATCAAAATGAGTATTCTTGAAGCAGGTGCTGGCCACTAGAGACTCCCTGGATGAGACCCCTCTAAGTCACCTGGGATTCAGGGAGTTTTGTGACTACCTCTGTGTTGTGAGGAGCAGGAGATCCAGAGTTCGCCCACCGTAACCAAGTGTTTGAGAAACGTGGGTGTAAAATGGTGGAAGCATGTCTGGATCTGTTGGGTGAGCTGGAGTGAAAATACGACCATTCTCATCTGCAATGTGCACACTGATTTGAAAATGCTTCTGCATCCTATTGTTTGGTAGTGTAGGGGGAGGGAAGGTCTAACACCTGAATTTCCTTTAAAAAACCCCTCTGAGTGATTCCCTTGAGGTCAGCAAGGGCTGTAAGGATTGATAGGACAAGGAGTCGATCAGCTCTAGAAGATGTAAGCCAGCTGTGAGAGGAACACTTGAATTGTTATTTTATTTAAATGTCACTTAAATTCTTTGCAGGCTGACTACTTTTTTTCTTGGCTCATCTTGCAGAAACGTGAAAATTCTGAGTCCAAACCAGGAGCAACCCAAAATGTTAACTAGAAGTAGAAATTCTGCAATAGCCTTGCCCAACAATAAAAAGCAAGACACCCTCTTCTCATCCAACATATAATTACGGGTTTTCAGGGTGTTTCAGGACTCCTACTTTTTGGAAAAGTAGGGAAATAGCAGCAATGTCTCTTGTGCCTTTTTCTTTCTGCTGTTCCCTTCAATGCCAGATACTTCTTAATAATTCAGTATTTAGAGCCTCCCCAGTTTGTCAGGCCTGGAAGGACCATGTGGGGCTGAACGGTCTGAATGGAATCTCAAGGACCTGATAATTGTGGTGTCATCACAAACTACCAAATAACTATTTATATGTATTTCTCTTACATATTGTGCAGCCTCTTTGCACAGAGCAAGGCTGCTGACCTCATCAACCCTTGAGGGCAGGTGCAAAGGCAGTGCTTAAAGCCCCATTGCCAAAAGGATAAGCTGCAAATACCCCTTGGAAAACCCAATTAATCTACTCAGAAGTGATTTCTCTTTTAAATTAAGGACTGTCAAATGAGTTAGATACTGTGGTTGACTCTCTGCCATCTCAGTTGTCTGTGCCAGCTGTAAGTGACAAGATGGTGTGTTCTGTGATGAAGTGTAGGATGGAATGGGCCTTTCAAGAGGAGTTTACACGGACTGAGTATATTCTGAGAGGTTCTCATTGGGGTTATAGCTTCACCCAACGTTTTACACAGAGCTAGAGCCTCTCTGTGTTGTCTGTTCCTGCAGATGTACTAAGGCCCCTACCTCTTTCTTTGTTGTGGTTTTTAAGGACTTTGAGTGAACAATTCCCCAGACTGTCTAAAATAAGCAAGTGTGTCTCCTGGATTGTAAAAATGCTGAATCAATTACTGAAACTGTCTGGGAATCTTAAATGGCTCTTTTAAAATATATTGTCTGATCCGTTCAGGAAGAAGTAAGAGAAAGGAAATCTTTACTTGTAGTTATCCCAGTGAGAATATGCCTTCCCACACCCTGCTCCCATCTCTGCCTCCCTCACATTCCCCCTTTCCCTTGGATAGGGACACATGGTAGGAGCTAACAACTTGAACTGCTGTAAACTGTGGCAGTAACTTCCACCCACACACCTCATTAGGCCTTTAACACATTTTCCTTTGCCTTTCCCCCACACTATGAAGTGGCACAACTATGAAGCTGCCCTTTCACATCGTAATTGGAAGCAGTCAGTTGTTTTTATGCTCTGTAACTCAGTAATTATATGGTCTGCCACTTACTGGACACTGGTCAGTCTGGTCACTTCAGGTTTTGGCCCTGTCCAGTAGTTGTTAATTATGAAGAAGCCCTCACCAGCCCATATGCCTCCTCTGTCCACAGAGTTGCTTTATTTCTACAGCCTTATTTTCTTTTCTTTCACTTTTTTTTAGACGTGAATGGAGAAACTATGGCTTCTCCAGTGGAAATATTGATATTGCATCTTGTCATGAGCTCAGAAGACCTGGTTCTATATTTTCCCTCAGGTTTATGCTACTGAAACTCTGCCACTGCCCAGCTGGCATTATCCTGAATTTGCCTTTGTGTCCAAGCTAACCCAACATGCTGCTGTTTACATGGTAGTTTTGGGAAATGTGTTCATAACATTTAGTGAGAGTTAACAACTTGATTCCATTGAATTATACCAACATTTGAGTGTTGAGATCTCCTTTCAATGTCCTGCATTTTCCTAACTATTTACCAATTCCAGTCATTTTAGGTTGTGTTTTTATTTCACAGAGGTAATTCACTTTACACACCTTTCCTAAAATATGGTCGCTTAGGTTAAACAAAGATTTTGTAGTCAAATTTCCCTCTTTTTTATGCCATCTTAATTTTCTCCAAGAAGTGGGGTACACTGTTAGGCTATTCCTCAGAAAAATATAACATTTTCATAGTTTACTGCTGAGATGAGGTACAGCTGGTAGCAATTTTTTAATGATAAATATGAAGAAAATTAGATACATAAAAATAGGAACATAAGGAGTTAAAGAAGTTAAGGAGTTAGACATTTTAGGAGTTAAACCAGTATAACTGAAGATGACTGTGGCAAGTATTTCATAAATATTGGACATTGGAATATGTGAGTTAATAAGAAAAAGTTGGAAGGTTTAAAATCTATGAAACTCTCGCAAAGGCAAGTAGTGTGATAATGCTATTTGTTTTTGGGGCTGGGACTACAGCTGTTGTGATAGCAAGGTACAGTTTGTGCATAAGTAGCAGTAATAAGAGCAGTAGGAACTCTTACATATATAGATATATACTTATACATACATGTAAGTCTTTATTTGTGAGTGATAATGTAGGTTCTTTTTTAAAAACCCAGGCACGTTTTCATATTTTCCAGAAGAAGTGAAAACACAGAAGGATCAAGGCATAAGGGCTAATATACCAGCATGGAGTGTAGGAGAGTACAGTTCCTGTATGTAGCATCCTACCTCGATAAAATGTTGAGCTAGATTAATTCAGTGAACTTCTGTTCCTGCAGATGGAAGGAACAGCTTAAGGGTGGCTTAAAATTAGTTATTACAGTGATGAAACCTAAGCCTTCCTTGTAAATCTAAACCTTGTTTTCTTTACATAACAGTTCCCTGTAGTAGTGTAGGGAAAGTATTGTCGAAGTTTCTCCAAGGTGTTTTGAAGGCAAAATATAGGTGCTGACTGAAATAAACTTTGTTCTGTGAGTATGAGAGTGCTCAAATGACTTCCATTCTACTCAGGAAAAGCAGAATGTATGTTCTGGTAAACAAATAAAAAAAGAATCAAAGGTAACATATTGCATTGTCCAATTCTCTTCCTAATCTGCCATGACACTAGCATGGGGCTTCTGATGGCTGCCCAAGTCAACTACAATGGTGTTGGGGTTTTTCATGCTGTTTGCTTCGAGGATTTCTTTGTTTCAGAGCTGAAAACTCAACACTTCCACTTTACCTGCCAAGCTTAAGAGATCCCAACACTCTTCCATTGTCCTTCCTGTCACTTTAGGCTGTGGTTTAGAAACTTTCCTAAGATAATAAAGTGTGGGATTTTCTTAAGTCTTCTTTTAATTATATAGATGCAAATGCTAAAATTTTGGCTTGTTTTCAGCAAGACAGAGCAATGGATACCTGAAAGTTCATGGAAGCTGGGGCAGAAGGGTTGGGCTATTATGCTGCTCAAGCATAATTGACCTAGGTAGAGATTCTTCAACTGAAAACATGCATGAAAGCTCTAAAATCTCCTTCTACGTGCAATGCTTTTACTTCATACCAATTAAACCAAACTCCAATGTTTGAAAACTGTGGCAAGAACCCCTACAAGGCCTCAGGAAGGAACAAGGGATGTGAGAGGACAGGTACTTGAGGTATCACAAAATCAGACCCATGCACATGACCAGAATGTTAAGCTGCAGTTTCAGCTTCTGTGTTAATTGGTGCTGGCAAAGCACAGCCCCAGTGCAATTAACTTTTCTGCAGTGGAAGAGGAAATATTCAAACCTTGTAAGTGCCGTGCCATGCAACTCCTAAAGGTATTCAGTTATTGCAAGAAAACTGTGTAGCTAACAATGCCGGCTGAAATACAGAGGTCTGGAAGTGACAACAGGGAAATCAAGTACTGATACATTGAGTTACACAGGTCACTGCAAACTGCAATTTACAGAGTGTGAATATCTACTGGCTTCAGCGAGATTTAGTAGTCTTCTTGTTCTCTTCAATGGATTTTGAATCAAAACCTAAATGAAGGAAAGGAAACAATTTGGATATATATATTTAGAATGATTCAGAGTATTCAGATCAGAACACTTTCTAATGCAAAAGTAGGATATCTTTGTTATAGCTGAAAGGTAACAAAATTGGAAAAAAGACAAAGATTATTTTCTTCTTCATTAACTTTAAAAGCTAACAATTGCAACAGGCTATCCAGGACAATACCTTATAGATATGCAGATAGATAAATAAAGATAAACAGGCAGTAAACCGAGCCTATGAAAGGAATGACAGGGAGAAGAAAGTCACTGACAGAATATATTAGTTACTTGTAATTATTGTGTGTGGACTTTCTTAATTACCTCACCCTGGACAGGGTCAGACAATATTAACAAAGAGGAAAAGATCACAGTTCAATTGGGTACAGATGTAACTATTTAAAAATGTATAACAGGAACAGACTCTGTAAGGAAAGGTGGAAATGTGAAGAGGTGGGATTACAACTCCTCAGACAATGTAGAAGATGTTTCACTTTCTCTCGCTGTAAGCAGATGTTTGTGGGCTTGATATGGCCCTGAGGTTCTAGGATGACCTGCTGTGAGTTACTGCATGCATGCAAGCTTGATTATGGCAATTGCACACAGAAATTAACACAAATCGGGTAGGTTGTAGCTTCCTCATATGTCTGCTTAATAACATTAGTAGAAATCAAGACGGCTGGGGATTCACTTTGAAGTTGTATTCTTTATTGTTATTATTATAGATAGCGTTTATTATTAGCATATTATTATAGATTATTAGTGTATTATTATAGATTAGCATTTATCAGTTTCAGTGATAGAATAGAGTAGAATAGCATAGCATAGAATAGAATACTCCCTTTCTGAGTTGTAAGGGACTCACAAGGATCATCAAACTCCAGCCAAGAATCTCAGACCGTGTCCCTGAAAGCATTGTCCAAAACTCTTTGAATTCTGTCAGGTTTGGTGCTGTGACCCCTTCCCTGGGGCTCCTGTTCCAGCGCCCAACCACTCTCTGGGTGAAAAATTTTTCCTAATATTCAACCCAAACATCCCTTGACACAGCTGCATCTTCATGTGTGCCTAAACCGAAAACGGTATGAAAAGTAATTTAATACCTACAACAACATTAACTTCTCTGCAAGAACTTCCCTGCATGAGATCTCCCAGACAGACTGGACCCTCGATGGGAATACCTGGCTTGCCATGGTACTGTCCAGCTAGCACACTCTCCTGGCACCGGGCAATCTTCTGCCTGCCCTGAACAGGGAGGACGGAAACCGATCGTGGTGCAGGAGGACAGGTGAAGCTCCTGCTCGGGTTCACCTTGCTCACCGATGGTGAAGGTGCGTGAAGGAGGTAGGAAAGAAGCAGAGGGACTTCTTCATGAGGGGAGAGGGTTTACTGGAGAGAGAAATCCACGGAGAAAGCTGAAGGAACATGGCTTGCAGGGGGTCTTGTACCCCCACAATATGGGTGTGGAAACCACACAGTTACCAATGGAACATCAGCCAGGGGGTGTTACGGAGGTGGGGAGAAGGAATTACAGCAAATGGGAGAAGGGATAGGCGGGAAGGAATAACAAGGGCCAATTAACTACCAAGGCACATAGAACTCTCTGGAAAGAGAACCAAAACTCTCTGGAAAGAGAAGGAATTACAGCAAATGGGAGAAGGGATAGGCGGGAAGGAATAACAAGGGCCAATTAACTACCAAGGCACATAGAACTCTCTGGAAAGAGAACCAAATATGAGAAATAAGGGGAGAGGAGGGCTGCAGCCAATGGTAAGGGACAGATTTATATGTTTTTCACAGCCTTTTGAATGCTCAAGGCTTTTGGGCTGTGGAAGCATCAAACCAATGGACCTTTGGGTCCACTTGATCCGGCTGACCCTGGGGTTGGTCACGGTTCACCGCAACACTGGCTGAATCCAGACCCCACGAGGCAGGTCACTTTTGAAGTGAGACTTTTCTATTGTTAAGGACAAATTCTGGGAATGGTATGGTGCAAGTTGTGCCTACAACACTTCACACATTTATATTTTTAGCATTGACATGTATAAAGGTTCATAAGCATATATTTACTTCACTGGCTGAAATTTTGTAATAGCTTGCAATATATTATATATCTTATATATCGAAGAGGGAGACGTTCTTGCTCTTTACAGTTGTGGGAAAAGAGGTGGATATCAGTCTCTTCTTCCAGGTAACAAGTGACATAATGAGATAAAATAATCTCAAGTTGCACCATGGAAAAGTTTTTTTCACAGAAAGAGTTGTGCAGCTTTGCAACAGGATGCCCAGAGAAGTTTTGGAGACACCATACTTGTAAGTGGTCAAAAAAAAAGTGGATACTGCACTTGAGGACAGAGTTTCATGGTGAGTGTGGTGGTGATGGTGGGATTGATTGTTGGACATGGTGTTTTTAGATGTCCTTTCAACCTTAATGGTTCTATGATTCTACAATTTTATATATTTTTGTGCATATATCTATTTTTGGTTTTATTGATAGCCATTTTATAGTAGTTTATAATAAAGGAATTCTCAGACATCCAGCCTCTGTGACTCGTGTACCTGTTGCAGGATCTTGAGAGCCCCATGGTCATGATCTTCACACACCCAAGGGATGGACAACCCTCAAAGGTCATGACCATGACTGCTGTAGGTGTTACCAGCAAGGTTTACGTGCAGTGCCACTGTCACATGGCACATTTTCTTCTATAGATCTCAGAGCAATTTACTGATGAGGCCATTATTACAATTCACATGTTTCAGATGGTAAAAAAGCTGTAACACATGGTAAGGAAATTACTTGTCCTGGCTGACTCTGTCACTGAGATAGCAGAGATCAGATATTTGGAGTCTTAGGATGAGCCATGATGACCACCAACTCTCTAATTCCAAACCAAACAAATTGTCAAGGGAATTCAGGTGGCACTGAATTGTGTACAATGAGCAAAGAAGTTAGCTTGCAGTAACTACTGACAAACTTTTAGCTGGCTTCCAAAATTAACTTTTGAAAAGTTGCAGTGCCTTTCGTGTTCTTCTTAGAATGCTTAGAGAAAAACAAAATGTTTATTGTAACTTCTGGAGACTTGGAATTATAGAATATTTAAGGTGGAAAAAATCACTAAAATCTTAGAGTCGATCCAATAACCCAGAAACACCATGTTGACCACTACACCCTATCCCCAAGAGCCATGTTGACTTGTTTTTTGAACATTTCCAGGGATGATGATTCCATCACTTCCCTGGGCAACCAGCTCCAATGCTTGCTTCAGTGAATTCTTCTCTCTAGCTTCCTCTTGGAACCTGGCTTTCCAATTCCTGCTATCTGTTACTTGGCATTTTCTGTTGGACAGCAAACATTTCCAATGGAGGCCTCAGAGAGCTTTCATTCAGCCCTATTTCTTCCCTTTGGTAGTTTCCAGTGTGAGATCTGGGTTGTTTCACCAACAATAACTATTGTAGACCTCCAAGGTGTGACTGATCCCTGAAATTCACACACAGGAACAGAAAGAGATCTCAGGGAATGAGATCTCATGCCTAAATATCTCATAATTGTTAAAGTGTAAATAAAGTTGTGGTGTGAATAGCAGTTATGAGTCCATAACTAGTGTCCATACTTTAATGTTCTACAGAAAGTTTTGAGCCAGACAGGAAAGAGTTCTAAATACATCAGGCAGTTGAGGCTATTCATGCCCTTGAACTGAAATAGAGAAAACATTACAAACTAGGCAGGCAAATTGAAATCCAGTCTCCTGCTCCCTCATTCATTCTCCTTTCTGCTTTTTTCAGTCATACAGGTTTGATTTCAATACACCTGGAGGGGAGACCATTGAACCAGTAAATTTTACTTCAATTCCAGCTCATCTGTGACTGAAACTCTTTTGGTTTATTTCCAATTCGCACGCATCAGAAACTGCTAACCTTGAACTAGTTAGAAATTATTCTTCTTGAAAAATGCATTTAAAGAGGAAAAGTCTATGTGAAAAAGGCATCCCTAGAGACAAAAAACCCCACCAAGAGAGGACTTCAGGCTGCTTCTTCCTGGTCCTCTGTCACAGCCCAGACAAGGTTTGAGTTCCCAGTAGTGGCAACCATACCACTGCTTGCTTAATTTAAGGAATTTAAGAGAAACTGAGCTGTGGAGTTCGATCCCTGTTGTACCATAGCAAAATTAAAGACAGCAGGAGATGGAGCATAAGAACTGAAGGGGGTCACAGGCTTGCAGCTACATGTACCACTGAAAATATATTTAGCACAGCAGCAGAAGGACATAGGTATTTCTATACAGTGAGGTACATGAGCCTGGCTGAGAGGGAAGGAATAACAAAACAAAGGCCTCCTACATGGTAGAATCACAGATCTTTTCAACACCATGCCTGGTGGCAGAATTCAATTTTGTTTTGAACCCATTCAGTTCTCTCTTAGGATTAACAAATAATTAAGTTATGATATGGGGAAAAATAAAGATTTTAATTGTTTTCACTTTTGGCTTTGGGTTCAGTTTGTCTTCTGTCCCACTTGGACATTTTGCTGGATAAGGACAAGATGAGACACCTTAGGGCTGCAGTGGACTAAAGACCCTGGATCTGGCTGGCTGGTGAGCAGCATTGATGGTGCAAAGGTCTGCCATTGCCTTGAGACCAGTGCTTGAGTACAGCCTGAGCCACTGACAGCTCTGCTGAGGGGTGGATTTGTGTCTGGTAGTCGTAAGTATAGAATAAGAAAAATGGGACAACAGCATACTTGCACCTCATTTCTCCTTTTGGATGGAGCCTTCCTTGAGTTTGAGAGTCAACATGGAGAGAGATCTTTGATTATAGGGTGAAATCATTGAGAAAATTTAGACACGTAAAATAAGACACTCAACACCGAGCCCATTCAGCAGGATTTCTGACAGTTCACTGAGGATCTGTCCTCACGCTGTTTCTTGGTGCAATCTCACTAAAGAGGAAAGGCCTTCATCACTGTGGCTGTTCCTCATGACAACACATCGTCCAGCTGTTCCAGACCAAGTGTTTTAACCACGTGCCATCTTCGCCACTGTTCTTCTGCTCAGTGCCTTTCCACATTCTCCCACTTTTCACTTCCAACTTCCACAGCATTGTTTACTGCACTGCAAAAGCCAAACAGGATTAAACCTGATAAAGAGAAGCAGATGCATTACATCTGGCAGAAAACAAAAGATCAGCGTTTGGCACAAGGGTTTATTGTTTGTGACAAGGCTTTGGAATGTAATTAATTTTGCAAAGCCATGCCAGTGAATGCCATTCAAGCTCACCAGATGTGCCAGGGAGGGAGATGCCAACTCTTTTTCCAAGAGGACGGCTTGATGCCTGCTGACTCTCATTTGTGCAGCTCCATGGGTGTCAAATAAAATAATGTCTCTTTGGATGGCAACAAAGAACAGGCTATTTTCTGCAGAGCTACTGCATATGCAGTGACAAAAGGGGCTTTTTGCTTGGTGATGGTGTAGTTTTTCGGGTGGATGTGTTTTTATTTATTTATTTATTTATTTATTTATGTAGAGTCTGCGTCTACAGTTAAATTCTGCACAAAACTAACACTGCTCTGAAGTCACCAGCAGTCAAAGACATGGGCACACCCAGGCTAAAGAAATCGTATATCCACACAAATAATTGCTCATGCAGAATGGGAAACATGAGATAAAATGCAATTTCCTCAGAATATGGCTTTGTATCCAATTTTTGCTCACTGGGAAAATTTCTCCAGATGCACATGTTGCTTCTGGCAAGGGGGAAAGTGTGATATATATATTTTTTTTATTCTTCCCCCACTAAACTTCACTGCAGCACAGACGGAATAATACAGGACACAATATGCAATAACGGGCAGCTGTTAGTGTTTCATTTTACTGGGATTTAAAGTTTCTGTAAAGCTGACATCAGAGGTGACAGGCTTTTAATGGGGTAGATAGTTTACTCCTGCCAACTGGTGGCTGCTGCTAAAACCCATCTTCTGCCCTTGGCCCCAAGTGTCTGTGGCAGAAGGCTGGAGGAGTCAGGTCAAGATGCAGCTGGGTGGGAGAAAGAGGCACACACACAAAAAAACTAAGAGTCCAAGAAACTCAGTCCTCCATAATGCAAAGTGCTTATTTCAAATAAACTTCATTTTAGCACATTAGCATAATTTTTATAGCACAGCTGATGCTTCTGGCCTGCCAATCTTCTGCCTTCTGCACACAGCTCCTGCTTTATGCTCCTGCACAGCAATTGTGAGCTTCTGCCAAAGAGATGTTTGACATAAGTGGAGTTGGAGATGCAGCAGGGATGGCAAAGCTGCTCCCCCCTTGTTTCTCTCTGCAGCCCCTGCACATTTCCTGATGCATACCACAACCAGCTTTGATGAACATCATCAGGTGGAGCTACATATATAGAACTATATATCCCTTCCTGCCTTTTGGGTTTCCACATCCATGAGATAATGAAGTGTCATTTCCCACTGGTCTGATGCAAGTTTAGAGGTTGTTGAGGACAGAGAAATATCTTCAGGACAGCTGATATTGAGGGTGAGACAAGACAGTCACAGGGCTGGAAAAAACTCCAGGCTATGGTGATATGTGCAGGGCTGAGTAAATTAATTAATGGCCTGAGACCTTCCCACATAAATTCCTTGTATTACAGCCCTAGCCCAAACTCATCTTGCTGTAGCAGCTACATGTCTCCACCGCATTATTCTCCGTATGGTTCAAGCCTCATGGGTTGTTATTAGGAGATTGAGTAGGTTGCACACAGGTTACAGTTTAGGCCACATTAATATTACATAGGGAATACTAGAGAATTAGGGGAAAAATAATTATTAGGCTATTCTTCCTGCTCTAGAGAACATATTGTTCAGAATTCAGAAGTGAGAAGGCACAGGAAGCCAAGGTATCTTCCATCATCAACTGCGTGCAAAATGAGCTAGGGATTTTTGAACCTTCTGGAGGTGACAGGGGAGACCAGCTCTTCCTTCTTGTTTGCACATGATGGCATTTTGGTAATTAAAGTTGTTTTCTTTCCTTGAGCATTTTTTAATTCAGCAGAAGTGATTGTACCAGTGTGATTTTGTTCCCAGTCTCCCACTGGCCCAGTGCAGGTTCTTTCCAGTCCCTGCAAACCCTGCTTCAGCCTCCAGCCAAAACTTGGCAGCTCTGTATTCTACAAGATGTGTTTTCCCCTGACTAATTTTCAGGGAAGTTTTATCAATTTTAATTAAAATGCTGCCATCTCTCTTGGTGCTTGCTGGTTGGACTACATGAAAACCACAAAACATAATTCACCTTTTGCAAGAAGGAAGTGTGAAGTGAAATCTGTTGCCTTGTTCTAATGGTGATAATAAAGCAAACAATGTCTGATAACTTCTTTGATGCTTTGTTTTAGAATCTATTTCTTTGATCTAGTTGTTTTGTTCATGTTTTTTTTTTTTTTTTAATTTGGGATCTGACATATTACTATAAGTTGATTTTCCTGAAGGAAAGAGTCCCATGGAAATTTGTGACACAGTCAGACCCACCCAAGAGGAGCAAGCATCACACAAAGTGTGGTCTCTTCCACTGTCACTTTCAAATGGCATAAACTTTCATCCATGTCACCAGTCTGGGGCCTTAGATTTTTGACTGAAGAGTTGAACAGGAGAAAATGAAGAAGAGAGCTGTAGGAATGTGCTCAGATAGAAACCATGAGCTCTCAGAAAAGATTGATCATAGAATTATGGAATGGTTTTCGTTGGAAGGGACCTTAAAGATTATTCAACAACCATGCAGATGAGGATGCCGGTACAGAAAGGAAATTGAAATAAAGAATTGTAAAACCCTCAAAATTTGGGGGAAAAAATTGAAAATACAATAAGAATAAGCTATTTTCCGTGTTTATTGAGGGTAAGAAAGTCAGACTCATCTTAAATTGTAGGAAAGGAGCTATAGCTTGGAGATGAGGAAAGTGTTTCCAGTTGGGGCAATGAACTCCAGTGACTCTGTGGCTCTTCTTCACTCAAGATTATTGCAAACTGGTTAGAAAAATAGCTGCCAAAGTGGTATAGAAATAATTGGACCTTAGTGGATAACCCCTTGAGACTTCTTCCACCCCATGGCTTTCCCCTAGATCCACCCAAATTCTGAACATCATCATCTGAATGGGGTAGGAAATCAAAATATGCACTTTGTGTCATGAAAATGTTTATTTGTTACACAATGACATAATCTTTGGGGCAGAAAAAGACTCAGTTTAACCCAGTATCCTGCATCTGAGAGCGACCAGTAACAGACCCAGTTTTGGGAGAGAATATAAGGAACAGAACGAGTGCTGAGTGGTTGCTGGACTGGCACATCTTCCCAGCTCTCAGCAGGCTGCTGCATAGGGACTTTTAGAGGCAGAGGAAGCCCACAGAGTTTGGAACTAGTGCTAAAAATCATCTGATATGTTATACACAAAATAACGAAATAATGACAATTAATATGAATAAATAAAATGTGGGGGTTTTTTTCCCCATGAGTTTATATAAAGTTATCCCTGATTATCCCCCTGATTTCTTCTTCAGGAAAGGTTTTGATTTTAACATCAAGGTCTTAAATACATTCCCATTCCCTGGTACTCTTCAGAAGCCAGCTGGGAAACAGGAATTTTTTTGCAGAGGAGTCAAAATATTGAGGAGTGCTGGGAAAATGGTACTCAATGTTTAGAAATTCAAAATTATGATTTTCAGCTCTATTTCTTCCACAGAGTTCTGGATTTTGAGAAAGCATTCTGGAAGATGTACCTCACCCCCTCCAACCTGTCAATTTAAAACCTTTAAGGTTGGGTTTGAAATGGGCTCAATCTCTTCATCCTAGGAAGTCTTTTTGATGACAGAGACAGCTACATTTATGTGTGAAATTCTGGTGTAGAAACATGAAGCTTCACTCATAGAGGCTTAGCTTCACATTATTTTGTGTCCATATCCTGTTTGTCCTCCAGCTCTCATATCAAGAGGGTGAGAGTTTCTGTGCCATATCTGTGAGCTCAGCAACAGTGTTTTCAACTGCCTAAATTATCTCAAGTGGTGTTGTAGAATCACTTATTCAGTGATTCGCCCATTCCCCTATTCAGTGGACAGCTGGGCTGAGCCCAGGGTAAATGTTTCTTCCATGTTCCTGTGTAATGATTTTCTTGTCCCTGCAATCATGGGGACGTCTGTTAGTACAGGGAAGCTGTCATAGTAATTCTCTTCATGGTGATTTGTTGTAACAAATCCCTTTTAGATTTGTTGTAAGGAATCCCTCCTGGAAAGCTCACATACACAAGGGACTGAGCTACTCAAAACCACCAAACTCATTCCGTTTAAAGACATTTAAACTGATGATTCTGATGACACTACTTGAGGCTCTTATGTTGCTGTCCATTAGGTAAAATGGAAGGTCAGAATGGAAACCCCATATCTAGATACTTTCCTTGCCTTTGACTGTTTTGTAGTGCAGGGTTTTAATAATTCTCTTGGGACTCTAAGTGCCTGAACTCTCAGCTGCATCAAACTTTGGTTGAGGTAAGAGGCACACTGAGGGCATGTGAACCTGAGTCACAAACTATATTTGTGGCAGAACTGAGGATTCAAACAAAGTCTTTTTCTTCTTAGTCCCTTTAGGCCATGGGCCATACTGCCTCTCTGCAGGTAACGTTTTTCCCATTAAAGAGTCAATGAAACTATTGAAGGAGGCAATTTTTGTGTGCTGTGTTTCTTGGTCACAGGAATAGAAAGGAAAAGGAAAACAAAAAGGAAAACAAAAAGAAAACAGAACAACCAAGCCCTTGAAACAATCCTCACCTTCCAGCTAATCTTTACAATGCCATTTTAACATTTTATAGTGTGTAAACAACACCTTGACGTTATTGCTCTGCCAGAAGGCTTATTACGACAGAAGGCACTAATAGGCCACACATATGCCAAAGTCCAACTGCTACTTCAGGCTTGGTTTTTATAGAAGGACACATTTTCACATTCTTCTTTATTGACTCCCCCTGCACCCCTCCCTCCATGTGCTGTTAAAGAAATGCCAACATAAAACTGGCTAAAAATAAAGCCAGTTCAGGCATATTTTTCATGTTATTATAGGATAAATAAAGGTGTCTAACGGAAGTATGCTATTAACCATGAATCATGGAGGGAAGCATGGCTCTTAGTTGGCTTGTGTTGGAAGGTGAAAAATATTATTTAAAAACAATTCTAACCCTATTTTAGGAAATATATATGTATGATTTTATTTCCAGGTACTTCCAGAAAAAACATAATAAATGCAATATAAAAGAAAATTGATATTAGATCCTGGGCCTACATTTCTGGGGAAAAAAAATGTACTAGTTTTTATAGACTGTTTTCTGAGTCTCCATCTGTCTCCTTTTATCACTCCTGTCCTTTGTTTTCTTTCCTCTCATTAGTAATATGACCCTGCTACTGGTACTTGAGCCATCTATCCAGACTCATACAAGCAGGTAAAAAGGAACAATGCCTCTACAGAGCAGGAGTTAGAGAGAAACACGGATACAGAAATTCCAGTATGAAGGGCCATTACATCTGGCACCCGTACACCCACCTTTTAATGACCTCAAAAGAACCTCCTAGTTGATTTTGTCACACTAAGCATTAATCAGACCATAATAGCAGGAATGGAGATGGCTCTGGGAAGATGGGGTCAGACTGGGGATTTTTGCTGACATGCATGGCTGTGTGAATGCTCTTGTCTTCCTTTCCAACTTGCCCAGATTCAGAAGGTGTGCCCAGCTGCTTTCACAGGGGTGAGATACACACAGGAACGCAAACCCGTTAGTGATCACACTGTATGAAAAAGCCAGAAGGAACTGGAGAGACAAAAGGAGCAGGCTTCAACATCAGATTTAGGAAAATAAATTTAGGTGACTAAAACTTGTGTGGCACCTAGTTAGGTGCCTGATCACTCAGAGTTGATGGAATCATAGAAAGGCTTGGGTTGGAAGGGACTACCACCTCATTCTAACCCCCTTGCCATGGGCAGGGACACTGTCCCCAAGACCAGGTTGCTCCAAGCCACATCCAACCTGGTCTTAAACACTCCCAGGGATGGGGCAGCCACAGCTTCTTTGGGCAACCTGTGCCTCACCACCCTCACAGGGAAAAATTTTTCTTTATATCCAGTTTAAAACTCTTTTCTCTCAGTGTGAAGCCATTCCACCTTGTCCTGTCCCTGCCCTTGTAAATATTCCCTCTCCATCTCTCTTGTAGGCCCCCTTCAGATACTGAAAGGCTGCAAACAGGTCACCCTGAACAACTGGAGTTGATGGAGATCTATCCAATAAAGTCAATTTAGATCAGATAAGGAGTCAGATGACACTGGACACTAATGCTTAGGCATTAGTCTTGTCTCTAGTAAGCTGGTCAATAGTCCATTGGCCTCACAGATCTCCAGGGACCATGTGAGTTGCTTATGCAGGCAGCTGGTACTATTTCAGAAGCTCCAGGATGTCTTGCATGTCCACCAAATGACATTCTAGGAGGGCCTGGGTGTATGAATGTAATTTGAAATATAGAACAATGTCTTGCAGATATCTAGAACACAATAAGACCACTCAAATAGCAATTGGAACCTGGATTTGATCAACTGAATCACTTATTACTTAGGGGTATGATACATAACTGACATGTAGTTACTTTGATATGGGGACACCAAACCTTAGTTTCTTGATTCTGTACCTGAATCCCACTTCTTATGCATGAGTTTATCCAGGGATGGAAAGATGACACCAACCCAGACAATAAATCTTGTCAAACTGATCTAAACTTGCATGGAAGCAGAAATCAGATATTGGAAAACCAATAAAAGAACAAAAAAACTTATCAAGATGAATTCCAGACGTATGGCATGATGATAGGAAGTCAAGGTGCAGCTCTTGAGAACTCTTTATTAGCTGCTTTCCAACACAATATTTGTGCCCTTTCCACCTGAGGAAGGGAGGGCCTGAGTCCTAATTAAGCCCGAGCACCATCACATATCTTTACTCCTTCAGACATAATTTTAAGCAGCCACCCAGATAATACTTGATTTTTACAGCAACTTGAGAACCTTCAGAACAAAAGCTCCAAAAACTGAAACAGGCAGCGTCTTGTTTGAATGTTTCTTAAGAATAATTACAATTCTTCTCTCATTATGTAAAATTTTAATCCAAGATTTTATTCCTATAGAAAAATGCAGAGAAATAAATGGTTCCTCCAAATAGTGGGCTTTATTCAAACTCTGAAGTCAGGCTCCTTCAGCATAATTCTTCAACCATCTTTGAGTACCTAAAAAGTCAGTGTTTTATGGGCCTTTTCATAAGTGCTTTTTTGCTCAAAAGGTTATTGCTGGTAAAATGCATTGCTCAAATTTTCTTGACAGGCATCCCAAAATACACTTATGTGATCATAGAGATGAAGCGGTAGTGAAAATGCTCTGCTTCTAAAACACACATAATTACACTAAAACACAGTAATCATATTCTAAAAGCAAAATTTGCAGATATTAGATACACTCTAGTAACCAGGGTGTCTAAGTAAACATTGACTCGATCTTCATTAATCATTAAGGTCTACAGACAAAGGGAATAACCCTTCATCCAAACACCCACCGTTTTTGTTTGTTTGTTTGTTTTTCTTAAGCTCATCTTTTCCTGAAAAAATCTCCCCTTGGATGTAAAATTCTTGATTCTTTGATGATTTAAATAGTTATGCACACACATAAAACAAATAAAAGTGATTAGGAAATAGAAATTTTCATGCATACTAAAAGTGGAAATTTTTGTTGTTGTTAATTCGTACTGTGCCACTGAGTTTCATATAAAATGCAAGGGTTTTTTTTTATTTGAGGGCTCTTTTTAGAAATTCACCTTCAGAAAGGTAATTAAAAAAAAAAATAGGAAACTTATAGAGATTAATGTGTTGACTGTGGAATGTGAAAATAGGATCTGCAAAAAAACCTAGAACCAAACAGTATTGAAGTAAAAATCCAAGTTTAAGGTACTTTGATTTTTTTTTTTTCCTTCTGTGACTGTTAAAAATTTCAAGGAGTGCCAAAAAAAATTCTCTGATGTGGGAAACAATTTTAGGGACTGTGGGCTCAGTCCATGCTGGGTGCTGAGAGTGCTTAACTTAGACACCACTGGTGTCATAGCCTATCTTGGTAAGGTTCTCCTCACCTAAATTTGATTGTCTGAGTATTAGAAATGTAAGCCTGAGCCAGACGCCCCAGGCTGGGTTTGAAGTGAATAGAGAGAAATTGGCATACCCAGCAGGTGATTCATGCTTCATCTCGTAAGATGCAATGAATCACTTTCTGAACATGACTATTTTCTTCCACTGAATGTAAATGGACCTGAGGGATCTACTCACTGACTCTAAACACTTAACTTGTAACGGCCTAAGTAAAAGCAGACAAATCGTGCCTATTATCTCTGTGTTTGGGAAGGTGATGAGCAGCACAGGCTGCCTCCTCCTCAGCCCTGCCAAACCCTTGCTGTACCTACAGGTGATAGACAGAAGTCTTACTGCCTGTGTTGACACCTGTAGTAGGATTTTTCTGTCTTTATTTCTCAGTCTTACTGTTCTAAATTTATGCAGATCTGGTGTAATTTTTACGAGGAATCTGATTTTGCCAAAGCTCTCAATGTTCCCTATGGAATGTGGCAGAATTTTTTCTTTTTTCTATTAATTTAATACATTTTTGTTTGCAGAATCGTAAAATCGTAGAATGATTTGGGTTGGAAGGGATCTGAAAGCTCATCTCATTCCAAAGCCCTACCATGGGCTTTGGCATGGACACCTTCTGCTAGACCAGGTTATTCCAGGCTTTGTCCCACTTGGCCTTGGGCACTGCCAGGGATCCAGGGGCAGCCACAGCTTCTCTGGGCAACTTCTGTCAGGGCCTCACCACCCTCACAGACAAGAATTTCTTCCCAATATCACCTCTAACCCTGACGTCTGTCTGTTGAAGCCATTCCCCCTTGTTCTACTAGTCCAGGCATTTTTCCAAAGTGAGTTTAGCAGCAAAATTAGGCAGTAACCCCTGTTCTGTTGTGACGATCCACTAATGCACAGCTGCTAAACTCACTGTCAAGGGACATAGGAAAAGGTTAGGAAAATCACATCCATTATCAGGCCCTGTGAGGTTCTATCATGACCTAGGATAAAACCAGTCTTTCAGTGTCCTGTGAAATATTCATTCCAACTTTTTTACCAGTTGTATTAGAATAACAGAATACTTTGGGTTGGAAGGAACCTTCAAGTTCATCTAGTTCCAACCCTCCTGCCATAGTCAGGGACACCGTCCACTTGAAGTGGAAGTGAGAAAACCTCTGGAATATGCCATTCAATATGGAGGATGAGAAATTCAGTGTTCATTTATAACAAGTTAAATATCATCTGCAATCACTTCTAGCCATTGATATATTGCTGTCCTTTGAAAAATTTGTAGCAGAGCAGTATTTTATTCAGGGCTATGGTTCTGCAGGATTTTGATGAATAATAACCCCAATAAAATAAACTTTTGTCCATGCAATTAAAGATGGGGGTGAAATAAAAGTTCTTCAATGTGTCCAGCAAAATCGTCATACAAGGTGAGTCCAAGGCGGGACAACAATCAGATTTTTCTAAATTGTGTTGATGTGGCAGCTCTCGCAAATGGTTGCCATGCACCTGAGACAACACAAAGCTGCTTCTGAAGCTTCAGGCAGCCCTGGACATCCAGAGGAGCATCACGCAGGCACTGCCAGATAAATCTGGCTGCCAGGCTTGGTGATAATGCATATTATAAGAAAGTCTCTGTCTAAGTGTTGAGCTACAAGTAAGGAAAGTAGTCACCTAAAAAGCAGTAAAGATAAATGGATATTTACAATTACTCTTTTGATACAAAGAAACTACGTATTTTGCTTTGTGTTCCAGCTAATTGCAGGATTATGAGATAATTGATGAAACTGCAATTAAGAAACAAGGAAAAAAATTACAATAATGGGGAGTGAAAGTTCAATTATAAGCATTTTTTTCTTCTTTTTTCCTTCTTTTTTTTTTTTTTGAAAAGATTCTTCAGTGTTCCATTTAAGTATTAGGTACATGGTATAAGCTCCTCTTATTCTCTCCATCATTGGTGTACAGAGAGTGTACATCTAGACCTCTCAGATCATTGCAGCATGATTAGTTCATCTCTGGGTGTGCCTGTTCCTTAATGACAGAGGGTGATTAACATGTAGATAGCTTAGACTAGAGCACTGATCGTAAAATTTGCATGATTAACACTACAGCAAGTATATGAATTCCAAAACATTTGGATTCACTTAAAAAAGTTTTTTATTCACTCCACTACTAACACACTCAAAAAACGCTTATTTCTCTGCTCCCTGGTTGTGTAACTCATGGGGTGGTTTTCATAGTAATATATATTGTTACAGAGCAAAAAAAGTGAAACCAAAACTAAGAGCAAAACTTATAGTATGTCAGCAGCCAGTCCTGATTTCACAGCAGGATCAAATAGGAAAGAAAAGAGAAGTTCTTTAGATCCATGGTCAAAAGAAAATCTCATTTGTATGACATCTGAAATGTTTATTTCATCCTTGTGTGATTGGACACCCAGAGACTGTTCAGAACATCTCTAATTATAACACTTTTATAATAAGTCAGTGACTGGGCTACCATAACCATGAAAGATACACACTTCTTGATGGCACATTTACCATGATTTATTCCAAGGAAAACATCCATCCAACTGTTCCTGGAGTAACCTGGCTACACTGATTATCTCAATTATTCCAGGGTGTTGTCATTTGGAACAGACTGTACATTTTCTAGGCACTTTACTGCAACACACAGACTAGCATCAGTCTAGTGGCTTCAGAGATCACAATTAATTTAGTAGAGGACAGTTCTTTAAAATTATGGAATGTAGGATTTTTGGTTTTTGGGGTTTTTTTATTCTAAATTCACGATCATTACTTGTGCATGCTTTTCAAGTGCCATGCAGCTCCACCCATTAGCCAAAAGAAAACTGGCCTGAAAAATGTTGTTGATTCCAGCAACTGCTTCATGTTTTTGGGAGATTCTACCTAGTGAATAAATAAAAACAGCAATCAAGGTAAATTTTCACAGATTTTGTCACACAGCAAGAACTTATGGAGACATCAGCCAAATCATCTGCGGTAGAGATAAATTTTGTGCTGTTTTAGATATCTGCGTTGCATCTGTCCACTATTGACACAGTTATTCTGTGCTTCCACTACAATCAGTGACAATGAAGATCAAGAAACTTGAATTTACGCAAAAGTTTCATTTTAATATTGACCGTAGCCTTGAAAAAAACCTTATCATAGTCCTTCACCCCTACCAAGAAGAGCTGTAGAAAAGACCATGCCAGAGATTCACACACAGTGAAAGAGCAGGGCACACCAAATTACAGTTGCATCAAAGGACATTTTCACTGAGTATTAAAAAAATGCTTCCCAACACAGGAAGCATTCCTGCAGGGTTCATGACAGGGACAGAAGCCCCATGAGGAATCTGGGTTCCTGTCCACAAAAGCATTCACAAAACTCTTGACTGGACAAGTAACCAGGTCTTTTATTGAATTTATCCTGGATTTAGGCAGGATTGGGCTAAGTGATTTACACAGGTCTCTTCACAACTAAATTTCCACATGTTTCCATGAATTATATCCCTTATATGAAGACTTGATATCATTGAACCTGCAGTTTTGAGTAGCTAGAAACAGACACTGTGGGCCATATTTATCTTTTATCAGATTGATTTCAACCTTTATTCCTAGAGCATCAGTAGACTATCTTTGCAGCCTGAAGTAATGTCTTTGAAAACCTATTATCATCACTGTTTATGAAAATATAGAAGATATTGTTCTTTTTATTTGTTTTATGCTTGTAGAGTCATTTGCATTTATAACCACAGAAACTCATGCCAGTGTTGTACAGACCGAATACTGCAAACTCGTGTTTTCAAAGTAATACAAAAGCATCAGGCATAGAAATCCAAGACAAAGTAGAGACATTTTAAATTTCCAGGCATTGTAAAACTAACCACTTATTGTGTAAAATTATGCCTGAGTTTTGAACAGAATGTCATGTCATTGCAGGTACTTAGCAGGTTCCTCAGAAATTTGCTTCAGAGGATAATTCTGCCTTGGCACGTGGAGGGACTCAATGAGTTAATGAATATCTAGTATCTGTTATTCTCTGAAGGAAGAAACTGTACACACATCTTTAGAAGACTACAATGAATATTCTGTGTAGTAACTAATGATATTGTTGACCATTCACCTTAAATGATGAATTACAGTGAAAAAGGGTATATTAACTTTCATTTTTTGATCCTTCAGTGGTCATTGCTTTTCACTGAACAATCATTCTCAAGAGAATCTCCACTACTTTGCCTGCAGGGAAGGTTTATTGTAGCAGCAAGAACTATCTCCAAAATGTAATGAACATCACTAGACTGCCCATCTCTTGAAAACCTGTATAAACCTCATGACTAATAATGGATGCCTGCAGCAGTTAATAATTTTTGCTCATAACCATTTGGATGCGGAATAAACCAAAGAAGGCTTTATTAAAAAAAAGAGGAAGCAAAATGTCACGTTGGGAGTAAAAAGAACTTAGCATGAGTGAAAATCTCTAAATGCTCATACACACATAACTGCAGTGTCTGTGTCAAAGAATGGTAATGTGGATGATTGTGGCAGTTTCTAAATGAAAGACTAAACAGACCAGGAATTTTCTTCAAAAGGAGATATATGAAGGGATTAGAAAAAAAAAATCTTAAACCGAATTGATTGTTGACAACTGGAGCAAAGTTGTCAACTAAAACTGAACAAGGTTTTGCTGTTTATTATAGCATAAGAACAGGATGAAATAGCAGTAAGGGTAAAGCAACAGGAGAAAAGTTATTGGGGGGTTGGTTTTCTCTTTTGGTTTTTTTTGGGTGTGCTTGGTGGTTTGATTTTATTTGTACAGGATGCAACTTTATTTAGGAATTTAGTGCTGTAGGATGTTGTGGAGGACAAAATTAGAACAGACAGATTTCTGGAAAAAAAGGCCCAGTATTCACAGTGGAATCATGGTAGGCATTATTTCCTTAACTTAGGAACTTCTAACTAGAACTTCACCCTAATGGAAGGTAGTTCATTACACTCTTTCTAGTAATTTTGTTTCTGCATTTATTAGTGAGTCCTGTTGCAACTGGTTTCTGCCTAAGCAGCATTTTAAACTGGTCAAACTAGGATATTTTATTGTTCACTTTCTGTATATTTTCCACGATTTAGACTCTATGATTTATAAGATCAATTCTAGAAAGTCATTTGCAGTATACTGAACACTTCCCCAAACTGTTTTCTATGAAGAGGAAAGATAGCACTTTTGTAATTTCTTTGTTAAATTGCATTGCTGATTGGACACTCCCAGATCTTTGGTGAATTCCTAATATCTTAAGTGATTTCAAAGCAAAAAAATTGTAGACATGTAAAATCTCCCTGCAGTTATATTACTCTTCTTCCACAGAGGACAGCAGAGATCCATACACTGGGGATTTATCAATTCTTCAGGTTTGTCATCAGGAAACTTATTTGTAAGGAGTAGGCTCCCAAGCCAACATGAAATTGTGATATGGTTTTGTCAGAAATTGGTTGTCAGCCTTTCTTTAATCACCTCATGACAAAAGGTTTAGAGGAAAAGCAGTAATGAAAAATTCTCTTTGGCTGTCAGATGTATGAGTACTGAAGCCCTTCTATATCTGGATTCTGAGGGGCTCTCATAATTTTCATTCACTTCATTCACTTACTGAGAAAATTTTTTTATAGCCTGATTCGGAGCACATTGTAGTCAATATAAAAAATGTACCAATTCCTGTAAAATTTGGCTCAAGCCCAGAATAAAAGGCTTCCTAATTTAGACCTGCAATTTTCATGAGAAGCTACTTTATAGCCATCTATATATGCAAATTAAAATTGTGAGTATTATGGTTGCTGTTTATCTTGGTGACTGTTTACTCCAGGTAGCTCTCAAATTTCTTTAATAATTTGTGCTATTGCCCTCTAGAATTACAGAGAGAAATCTTTCACCTAATTGCTAGACTCTATATGCAAATGCTGTCAGATTTAATTAATATTTTCCCCCTTGAAATGATGAACAAAGCTCAAGAAATTTTAGATGGATCATGTTCTAGAGATAGTACATTAGAAATCCAATGCTGTTCCACAAAAGATATTACAGCTGCATCTCCCCAGAGTATTAACAAACATAGGCTTGGCCTGTAATGAGTCTGCTGGTGCACACACTTCAAAATGTCACATCTAAATGGTACAGTGGAGATTACTGAGATCTTTATTAGCATCCACCAGAACTGGTAGTCTTCATGGTATCACACAGAACTATAATGAGTGATGAGTTTAGTCAGTAAAGAGACATAAATATACCAGTATCCTCAATAGGATAGTTCAGGAGCAGACCTGATGCTGACTGATTATGTCAATCTATAATTTATATGTGTGTATGTTTGTTTAAGGTGTATCCTTACATGCGTTCATACACATACCAGGTGATCTACCAATAAAGCTTAATCTGGATTTTCCATCCCTTACCATAATTTCCATTTTCAGTTGAAGTGGGATGTGCAAAGTATATACTATAAAATTATCTTTGCAAATGCTCTGTTGGTGTACTTAATGGGTTTAAACAGGAATGAGGACAAATATCTTCTCACAGCATGCCAGGAAGAGATCACAAATTTGATAGAAGTCAGGTGCTTCACTTTCCTTCAAGACTGCCCATCGTGACACAAATCAGCCTTCCTTCACTAAAGAATGAGGCCTGACAGAAAAAGCTTCAAGTCCTTTTGGGACCCCATAGACTTCTTCAATCCTCCATGTTGGCCCCTAACACATCTGTCTGTGAAGACTCTTTCATGAACAGCATTTTGTGCCCAGCCTTAGTGTTTCTTCTTTTGATGTAGAATTGCACAGGTATTGTCTTCCTCAAGACAGGAGTAAAGTTTACATGTCTCTGAAGGAACACTCAACACACCTTCCAGCAATAGAAGGAACCAAGTAGACTTGTTAATGTTACATCTCTAGATTTTATGTTTCAAATTCAGTAAGATTCCTTCCATCCAAACATTATATATTCAGATGTAGATTTGCTTTGAGTAACTAAAGGAGATTTGCTTTAAGGCTGTATGCAAGCAGATAGAACACCAGCTTCTTGCAGAGACTTGATTATTAGTTGATAACGCACTGTGTTATATGCCAGTGTAATCTGTGTCCTGATCTATTCTGTTAATGACATTTTTCTCAACAGTGTATATTTCAGACATTTACACTTCTGTTAAACTGGAATCGGAGTCTTCCACTGGGTTTGCAACCATTTAAGAAATCTGTCCTAAAGATCCAAGTCAGTGACATAATTACTAAATTTCAGGCACCAGTGCATGAAACACTAACTACCTCACTGAACATATCAATCCCAAAACGAATTCTACTGATGTAAAAAAAAATTTTAGCCTAGTTGAAGAGTCACTTAATCCCAAGGGCTTGAAGTGCCGAAATCCTGACCTTTGAAGGCCAGTGGGTTATGAGTGAATCTGCACAGATGCCTCAGTGCATTGTTTGTCCACAGACTAGTAGCAACTATTATTACAGCATACTTTTGATCTGAGCTGTGTTCAATCTCCCATGACAAGCAGAGCTAGATATTGGTAAGTTTCAAAGGTGAATAAGCTCACTGAGTTACCATTTCAGGCAAGGCTGAAACAACACAGCAAGTGAAGGAAAAAAGCAAGGGAAAGAATAAAGCAAGTGAAATTTCTAATGTCCAAAGAAGAAGCGGATAAACTACAGTTACCTGAGCATGACACCAGTTTCAGTATGTTCTTGTGAAAACAGAATATTAACATTAGTCTATTAACTAATTAGCCTTTTGCACATGTTGGCAAATGCTTCTCATAGAATCCATATCTGTAGAGGGGTCATGGTGCCCAGTACGAAGGAACCATCCTAGAAATCATATTTATCACACACAGCCAGGGGAAGTGTGCCCATGTCACTTGGTTACCCACACACTTGCAATACTGATCTTAGTTTTCCAAACCCCAGCTAGATATACAAAAAGGAAAATAAGTTTTTTAGACCAGGGCTGGGTGGAGGCAAAAGGACATCAAAAGGAAAGCAAGGAATTATCCAGCCTGATTTAGATTTGACTCCCTCAGGCTATTGCTCACTAACTCTGCACTGCAAAGGAACAAAAAAATTCACTTGTTCATCCTGGAAAATGGTTTTATATTCTCATAACAAACTACTTTTCCAACAATCCAAACACTTTCCTACTGGGAAACATTACCACCTGAAACAAATTTTGTTGCATGACTGTGAGTCAAACCTTCAAAGCTTTTCTTAGGTGACCCTGTAATGGGTTGAAAAAACAAAAGCTGACAGAGTAAGCAAGAAAGTACTCAACTTCCAGGTGAACAATCCACAAAAGGCATATAAAAGAGGCAGTAACTAAAGACAAAACTAACGCACACAGAACTGCTCACTCCAGACAGCCAAGGTTATTTTCAGGTGTTGTCTACACTGGAGAAATCAATTGGCTGTAATGTCCTTCAGCTGTTGGCAAGGGCTCTCGAGTCTGAACAGATTTGATACAGTAAACTTTTCAGTGGCTATCACTGATATTTCTCCAGGATTTGTGTGTATAGGAGAGTTCGCTCCACTACTGGGGCAGATAACACACATCCCACTGCTTTACCATCTGCAGAAGCAGAGTTAACCCATCTCTCATCTATTTTCTTTGCCTGGCCTGAAGCCATTCATCCATAGCCATGGTATCATGTGTTTTACAGAACCTACCTTGGGAGTTCTTTTCTTATTTCTCAATAGTTTCTGGTACAGAAGTGCCTTTTTTTTTTGTTCCCTTGTCAGAAACCATCTAGTTCCTTCCAGCTGTCTCTTTCTTCATCTCCAAGGGATAAGAAGCTTTGCCAGTTCCTGGAGTATAAGGCACATCAGCTGTTTTAAGGAATATTGACATTTTTTCTTCAGTGATTGGAAATCAAAGGCTGAAGAGGCGAAAGACCTGGAGACAAAGCTACACATTTCTGAAAACTTGGGGAAGTTATAATGAAAAAGGTATCAGAGACCATCTGTTTTCAATCCTTGCCTGAAAATCCATGACTGCTTGAAATCACACCACTAGTTCAACAGGCAGACAGCTTGTGATAACTGAAATGCCAAATTGAGAAGTCTGCATGTAAGGAGTCCATTTACACAGATTTTTTTTTTTTTTTTTAAATTCACTTGACCTTATTTAAGCTACCTCTGTGCATCCAGTCAGGAATTTTGCAGAATAAGCTCTTTGCGAAATGTTCTTGTTATGTCATTTTTACCAGATTCAAGTAGAGCCTTCAATCTTTTCGTGATTTCGATGGGTTTACTGAGGCTAGAAAATGGATCAGAGCACAATGGTAGACTGTACTCATTCTTCAGTCATGGTTACTTAGATTTTTATAGGTGGCTGTAGAATAAATAGGACTAAAAAGGGCTTTTGAATTGTCATCTAGGAAAATGGAAATCTGCTAAAAAATATTAAATGTACCATTATTTAAGTCTCTTAAATGATCATCTGACTTTTCATAGAATCATAGAAAAACTCTGGTTGAAAGGGACCCTAAGGCTCATCCCATTCCACCCCTGCCATGGGCAGGGACACCTTCCACTACCCCAGGATGCTGCAAGTTCTGTCCAACCTGGCCTTGAATGAACAGTTCCAGAGATGGGGCAGCCACAGCTTTCCTGAGGGCCTCAACACCTTCACAGTAAAGAATTTAATTCGAATATGTAATCTAAATCTATTCTCTTTCAGTTCCCTCTTATTCTATCACTACAATAGTCTCTCCATATTTTTTTCTTTTGGATCCTTTCAGGTACTGGAAGGTTGGTGATTTTCACAATAATTGTGTGGGGCACATAGTAATTTCCATGTATGTTGAAGAATGACTGGAAATTGAAAAATATTTTATCCCTGCCTGTTTTGTCTGTCTACTGGCCCTTTTGCTGATGATAGCAACACTAAGGTCAGATGTGTCTCCATGTGTATTGATGGAGGATACGATGGTACCAATGCATAATCTGGGCACATCGTCCTTTTTATAAACATCACTGCTGAATCTTTGCAGCAATTCCCATGTAGTTTCTACAGGCAACACAGTCCTCAGAACAGTGCAACCATCATCATCTTTTCCAGGAGTGGAAAATGAGAGCTGAAACTCTCTTTGTTTTCTCCACTGTCCTAAACATCAATTGAAAATCTTTAGGCCTTGGCAGACATTTGTAATTGCAATTTGAGTTCTCTCTTCTCAACATGAGCTCAAGCTGTCTTCCATACTATCTTAATAGATTAGTCTTGAACAAGACCAAACATAAAGCAGGGTGGTTTTGCTGTATTTGTTACTAATTTTAGCTTCTCCTGGCCTCCAGGAAGGTGAAAAGAAACTTGTAGCTCATGGGGTTCAGGGTAGCCCGTGCTTCAACCATATGCAGTATCTAGTGTGTTGTAAATTCATACACTAATCTAACTTCTCCATGTAGACAAGCTGTGAAAGGAAAAAACTGCTAGCAAAGTACTTGTGCATATGGGAACACTGAACTGAGGCCAAACTGGCTGCTTAGCACTTCAGAAAGCAGAGAACTTACAAAACATTAAGGTGGAGTACCTCAAAACCATTATTTATATATAGAAAGATAGATATAGATGTAGATGTAGATATAGATATAGATGATATAGATATAGGTAGATATAGATATAGATATAGATAGATGTAGGTACACTGTCAGTTCCCCTATTAAATATCAGAGATACCTGGGCTTGAAAGCAAGAGACCCTAAGCAATAGCACTGTGATTAAAGTTAAATCCTGCCTTTATTTATTTATTTGATTTGAAGATTCATAGTGGTGAAAGACAAAATGACCAGTTTTGCTTTTGATCCAAAGCAAGTTTCTGTGATGTTAGACAGTATTTTTGCAGCCAAGTAATGCATTTGTAGGACAGACTTGAACAAACAAAAATAATTTTTTTTGGCCTATGCTTCAGTCTCTTTAATGTTGCTCCAGTGGCATGGGTACTCTACTGAGGAGTACTCATACCGTTTGTATGAGGAGTACTCAGACCCTTTGTATGAATTAATTCACTGTACCTCTAAGACAGGTCATCTTTCATATCTGAAATTCTGTGATGTACCTTGATTTCAGGCTTTCTGTATAAGAGAAGACTTGTCGCATGTACTCATGGCAAGCTACAGTCCAGGTCTTTCTTTTGGGGAAAAAAAAAAAAAAAAAGACAGATGTTTCACTGATATGGTTTTTCACATTTCCAAAATCTGGAGGGACCAAATTATTTTCACATTAGTTATTCTTATTGGGAAGGGATGAGTTTTGACTGTACCAAAACCACGAAGATCTCTATTGGAAAAAACATATCTTCCATATGCACAATTTTCCATCTGCTGCTTTACCTCAGCAGTTAGTCTTGGGTACCCTCACTAAAAGAGTTGGTAATTTCATCCACATACAATATATACCATTTCCCAGAGTTACATTGACTCAAGGGAAATTGCTCAAAAATGCAGGAAAAAAAAAAAAAAAAAAAAAAAAAGCAACACTTGCCAAAAGATCACAGGTTTCAGTATTTTTCTCTTTCCCTGACTATTGATGACCATGGATCAGGGTTTTCTCCTGTTCAGGCAAAAAATTTGGCCCAGGCACAGGATAAGTAATTTTTTCCCTTGTTTTAAGAAATCTGCCCTCAACCTTGATGTATAAAATGAGGTGTAGTAGATTATTCAGAGAAGTTACAGTAGGAGTTGACAAGGCCAGCCACCCTGTGCTTTCTAAATGAATGACTTGAAAAAACACCTCACCTTCTGATGCTTTGCTTCTCTTCTTTGCCACTTGCTTTGACACTGAAGAAATTTAGCTGAAGAAATACATAAATCATCATTGTCACTGAAATCAACAGGCCCCAGATAGCACAAATTAGCTTTCTTTTAATTGTTTTTCAGGGGAACCAAACTTACCTATACATCCTGCGAACCTGTCACAGAGTCTGAATCAATAACACTGTTCATTATCAGCCACTGGTTTACTCCTGTCTTCTAAGAGGTTAGATCCTAAAGTTTTGTTTATTTTACTGCAGTTAGAAGTTGCTTATTTCCATGGTGTTTGCAGAAGAGTGTTTGCCTGTGCATTTTCCTTGCACAAATGCAGCCTTCAAAAGCCTTGTGAAAGTGAAGGTGGTGTGGCTCCATGCAGAAAAGCTCAAACATGGTATGTGGGTCTTACACCTCCAGAAACATGTGGAAAAGGCAGAGAGAAGAGTTACTTCCAAGGCAGTAACATACCAGTGAACAAAACAAACCAAACTTGATATTGTTGCACACAAATATATTAAAAAAAATAAATTATAAGATCAATTTTATGCCTTTGAGATAGGACAGAAGCAAAACACAAGCTGTCCCCTGTTCTTTGTCATTCTAGAAAACTTTGGCAACAGGTAAGGGTGACGGAAGGAAATGAGCAGCTCCCCTGGTTGCCAAAAGCTAGGCTTGCTGTTGGTGTTGATAGGGCTTGTAGGTGCAGAAACAAACTTGATGTCTAGAGATTTAAAAGCCAGCAGGTGGAATCCTCGGCCGAAATTACAGTGTTCTGTTACCAGTTAGACACACAGAGTTTTTTCCACAAAAGTAATTGACCACTCTTTTTCCTTCATAGGCTTGAAATATCCTTCCAAAGGTGACTTGTGATGGACCAGACATCCTAGAAACCAGCGTGATCTCAGCTCAGCATTGCTGGGTTACACATGTGATGATTAAACAGTGTAAAGTGATGAGTAAAAATTACCCCTCACCTTGTTCTTGATGTAATGTGCTCAGCTAGTAAATGCTGTAATTTCCATTATTAAAGGTTTTTTCCTTTATCTAGTATTAAAGGTATAAGCTTTGAGAAGACTGTTCTCACACACAATTAAATGAAATTTTCTCTAGAAGGAGATGATAAGCTCCACTCAGACTGCAGTCCTGGGGTGTCATTTGTCCACATCGTAGCTCTTCACTTTCATCCTGGCAGCTGTCCTTGTTAGCATCTACCCTATCTAACCACAGAGTGATCCACACACCCTTCACAAAGGTTAACAGAGAAAGGAGAAATGGATTAAAGTTGGTTTGAGCCACTGGGACTACTCCTACTCCAGAGAAAACTCCTCCGCCATTGACAAACTCCTCCAGCCTGAATGAAATTCAGCATCAATAGCACATCACTCCAGAGAATATTGGTAATTGTGGTTACTAATGGTTTTTATCCTCAGACCTGCTCTTTTCCAGCTTTAATTAGGCATATAAATGGATGCCTACCTAAAGACAGGCACAGTGTAGGTGAGGACCCCATACCCAACAGTGCTCGAGATGTTTGGCTGTTGGTGTACAACTCCCATGAAGCACAGAACTGGTTGGAGAGATGAAAGCAGACATCAAAACTACCAGGAATGAATGATTTCACTTCCCATATAATTTCTAAGAAACTTTCATTCCATGAAACGTTTTAAGATTTCACCTGTTTATTCAATTCAGGATGAAAACACATGTGAAAACACAGGGATTCTGGTCCTCCCCCGTTACTGTGTTTGTGAGCGAAACACTCCTCACAGACATTTCTGGTAAAGTTGAAGGAATTTATATTGACTCTGGTGGGCTTTCTCCAGATTTCAGCTGCTGTAAACGAGAGCAAGTTTTGGCCCAATGGCTGTGAGTCTGACCATCCATCAACAATTATATATGCCAAACACATGAAAAGACATATCACTAGTGACTGACACTATTTACTTTTGACATGAAAGATCTTTCACTAGGGACTTCCAAAAAAAGCAAAGCAAATTTTAGAGACTCTTTCCAAACCTTCCTTCACTATTTGTGTAGTGACAGGTCCTCAGCAGCTCCTGTGACTTCTCACTTCACTCCTGTGATGTAGCATTAACTCCTCCAACGAGTAGAGTACTAGATGTTTCTCAAAGCTCAAAAATTGCCATGTCTTTCCAAAGAGTTGTTGTGTCATTTACTCCAACTTCTTCCATAGTAACAAAGCAAGGTCAGTCCTCAGGAGCCGTACCTGCAACCTCCCCTCACCTGGCAGTGAGGTGCTTCCTCCTGGTGTCAGTGGTTCTTGTACTGCAGCTGGATTGAGCTACTTTTTCAGTTTCCGAAGAAAAAAATCTAAATTAAATACTTTAAATATTTTCAAGGGGGTAGATTTTATGTTTTGGGACTACAGGACATCCTCTCACACGGTGATGGCCTTTTTGTGCAAAGTTGTGGAAGAATCTCTTTGGGTTAATGGCAATTACAAGATTCAGAAGTTTGACCTGAAGACGTTTCAGTGTTTTAACAGCACAAAGGAGATGGCTGGAGGCAAGCCACAGTGTATCTCTTGGGGGCCCATACAGGAGACGAGCTAAGAGCAGTGAAACTCTAAGATCCCCTGAGAAAGAAGAATTGAAGGCCAGAGGTACACAAGGGACCCCTGGGACCCTGGTCAGAAGAATTAAGGCCTCTTGTTGTCCTTAGGTTCCTGGCATCTTGCAGCGAAAAGTGGTCATAAAACTACAGGACTTAAGAGTGGAGAGACGAAATGTAGCAGAGGAGCCCCATGGTGAATAAGGAATTGGCTAGATGGTCACACTTAAAGAGTGGAGACCAGTGGCTGTAGCGGGACTTTCCACAAGGGCATGAAGTGATAGGATGGGGTGCAAGGTTAGATGACATATTACAAATAAATTCTTGACTGTGAGGCCAAGTGCAAAGAAATTATGGCTGTCCCATTCCTGGGACTTTTTAAAACTGTGTTGGATGAGTCTCTTACCTCTGGTCGAGTGAAAGGTATCCCTGCCCATGGCAGGGGCTTGTAATGAGATTAACTTTAATGTTCCATTCAACCAAACCATTCTGTGAGCCCATGATTCTATTTTCCTGGTATTTGTGGACCCACTGGTATTAGTGTTGTGTAAGCCCATCCAAGAATCATCGCATTTTTTCAGCAACCCACCGTTCCTAGGTTATCACACTTAAAGGACTTCAGCAGCACACACTAACAGCACCTATCATTAGAAAGACAGTATCTCATTTATGTATTTTTTAGACACATGAAGGGAGTTTGCAAAGAATATGGAGTGAAAAAGAAAAGTACACAGGTTCAAAGTGCCATGCTAATTACTAGAATTAAATAAAGTCTTTATTCAAAGGGATTCTACTAAGAAACTTGCTAGCTTGAGTGAGAATTCATGTTTTAGTGTTTGAAAAAGACAAGAGAACAGATAAGAACAACTTAGGGAACTTGGACCACGTAGTGAATATCTGGTAAAGAAGGTGTGGAATCATGAATCTGAGGCAGCTGTGGAATATTGTGCTCAGGTGATAGATACCTCAGCTAAGAAAAATCATTTTAACACTGTTGACTTGAAATATTCAGGTGGATGCTCAGGTGAAGTAAAAAAAGGATTGTTGTATTGTAGTCGATACAGCCACTCAAATTCAGATTACTTTGTCCACAGACTACATTTACACTGATCATTTAATGGTCAATCATATCACCTGTAAAATGTAGGTGAATGAAATCTAAGCAGGACCAAATCGATAAAAGGTTTCTCTTAGAAGATGCAGACATGCAGACATGCAAAAATGGAAGAAAAGCCAGGTTTTCTGAAGAGCTGAGCACTGTTTTCAGCAGAGTGTATGAAATGGAAGAAATTGCAGGGTGAAAGTAATAGTCCTGGTCAACAAGACGTGCCATTGGAAGGTCGGAAAAAAAGGCTCTGGCCTGAAGCATGGAAGAAGTTACTATACTGTAAAACATTGTCTAAATAGTAGTCTTGAGTTCTACAGAGAATGACACCAGTTCTCTACAGACTTGGCACTTGGTGTCACCAGTTCTCAAGTTGATCCTTGCAGCTGTGACTTGCCATTCTTACTTGAGAGTTAAAAAATATGTTCTGCACAGCAGAGGCTCAGTGGGTGTCTCTGCTCTCTTCTATATGTTGATTCACTGCCTTCTGAGCAGACAGGACAGTTCCTGTCATATCCTCTTGAAACAACCAAACATTAAAGAACAGAAGAAATTGAGCCTGTTGTAACAAAGTGCAAATTAGGCTTTGGATTGTTAAACTGGGAATGAGGTTAGAAAAAGTGAAAATAAGCCTTTCTAATAGAACACTAACTCTGTCCTGGGATTTTGTTGTTAGAACCTCACCAGGACATTCCCAAAAACTCCAATATTCACTCTCTCCATGACTGTTTCATAATGTTGACTTGTTGGCCTTATTGAGAGATTAGTGCTGAGAATATATTTAATGAAGAAACATAGAATCACAGAATGGTTTGGGTTAGAAGGGACCTTAAACCTCATCCAGTGCCATCCCCCTGCCATGGGCAGGGACACCTTCCACTATCCCAGGTTGCTCCAAGCCCCGTCCAACCTGGCCTTGGACACTACCAGGGATGGGGCAGCCACAGCTATTACTGAGTCCTCAGCAGCTCTGGGGGCTCATATGCATGAGCACACAGATACGGGGATGGCTTCAGTAAAATTAAGCCAACAGCAAGGAGTTGAGAAGGGTCCTTGCTTAGAGTTCCACAGAAAGCAGTTTATTGCTACAACTTGTGAAGGTTTCCAGAGGCAAATGACCCCAAGCATGTGACAGCTCAGGCTTAAGTACAGGGGTGTGGCTAACACCAGGAGCCAACCGGGGAAGCTGAACTGGGGTACATTACCATAACTGAACAGGGCATCCTGGGAGAGGGATCTTTCCCTCACCATAACCTATGACATCTGGTGAGGGGTCAGTAGCTCTGACCCAGGAAGAGGTGACCAGTCCGGAGGGATGGTCCCATAAGTAATCGCCTTCCCAAGGCCCAGTGTCTTCCCTCAGCTGCTGGCAGGAGGGCCCTTGCAGAGACTGTCAGCTCTTTAGTGATTGTCAGCTCGTAATTTCAGCTCAGCTCTGCAGGGCAGCCTCCAGACCAGACTAGAGAGAGAACGAGAGGTTCATGTAGCTGGTTCTGCATGAAGTAGCTTTATTGTTGGTCCGTACTCCTGGTCCATGTTTCGGCGAAGGGGAAGGCCAGGGACGAGCCCTCTCCCTCGCAGGGGCAGAGGGCTAGCTTTTATAGGGATACAGGGGGTGGGTGTCAGAGGGTAAAGGCCAATGGGTTACAAAGGATCTGCATAGGGTTTCCCAGAGGATTCTGGGTCTGTCTTTTTCTCGCCGTAACTGAGAGTAGCTGCCTTCCCAGGGGGGTCCTGCTGGGAGATTGCTCCATCTCCTTATCTCAGCAGACGTCCCTCCAGGGCAGTGGCTGGGCATACCCTACAATAACCGCTAAGTCTTTGGCACCAGAGACTGTCTTACCAAGAGCTCTCTCTGTCTCTTGTACCACAGGTCAATCGGCCACCACAACTCCTCTTTTCTGTATTCATTAAAGAGGCCTCTCCCAGAGATCCCAGAACCAAATTCCCCAAACAACCAAACATACATAGAACAACAAAAACAATCAGAAACACCCACAACCCATCATCTCAACAAGTCTTCAAATCCTTCAGGGGATTTTTTCTCTGGGCACTGGTATGGATGCTCTCACGAAGGGGGGTAGTCTTTGCCAGGGTCTCTTTTTGGCTGCAGTACAGTTCAAGCCTCTGCTGCCAGTGGTATCGGGAACATCCAGAGGATGGTGGTGGGACAAATGCTGGGTTTCCTGATGGAGTGTCAGTTGGCAGGTGTCTCCGCTAGAATTTTAAACAGTTAAGAATTTGCAATTTTCAGGCTGGGCCTTCCATTCCCTCCCTCTTTACATCCCCCTTTCTTTATTAACTAGGAAGCTGGAAAAAAAAAAGGGAATGGTAACAGGGGTGTGGGAACACGTCAGTGGTGTAAACTTATCCGGTCGCAGCTCTGGTTGTGTCTGCGGCGGAGATTTGCGTTGTCTCTGTCTCCAGGCTCTGCTTCTTTGATCCTCAGGTTGTTCTGCATCAACTCCAGGCACAGCTGTGTCTTTGGGAGCAGTGTTTGCTGGGCCGATGTAAGGCTTTATGTTCTTGCCCGGCAGCCACCTCAGGCCTGACGGTGTTGATACACAGGCATACCCCCTCCCCCAGGTTATTAAAGGGAAAGGGCCCAGTATATGTTGGCTTTCAGGATCTTTGATCAGCACTACCGGCTTCTCATTGAGCTTAGCTTAGGGCAAATTGGAGAAGTGCCAGAATACAGGGAGGTTTGGCTCTGTGGATGAGCAGTTTAGGAAATTTATTGTGAAAAGGGCTTTACAGAGCCTCTCAATAGGAGAACTGGTCTCTGTCCCTCCTCGCTGCTGATCGAGGACCCACTTAATGGTGCCGTGGGCCCTTTCAAAAATTGACTGTCCTGTAGGAGAGTGTGGTATGCCTGTGCTGTGTTTTGCCCCCCACTGATTTAAAAAATCCCTGAGTTTGTGGGAAGTGTAGGCAGGGCTATTGTCAGTTTTAATTTGTTCTGGGACACTTAGGGTGGCAAACTCCAGGAGAAAGTGTCTGGTGACTTCTTGGTTTCCTGACCTGATTGAGCCAAAGCAAACACTGCTCCTGAAAATGTGTCAATGGACATGTGTATGTATTTTTGCCTGCTGAATGCCAGATAGTGGGTCACATCTGTCTTCTACAACTGGCAGCTGTTGAGTGTTCGGGGGTTAACCCCGGACCCCAATGATGGAAGTGGGTACTGCTGGCAGTTGGGGCATGTGGCCACTATCACCCTCGCCTAGCAGCGCGGTAGGTGGAGCATGAGGGCTGGCACATTCTGATGGTAAAAGCTGTGGCTCATTTTGGCCTGTGCAAAGATGTCAGGTACGTTAGCAGTCTGCACAGGCATGTCTAGGGCATCTGCTCTTCTGTTGCCCTCTGCAATGGGCCCTGGGAGGTCAGTGTGTGACCTCACATGCATTATATGAAATGGTTGCTTTCTGTGGGAGAGGAGGTAGATTAACTTCGAAAGCAACCTGTGTAAATTTGGGTTTTACACCCCCTTTAGCAAGGAATGTTCAGCTCTAGCAACTACACTGACGATATATGCTGAATCAGTGACCAGATTAATCGGCTCTTTGAATCTCTCAAAAGCCCTGAGAACAGCTGCTAGCTCTGCAATCTGTGGGGATCCTTGAACAATCTGGATGTCAGACTCCCACTTCTGCCTCTTTGAATCTTTCCAAGTCATCATGTACTTCTGTGAACCCCCAGAGCTGTCTGCGAAAATGGTCAGGGCTTTTAGAGATGTTTGACTTTGGAGTGATTTTGGGACCAAATGGAAAGCCGAATTAAACAGCTTATGACTGGGCTGGTGAATGGAAATTTGGCCTGTATAGCTGTCAAGGGCGAACTGGAGGTGCTCATTGTTCTGGAGCAAATGGTCCAGAACCCCAGTGGTCAATGGGATGTAAATGCAGGCGAAATCACACCCCATAAAGGTGCAGAGGTGTGCCCTGGCTTTTATAATGAGCTAAGCGATCAGCTCTTGAGGTGTTGTAATGGTCTTAATAGGCTGATGGTGTAGGAAGACCCACTCGATGACAAGGAGTAGATCTTTCTGCGCAGTGTCCCACTGAAAAATTAACACATTGAACCTGGGGGACTTACCCAGGACAATGAGCTGGAACGGGAGAGTGGGGTCAGTCCTGTGTGCCTGCCAGGAATGTAACACTTCCTGGACTTTCATGACGGATTCCTGGGCCTCAGGAGTGATGGCACGGGGTGAGTCAAGGTCATCACTACCTTGGAGAAGATTGAAGAGCAGTGCGAGGTCCTCTGTCGTGATCCCCAGCAGTGGATGCACCCAGTTGATGGACCCGCAGAGCTGGTGGAGGTCACAGAGGGTCTTCGTGTTATCTTTAATGGTGAGATGCTGGGGTACAATGGTCTGCTCTCCGATTTGGAGTTCCAAGTAGGTCAAAGGGCAGGTTCACTGGATCTTGTCTTTGCGGATTTCAAATCCGGCGTCTTCAATAGCCTTTATTGTCTTAGTTAGAACAGTGTCTAAATAGGACTGATCTCGAGAACAAACTAGTATATCATCCATGTAATGCAGGATGATGGCATCTGGAAAAGTCTTTCTGATGGGTGAGAGGATGTGGGCCACGTACCACTGGCAGATGGAAGGCGAGTTTTTCATCCCCTGACGGAGGACTTGCCAGTGGTACCTTTTCAGAGGGGCCTGCCTATTTAGAGATGGGACTGAGAAGGCAAACCGGGGTGCATCTCAAGGATGGAGAGGGATGTTAAAGAAGCAGTCTTTGATATCTGTGACTGCGAGTCTCCATTCGCGTGGCAGCAAGGTGAGGGCAGGCTGGGCTGCAGGGGACCTATGTCTTCAATGACTTCATTTATTTTCCGAAGATCACGGAGCAATCTCCATCTGTCTTTCCCAGGCATCTTAATAACAAAGACAGGAGAGTTCCAAGGGCTATTGGTCGGTACTATATGGCCTTTGGAAAGTTGCTCTTCCACAAGGACTTCTGAAGCATGCAGCTTTTCAGCTGATAGGGATCACTGATCTGTCCACACTGGACTGTCGGTTTTCCATGTCCGCAGTGGGGTGGGGTGCTCTTCAGTGGCCCCAACTAAAAATCCCGAGGTGGCTTGGGGATTTCTATTCTAGCTCCCCACTGAGACAGCAAGTCCCTGCCCCACAAGGTAATACCTGATCTGACCACAAAGGGCCTATGGTGGCTACCTGACCTTTGGGTCCCTCCACAATGATATTATCTTTGCTGCGCATGGAGACTGCAGCACCTCCAATCCCCAAGATGACTCCATTGGCTGGAGCCAATTTCCAATCCTGTGGCCACTCGGAGTGAGCTATAATGGTGACATAAGCTCCGGTGTCTGCCATACCTGGAAGATACAACTTAGAAACTATGTTAAGCAGACCACACTCTATCATAGGTTTATCTGGGCCCATAACTTCAACCTAACATGCCATCGGGTTCTCTGGGATCCAGTCACTATGATGTGGTAGTAGAAAGAACTGGGCAATAGCCATTCCCTTGTATAAAAACCAAGGGGGCTTATTGCATGAAACAATAACAAAAAGTTCGTCTTGAGGGCTGACGGTTTGGACTTCTGGAGTAACATAAAGTTCATCTGGCCCATAAAGTCCATTTCCTGTAATTAAAATGTCTCTTGGGCCATCCAGGGGCCCAAATTTTCCCCTAGAGATTTTATACATGCCCTCATTATCAAATTGAATAGAAAGGGCACTCAACAGCTGCTGTCGGGTGCCCACCTGGACCTGTTGGGATGCCTCTGAGACTCCTGGTTCACATGGGCATAATCAGGAATTATTTCCAAAACCTTGGGACAGCATGCAAGGCAGGGCGGGGCAGCTTGGCATTTGGTGTCATAGCGCATAGCCGTACCGCGCTTTGCTGGCTGTTTCCCAAGTGACGTTGGTGGTGGAACTGACAGGTTGGGCAGTCTAATAGTGGGCATCCCACTGGTTGGTGAAAGTCTTTGGCCACCTGATGTTCCTGGCAGTCCTTAAGAAAGTGTCCAAACTCCCCACAATTAAAGCATTTTTGCTGTTCCTTGGGTGATGCCACCAAAGCTTCAGCCACCCCTTTTGAAACTGCTATTGCTATTGTGTGTTCTGTGGATGGTAGTTTGGCACAGGCTTCAATCATTTGATCTATTGCAGGCTCAGGGTCAAGAGGGAGGGCCCTTAGAATTTTCTTACACTCTGCATTTGCGTTCGCCATTGCCAAACTGTGTAAAATCTCTTTGCGGGCTTCTGCATTCTCCACCTGCCTTTCAATAGAGCTCTTTAAACAATCAATAAATTTAATAAAAGACTCCTCTATGCTTTGTCTAACATCCAAAAAGTTCAAAGTGGAAGTGGCATCATCTGGGGTCTGAAGCAGGGCTGTGTCTGCTGCCTTTTTAATATGTCTGAGGACAGCCTCAGGGATGTCTTGGGCCCGGTCCTGGGGCTGCTCAAAGTTACCGTCTCCACATAAATGTTCAATAGTTAGATGGGCTTTTGTGAGGTCTCCTTGATATGTTTGTAGGAGGCCCCTTAACTGTTTCTTCTGTGTTCTTTCCCACAGCATATTCTCCGTGGGAGAGACCAGATATGACACAATATTTTTGGTATAGTGTGGCACTAAGGTGACAGTGGAGAGAGAAACTTGGAACAGGTTTTTAAAGTAGGGTGATCCCCAGCCATAGTCCTTGCTGGCTTTTCATAGCTCCTTTAGCTGCTGGGTAAGGTATTGGTTGGTTCCCAGTGGGCATTTCTGCCTCCTCTTGTGAAAGTGACTGGGGCAGTGTATGGCATAACCTTATGTCCTGGGTTGCAGTGTATTCCATTACCATCTTCATGAGCTGTTGAAATCAGGTGGGGCAGTGTTTCCTTGCCTCCTCCCCCCAGACTATCTTGCTGTTAATGGCCCATCAATGCCCTGCTGCATGACTCAGAGATAACTCCCTCTGGACTATCTTCTGTTAATGAGCCTAATCAGCACTTGGCCTCATGACCCACTACCCCATTGTGAGATGCTCCACCCAGAGGGAGGAACCAAGCATTCCATCCTGGATATAATCTGAAAGTCTGAACACCAGAGACAACCCTTCCACTGGATTTCCAGAGGACAGGAGCTACACAGCCACCACTGGACCTGAGGAAGAGCAGACCCTTTTTCTACAGGATCACCACTTCAGAGGACTGCAGCCACCATTCTACCAGACTGCTACCACCACCCTGACTAACAGGGTGTCAGGTTGTATCTTGACTCTGTCAATTTGAACCAGTGTTTTCTTTTAGTTTTTCCTTTTCTTTAATTTCCCCATTAAATTGTTATTCTGACTTGGTGCCTTCCACTGGTTTGTTTTCAAACTAGTACACCTTATTTGCTAGGTCCCAGTTACCATATTTGGCTGCCTGTTTTTTCACTTTAGCCCAATAGTCCCTAGATTCAGCATCTGAATCTGAGGAATCATTGCTCTCCTCTTCTGAACTGGAGAGAGAGTGCCTGGCAGGGGTGCGGGGCTTCTGGAGAGCTGGGGCCGCCCGGTGCAGTGTGGCTGGGACAGCGTCTTTCCGACATTCCTCCCCCCCACTCCCGGGTTCAGCCGTGTGGGAATCTGAGGTGGGTTGGGTCTCATGGGACCAGCGATGGAGGGGACAGGGACACAGGAGGGAGATGCAGGATCGGCGGCTGGGAAGGGAGTCCCAGTGGAGGGAGGGAAACCGGACGCTAACACATGAGACGGAGCTGGCGGGGGATGGTGGGAGCTGGGCCCTGTAATGCAATCAGGCAGGAGGGGTGGAGCCGGGGATGGAGGGGGAGCTGGGCGCTGTAACATGAGCAGAAGCCGGTGGGAGAGGCCAGGGAGTGGATGTGGAGGGGGGGCTGGGCACAGGCAAAAAGCCCGCCACTGCCCGCACGTGGCCTTGGCCATGTAGAAGAGTGGAGGCGGGAGAAGTAAAAATAGAAGTAGCAGCTGGGTTTGTAGGACCGGCCATGCTGCCGTCGTGTTGGAGCAAGTTTAAAGTGGAAAAAACCAGGGAAATAGGTACGCGGGAGAGGTCTGGGGCAGGATCTGGGATGGCCTGGCCAGCACCACCCTGGGCAAGGAACAAAGAAGTTCAGGAGGAAGCAGGCAAGTCGGTAGCAGTCCTGTGCACTTGGGCAGGATCCACCTCCCAGTGTCCCTTGAAGCAGGGTAGAGGGATCAGGGATGCAGGGGTGGGGAAGCAGGCAGGTGGGCTTTTTTCAAACTGTTCCTAACATTTTTAAGAGCTTTCTAACTAGCTGGTAGAACAAATAAATTTTTCCCAACACAAACAGCCAAGGGACAAGCGGTTTTAAATTCCCTTTAAAGTTGTTAAGCAGCAAAGTTAGAAAACGCATTAAATCTTCCCCTGAAAAATGAAAGTTCCCACAAATAAGGGTTTTTACAACTTGGGGAAAGGCTTCCCATAGGAGACGGACGATCTCCACATCCATCTCCCTCTCCTTCCAGCCCCGAGACAAAAGAGAAAAATGAAAAGGAGAAAAGGTGACCCATATCTCACCAGAGGGTCAAATAATATTCATGGGCTGGTCCAGTCAACTGCAGACCGGTCTCCACTTCTAAGGAAATTGTCGGTCTCCCCCTCTGAAACCCCCTGATAGAACTCAGAGGCTTCTTCGAGGGAAGTGGCTGCTCCAAATGCAGCTTGAACCCCGAAACTTCTGAAGACGTTGTCAAGGAGGTCCAAGGAAATCAACGTTGAGCCGCCACTTATTACTGGGTTCCCTGCCTGCTCCATGGCTCGCATGCATGAATGCACAGATACAGGGATGGCTTCAGTAATATTAAGCCAACGGCAAGGAGTTAAGAAGGTCCTTGCTTAGAGTTCCACAGAAAGCAGTTTACTGCTACAACTTGTGAAAGGTTCTCGAGGCAAATGACCCTGAGCAGGTGACAGCTCAGGCTTAAATACAGGGGTGTGGCTAACACGAGGAGCCAACCGGGGAAGCTGAACTGGGGTACATTACCATAACTGAACAGGGCATCCTGGGAGAGGGATCTTTCCCCTCCCCATAACCGCTAAGTTTTTGGCACCAGAGACTGTCTTACCAAGAGTCTCTCTGTCTCTTGTACCACAGGTCAATCGGCCACCACAGGTCCCCAGCAAAAAAAGTTAAGAAAACATTTGACTCTGTGATATAAGCAATTAATAATAACATTAACCAAAGTCAGAAGCAAAATGGTGTCTCCAGCTGTGCACAATTTATTATGTAATATTTCTCTGCATGAGTTTTATTATGTAGAAATATATGGTACAATATTATTTGCATTTCTATATTCTGCGCTCTGCACACAGGTATCTCAGTGCACACTTCCACCTTAGAAAATTGGAATGAAATATTTCCATGTTCCTGAGATCCTTGACATGTAATAATCCAGTGAGTCAAGATTTAGGCTGCTGTTTTCTGTTAACACGTAGAGGAAAAGAAATAAAATTATCCTTGTGCATGTTTCCTATGTATAAACTACTTGTAGCTATTATTGAACCAGCAATCGGTTTTCCAATCTTCTATTAAAATATCAATAGTATTTTTCAGAGCTTAAATTGAGCAGTGATTTTATTTAAGGCTACACCTAGACACCACTTTTCTTTGAAGAAATCTCTTGTTGTTGCTAAAAATGAAAGCCATTCAAAGGACTGTGATTGAAACAGGGACAGGGAAAGGGAAAAAAATCAATAGAATGTTTTCCAGGGTACTATATCTGCTTTTGAAAAGAGACCATTAATAACATGCTCACAGTAAAAGCAGCTGCTTGTTCAAAGTGCATTCAAGGGTGAGCTGAAAGGATGGCTCTCTCCACACAGCCTCCCTGGAGAGAGAGTTTTTAAAGATTTCAAAACCCAACCTCAGACTATGAACAAAAGCCTTTCCTAGGAATTTTAAATATTCTCATCTAATGTTAGCTTGTTGGAATGAAACACCTCCTAATATTTTGCCCCTAATGAAAAGCAAAGTGGGCCAGAGAATGTTATTGGTCTGAAAACCACTTTGCAGACAATACATTGCAGGTTGTATTCAACCTCTGAGGACAGTAGGTGCCATGCTAATGCCAACTGCTACAACCCTCAGCAGTGGTGGGCAGCGCTGTGGGGCATTTGCTGCAGGTGCTGCTGAAACAGTGGGCTGGCTCAGTCCATTCAGAAAATTTTATAGAATCACAGAGTATCCTGAAGAACCCATAACAGTCATTTAGTACAACCCCTGAACCTGCACAGGACACCCCAAGAGTCATACCCTGTGCCTGAGAGTGTTGCCAAAACTCTTCTTGAATTCTGTCAGGTTTGGTACTCTGACCACTGCCCTGGGGAGCCTGTTCCAGTGCTGACCACGCTCCGGTTGAAGAAACTTCTCCTGAGATCCAACCTAAACCTCCCCTGACACCACTTCAGGCCTTCACCTTGGGTCCTGTCACTGGTCACCAGAGAGGAGGGATAGGTACCCGCCCCTCTCTTTCCCATCCTGAGAAAGCTGTAGACCACAATGAGGTGTTCCCTCAGTCTCCTCTTCTGTAGTATGCACTTACAGTACTATAAGGCAAATTAAAGTGTTGGGGTGGGACTGAATCTTGGATCATTGCCTAATTTGGTTCTAGTATTATTTATTTCATGTGCTTGAAGGTGTACAATGATTTCAAATATATGAAAGGTCAACTGGTTTAGCAGAACTTAGTTCTCTTGGGTGCAGTTGTGTAATCTCTCACTCTCTTTGTCTGGATAGTTCAAGCAGATCTCTCTGTTCAGTTCAAGAAGATCTCTATGTTTTCAGGATCACTGGGGACAAAATACAAGGCACACCTGTGACAGTGAGCATACCACAGGTTTACGAAGGCCTCAGCTGGTACTTGTAATAACTTGCTAATTATAAGGTACATACTAGGCACATAACTGTCTATGGGAACAATATCGTCAGTTGAAGGGTGTATAAACTTCCAGTGTATGAATGTTCTTATCTTTCTTATACTGCTGATTAATCTGGATCTGTCCAATCCTCATGATCCTGTTTCCGGAATTTGGGTAGCTGGAGAAACTTAAATACCCCTAATATAAGCCACTGACGGCCAGATTTGTCTCATCTCACCTCACTGAGGCCCCCAGCAGCTGTTGCTAAATTAAGATACTGCTTGTCCTTGGTCTAGCAGAGTCACTGAAGAGTGAATGAGCCTACAGAGTACAAATCAGACCTTGGGTTGATTACCAGCTTCTGCATTCTGTACGGTTTTGATGAGAGGTGCCTAGAGGGAATATCAGGCTAAGGAGTTACAGCTGCTCCTTTCTGCCTTTGATTGCTTCTTCCTACACTCACATTGCAGGAAGAAACATGTCTGGGTTAAAAACCTTCAATACATCAACTACAATAACACAAAAGCAAGAAATTTACCTTAAGAACCAGAGGGAGAAAGCTTCCTGTTCCATCTCACACACAGATACTGTCAATAATCAGGTTGTACTGAGGGAGGAGAAAGCAATGTGGAAAGGACACAGTTGCTTCTGACCCTGTTTTGGCTACTAAGGCTCCTGCATCATGAAATCACGATGTGAACAAGAAGAACTTCCAAAACATACTCTATAATGGCATATAGTGCTCTACAAACAGAGACCATCACCGAAATACTCAGTCAATCCTTAACGCCTTTCTTCCTAGTCTCAGCCCCGCTGACTACAATTCCATAGATTTTGTGAAGCAGTAATAATTTGGCATCCTTTATAGCAATGGATCCGTGTAGGCACTCAGCATGCCAGATCTCATTGATTATTATATCTCTGAATTTCTATTCTAAGGAGATGCTACTCATATAATCTGCTGGGTTGATAGATGGGGAGTTAGCATTACTGCAACAGGCTGTCCACAGCCCCTTTTCATCATAGTTATAGCTACGGACTAGCAGGAGCCCCTCTGGAAATGAATGCTGGAAATCATAATGGCACTTTGTGTGGTGCAGTTCTATTTAGGCAAATACTATTCAAGAGCAGAAAATAAGGAGCTCCTGTAAAAAAAAAAAAAAACAAAAACGAAAAGCCAACAAAAAACAAAAAAAACAACTGGATACTTTAGTATGATGGTTTCAATATGGGTTGTCATTGTTTTCAGTAAGAATTCTGACGGTCCTTTTATGTTCTAGATTTTTACCTTCATTTGCTCCAATTTTGTCTAAAGATTAATATAGGATATTCACTTCAAAGAGAGAGATAACCACAGTGATTAAAATCTCCTTTGTTATGTGCAAGCAGAAGAAGGACTTATTAATACTGAGAAATATATTATGCATGTCTCCTCTCTGCTCTGAGTTCTCATGGAAGATACTCCTATAAAAACAAAATAGGCTTTTCTGGAACACCATTATGATTAATTTCTATTTTTTACCACTAGCCTTGAAAATCATAATTTTCCAAGGCATTGCTGGCATTTTGTGCAAAGGAATAGTGTCCCTTTTGAAAAAAAATCCCTGAGAAAAAGTTGGTAACACCTAACGATGAAGGGTTAGACCTCATAGCTGATGACAGGGTTTTGGCTGACTCAAAATGCCTACATAACCCACATTAATGTTTAAAAAATAATATTTATTCTATGAACTTTCATTCTCCCTACTAGTAGGGGAAGTGCAGCTGTCCCTATTTCATAAGGGGAGACTGAGACATTGAATTATTTAATGGTTAGTCAAGGAAGAGAGGGAGACTGAAATTTTCATCTGCTTATTAAACACCTCCACCCTGTCTGATTTTCAAGTGAACTTATGCACTGAGGAACCCTAAAAATATTACCACCTTTTTAAATGAATGAACAGGATATTAGTTTGATTAAACATCCCCCAAACCTGGTGGCATATATCAGAGCTTGTTTTTCATTCATGTCTGAGATTTCTCAATTCAGCCCTTAAATTACACCCACTAGCCACTCTGTTGCTGCTGTTGATGGTTTCTGCATACATCAACCATGTGGACAAAATAATCATTTTGCACATATAATACAAGTCAAGTTAAAGGAAGGTACACTAGAACTAGCAAGGTTTCTATTCTGAAGTAATTTTTGACTGGTTGGATTTTGAGCATGACTCAAAGTGAGTTTTCGATGTTGATGGGTCTTTAAGGGAACTGCCCAGGACTTGCAAATTCGGTGAGTGTAGAATAGAATCAGAGAATCCCAGAATGGCTTGGGTGGGAAGGTGATACCTTTTCCTGGTCTTAAAATCAAGATTCAAACACGGTTAGAAGGGGAAAATGGATTTTACCTTGGTATTTATTTTAAGGATCCTTAGGTGTACTACATCCAGGTCGAATGCATTGAAATGCACTGCACAAAATGCCCACCCCAAAAGATCTGGTATAGCATTATAGGTGTTACTAATTAGCATATCTATCAAAGATTCCCCAATGAGAGGCTCAAGTGAGCCCCCCACCCCAAGGAACCTTCCCCTGGATGGTTCTATCTTGGTTTACAGAATGTGTTCTGGAGAGGACCTTGGGGTCTGGGGCACACTGATCCCTAGCTACAAAGCTTCTAAAATTTTAGTCTCTCAGCTTGACAAACAAGTCCAAGAGTATAGGCAAAAAGCACTAAGAATACAGAAGTTGTAAAAAGGTATAACAGGGGTATAAAAGAAAAGGCAAAAAATCTTCATGGCATCAAAGGGACCTTAAAGATCATCCAGTCCAACCTGCTGCCATGGGCAGGGACACCTTCCACTAGCGCAGGTTGCTCCAAGCCCTGTCCAGCCTGGCCTTGGACACTTCCAGGGATGGGCCAGCCACAGCTTCTCTGGGCAACCTCACTACCCTCACAGGGAAGTATTTTTTCCTATTTATTTGGTGACTTGACCACATGATTAAAAACTTACAGCTGAAGACTCTTCCGGGTTTCAGGCTATGTTCAGCAGACCAGTCAGAGGATAAAGAGTACCAGAAAGCAGGATTCCTGTCTTTGTGCCTCTCCCCAAGGAGTTTGCCCAGAGTCTGGCAAAAGTAGTAGAATGGGATACAGAAAAAGTCTGTCAAACCCCAAATCTTTGAGGTAAAACAGCTTAAATTGCAGTGGTTTTAATACAGCTCTCTAAAGTCAAAAATTTATGTAATCATAGGTTCCTTTAGGTCAGAAAAGCACTCCAAGATAATTGAGTCCAGTCATTAACTCAGCACTGTCAAACTCACCACTAAACCATGTCTCAAGCTGCCACCTACAGTAGCTGCCATCTACAAGTTTTTGGAATGCTTTGAAAGTTCCATTGATTTTCACAATCAATCAGGAGAAGGGGAGACCCTGACTCTAGTAGCAGGCTGAGGTACTTAGCTATATTAATTAGCTAAGAAACTTGTATCATCTTCTGGGTTGATAGATAAGATGGTAAGAAACATATCAATTGTGAAGAAAATACTTAATTTGTTTCACTGGAATGGTCATTCGGCAGCAAAAAAGGAAGCATAAAACACAGTGGGACATGAACAATGTCAGGATACGGGAAGAGAACCTGCCGGGCTGGGATGCAAGGAAAAAATGAAAATGTGGGAACATTCTTTAGGAAGGGTGTTAGTCTGAGAGAATATATGGGAGGGAAAGAGAAACTGATTAGTTTAAAGGGTAAGAAAAACTGAGGAAAACTGGTCATGGAAATGTAGGAAGAGAATTAGACTAGAGGAAGAAAGCTAGGGTTGAGAGAAGAAGGGGAAAAGGAGGGAAAAGAGCAGGAAACAGAAACCTTTCCTCTTCTTGGGAGGCATTTGCACAATCCAGCAGCTGTAATTAGTCTTCTCCAGTAACCACAACTGGGTATGTGTGTCATCCATATCACATCTGAATGAAACTAAGTCACTTCACTGATGAAGTCTCAGACAACTTTTCTTGAATGAAGAGAGTGTGATGTGAATTCGACATGTGTATTTCACAAGCCATACAGTTTTCTTTATCTGTTGGATGAGTTTGGATTTCTCCAGTTGCTGCCTGCTGAATTGAATGCATCACATTCAGTTTAAAATCACTTTATCTCACCAAGTTATTAAAGGAAGACAGAACTTCAGTACTCAGCAATCAGGATGCACACGATAGCATTCATCAAGTTAATTTCATTTAATTACTCCAGTGGTTTTTAAAGCAGACTCCAGCTATTTCTATGCACATGCATGTGTTAAAAATTAAAACAATAACAACAGAAACCAAAATCCTCAGTGGTGAAGACTTCTCCATGTGAAAATTAATCAGGTTTATTTCATTGCCATGTATTTCTTCTGTAGTTTCAACTCCCTTGTGAGGAAGCTGGGGAATGTTACTAACTGCTGCAGATTTATTCTGTAAAGTTTTCTCAGATAAACATGCATGTGTGTACATTTGTATGTATGATCCTATTTGGGAGGATCATTCAGGAGCATCCACTCAAAAAGCAGGTCTTTTTACTTTAGCAAATTTATGTGTCTCTGATATTTCAGAACAGAACACTGTTCTGTTGTCCAAATCCATGGCAGGTCTGAAGGATAGAACAAAACAAAAAGGTCTAGGTAGTTCCACTCAGCAGAAGGTCGTGGGTAACAGATAAGCTCTTTCATAATACAACTTGTCAAACAGGAAAATATTCTGGAAAAAAAAAGAAATCATTCCACTAACTTTTAGGAAAAGTGTTATGCTGTTTAGACATGTTAGAAGAACACAGTGTCCATTGCTTTAAATTCTGGAAAAGAGTGGTCTTATATAAGTAGATGGAATGAATCAATTAAATACCCACTGTTTAATTCACCCTTCTAAACAGTCACATGAAAATTTGGAAAGATATTAGAAGAAGCAACACTGAAAAAGCAAAACCCCCACAAATTTAACCTTCCTTACACATTACACAGTCTTTTAGGAGTATAAACATTAAGGGCTTTGAAAAATGTGAAAAATTCACTACCATATTCCCTACACCTTTGGCTCTGTAGCACTATGAATTAAAGATACTGTATAATTCAGGTAACTTGAGCTTTTCTCTCTGTGTGTAACCCTTTCCAATAAACCCCCTGGTTCTGCACTTCACATTCTAGTTAAATTACTTTTGTCTACCAATCAGTATGACACTTGCCCTAGAATATCACCAGACACACCATGTTGTCAAACACCAACTTTTCGGGCAGCTTGAAAAAATGTACCCTAGCTTCATTAATCTCTTATAAGAACTCTTGACACTAAATCTCCTTTATTACCTAGTGCCTAACATCAAGTGAATTTGCAGTGTTAATTGCTTGGATTACATCATTAACAGTGACAATTTCTTTATAAATACAAAAACTTAACATTGTTATCCCTTATAAAGAAAAAAAAAAGGCTTACCACCATCATTTAGCTGGCCACTTAGTTTGCCTTTTAGTTGTAAATCCTCATTAGTGACATGCCTGTAAATGAGAGCTCGGTCACAAACACATCAATCCTTCAGATACAGCCATCTCCAGATTTCCATCCATGATATTTCAAACAATCACAGAACAGTTTGGGTTGGAAGAGACCTTAAAGTGCATCATGTTCCACCACCCTGCCATGGGCAGGGACACCTTCCACTAGCCCAGGTTGCTCCAAGCCCCGTCCAGTCTGGCCTTGGACACTTCCAGGGATGGGGCAGTCACAGCTTCTCTGGGCAACCTGTGCCAGGGCCTCATCTCCCTCTAAGAACCTCCTTGCATCTAATCTAAATTTCTCCTCTGTTGTTTTAAAACCATTTTGCCTTGTCCCATCACTATCTACCCATGTAAAAGTTGTTCTCCCTCTTTTTCACAAGCCACCTCCAAAAAAACCTCTTTCAAGTATTTGCTCAGGACAGTAGCATTCCTACAGGCTGAATTCAGGTTCTACCTCCCCCCATAAGGAAAGACTGGATTTGGAAATCTGGGGGTGTTTTCTGGCTGGGGCAGAAATTAGAGAGGTAGAAGATGCCAGTTTTGCTTGTACAAACCCAAGTGAAAATAACGTGATCCAGATGTGGTTGTCTGATTTTTGTCTCCTGTGGCCAGGGGTCACATGCAGAGGAATCCAAAGGTACCAAGTGGCAGATTTAAATATGACAAAAGTCATCCTACTTTTCCTCCCATTGACTGTAGGTCCAGATGAACCACTCTTAGGCAGAAAAAGTTACACATAAATTGTGTGCACAATAGTAAACATGCATAAATTGTTTTGTTCTCCAACTACAAGAAGTGGATAAGCTAGGAAAGGTTAGATGGTTGCTTCAATAAAACAAGTCCAGGCACAATAATAACACTGTATTTACAATATGCCAGAAGTCAAATACAAGGGTGGACACAGTTAGAGCAGCTGACCACTGGCATAAAGTATCAAGAGAACTGCTGGATAATTTTTTTTCCTGTAAATCAGAAAAAGGACAACGAGTTGTGTAGAGGGTGATAATTTAAGGTGAGAACTATAAAAGGTCCGACTAAAGGTGCTGTTAATCTTTTCTGGACTGATTGTCTGTTAATTAAACTCCTTGGATCAGGTTAGCTTATGCAGATGCTGATGACAATGGACTCCAAATACATCTTCAATGACTGCTCTGCTATTTCTTTCCAACACATTCCTGATAGGAAGCTGATTCCAATAAAAAAAAAAGAAGAGCTTTTTTTAAAAAATTAAATTCAACAGCAAAATTCACTGACTGGTGAAGAAAACAAAATTTACTAATTCATGAGAAAAATTACTTTAAAAAGAGCCATAATATAATAATAGAGAAACTGCATAAATGGTCAGAAGAACACTTTTGAGATTTTTTTTTTATGTAATCAGTCAGTTCCTCATGTAAGACTGAGGCTGCCTGTAAACAAATCCACACTTAGATTGGTGTGATTCAAAAGAAAAATTTGCAACAGCTGTTGTGTGAATAGCACCGTTCTGAGATTTGAGTTCCTAGGCTGATTGCAGGCGAACATCTGGAAAATTGAATTGAATCCAAATCTACTAAAAATTACTGTGCCTGTTAGTTTGTTGTGTTCACTTCAGGAAATGAGCAATTTCATCATAATTTAAGGAATTTCATTGCACAGTTGGTGGCATATACATTGAAAGAATGAAGTAATCTCTATTTCTCTGCTATGGAGAAAACAATCTTTACAAACAGGGAAACTGTTCCACTTCCATCTCCAGACATCACTGTAAGATCCTTCTCATGGAGTCTGGGCAACCAAATGAAACCTGTGCTAACTGAAAAGTGAACTTATTCATGTGCACAGATACTGATTTGTTTAGACCTTTAATCAGTGAACTGAGTCCTGCTTCTGAAGTCAAGGTGGACTGAAGCCCACGCAATGTGCAAGGGATTGATTAATCCCCAAATGTGAGCATGGGTTTTTTTATGTCATGGAGCAAGAGAAAAGCAATCTTTTTTTTATTTTGAGATTTTCCTGTGCTTGGATTTTTTTTTGACCCATTTACCTCATCCAAGACTTTCAATACTAAGACAGCACATGGGATAATAGGTGTTCAAAAAGCTTGGTCTGAAAATATTCTTTGTCCTTGAGGAGGATGTCCCACTTCACTGGAGTTGGATCAGTGTCCTGCCATAAATACAAATTAATTTGGACCAATTTTTTTTTTTTTTTTTCAATTTAAAATAGAATTTTAAATGAACCTTAAAACAAATTTTCATTTAGTGCATGATAATAACAACTTCAAAACAGTCCTCACAACAAGGGTATGAGCCAAAAAATGTTGAACTCTACCATCTGCCCATCTATGGACATTTCCCTGAAGGAGGTTCTGATGAAAGAGAAAGAGAGGAAGGAAGGAAGGAATTCGGAAGGAATTCGGAAGGAATTCGGAAGGAATTCGGAAGGAAGGAAGGAATTCGGAAGGAAGGAAGGAAGGAAGGAAGGAAGGAAGGAA
>NW_024581096.1:20073684-20080342 GCF_017639235.1 Corvus kubaryi | reverse complement strand
TGAAGGAAGGAAGGAAGGAAGGAAGGAAGGAAGGAAGGAAGGAATTCGGAAGGAATTCGGAAGGAAGGAAGGAAGGAAGGAAGGAAGGAAGGAAGGAAGGAAGGAAGGAAGGAAGGAAGGAGAAGAAACAAACAAACAAACAAAGAGAAAAGAGAGAAAACAAAAAACCAAAAAACAAAACAAAACAAAACAGAAAAAAGAAAAAAGGGAAAAAAAAAGAAAAAAAGAAAAAAACTCAGTCCTTGCTATTACAGCTTCAGCTTAGATGACAGGAATAAAATGATGGCCCCAGGATCTGCATGGAGTCATTCAAATGGCTTAATAACACAGGGGATAAATCGCTATTATTATTATGAAACAGGAGACAGAGTTCTTTGGGACCGGGAACTGTGCAGCTCAGCTCCAACTGCTGTTCAACATTCAGAACTACCAACTTCATTTCCTCCTAGCACGTAATAAATAACACATCTACCCAACATAAAAGCATTTTTATAATAGCAGTAAAGGAACTGCAGAGAGCGTGATTATCATGGACTAATAACACCCCGTAGAAGATATGCAGCACAGCCTGGAGATGACCTGGAAATGAGACTGTGGGTCACATGGCTGGTACTGTACCTGACCAGACATTGTCCTGTTTGAACCACGCTATCCCAAAGTGCTACCTCGTTTTAATATTCTCTCCCTCTGCCACGGTGATTTGCACAGAGTGAGCCCATTTAACATTGTTGGTTTCCTCTCTGTGCGATGGCTTCCAGCACAAGAGCTGAAAAGAATGCCGCGCTTTAATCCACGGCGCTGTTCGTGCACCAGCTCACACTGCCTGTAGTATTTTCACAGCATCACACATCTCGAGGAAACAGAAGGGAAGCTCAGCTGGTCTCTTTTTAGTGATACTCTAGCTTTGCAGAGGTGATGACTGTACCCTCTAATGGGAGAGAAAGGGCTGCCTGGTGGTTAAAATATACAGCTGGCTATTAGCCAGATCAGATTTGCTCCATACATTTGCATAGATGTGTGGGACCAGTGGCTTCATGCTTCACTTGTGCTGCCTGTGAAGTGGATCCCATCTCATTCTGTTGCTTGTGTTTTACCCAGAACACATCCCACTACTGGTGTTTCACTACCTGATCGTGGCAGGGGAAATTCTTCTGGATGGGTACTCCATGAGGTGCTCATTCAGGGAGGAATGTCTCACAGGAGATATTTGCACATCCTATGAAACAATGAAAAATCATCCCAACAGCCCCACATCTGGTATCACTGGAAGGGAATGAATGGGAACACTAGAACCATCCTTTAATAAAAATCCTTCCCTCAATTATAGCCTCAAATAATATCCCTCGCACAAATTTTAGCAATGTATGAAAATCACATGAACTACGTAATTTCACACTAGCAAAGAGGCCAGGAAGGTTATATTCCTATGGTTTAAGTACCCTTTAATTGTATTCACCCTATAAATTACTTTATCTCCTCTATGATGGGTGTTTGATGACCAGAAAATAGCTGCAGTGGTCCAGAGCAGTCTTGTCTGACAGGAGGTTTTAATCTTCAAGTCAGGTTTGGTCTCCCTATAGCCTGGTGAATGCTTCTTAAGAGTGATGTGGAGCAAGAAAGCATTGTCAGCTTTAAACTTAAAGTTTTTCAGTCTGAAATTCAGCTTTTTATGGGATTTTATTGGACTTTTGGGACATCTTCTATAATCTTATTATTGCAGATCTAAGACAACACTGAGCAGAAGACAACAGCAGTCAGAGAAAAAAGACCAGCCACACCTTGATGGAAAAAAAACAAGTCTGTACTCTGATCCTCCTCAGCCATCTATGGGCAGTGAGCAGCAGAGCAGTAAAGATCTGTTTATTCAAAATAAAAATATTCTTCACCTTGCTTTACTTGACAGTTGTATTAAAAACTGGAAAAAAAGGTGCTAAGCTGTTCAGAAAGACCTTTTCTTTTAAAAGTTGTCTTACTAAAAGGAAATAAAATACAGGGTCTGGTTTGCACTTTTGTTCTGCTTGAATTAGGAAGTTTGACTTTCGAAGGAGAGAGGTGACTTAAATTACCTAAAGTGCCTGCCAACCTCATTCTCCTGAAAGTTACAATTTGGCCATTTTAGCACAATTTAAAAAATGTAGGGGTGCAATAAGCAAGAGTATATTTGTCTTATACCAAACAGTTTTGCACATTGTCTGTAAGTATTTAACAGTTTTGAGATAGAGCAAGATGAATGTACATCAAAAGGACAAAAAGGTCTTAATAATAATTTCTTTTGATGCGATTACACATTGTAGGGACTATTCAGATACCCATCAAAAAGAATAGTGAATTTTCTTGGAAAGAATGAAGAGACATAAGGCAAGGCAGAACTATGGTGAGCTGGGGACTCAGCTCAGCCTGAAAAGAAGTATGATATAATGCAAGAAATAAATAAGAAGGAAAGGGAAAGGAAGTAAAATTATATAATTCAGAGGTGCAAGGCAATCCCAAACGCACTGCAGAGGGAACAGATTGTCAGTCCCTGAGGGAAGGAAGCAAAGGAAGCCACTATATGCAAATGAGCATGATCATTTATGCAAATTGTATTTACAATTGGTCACAGAATTTTGTGGGCCCAGATGATTTCTGTGAGGAGCAAAACAGCAGGATCCGGGTTAAATTAATATACTAATCTTTCTAATCTAATCAGGGGTTTTCATGGGGGTTTTTCCCCCCACAATATAGAGATGTAAGATACTGGATTGGGACAAATATTTATCAGGATGTTGTTTCCATAGTAACTACAACAGATGCCCAGAAGAGTGAAAAAAAAGCCTGGGGTGTGCGAAAAGGGCATTGTGATCCCCCTGGGACAACTTTCCAGCAGTAAGTATTACAGAGAATGCTGAACTGGAGGCCACAGATGGGCTGCTGTGTTTAATAGCAGCTCGATCTGTGGACTTCCATGGATGTCTAATCTCTTCTTTGAACCTGTGGATAATTTTTTATTTCTGGAAAATTCTGTGACAACTTCACAGTTCAATGTGCAGCATAGAAAAAAACCCCAAATGAAACCAAAACCACAACAAGAAAAACAAACAAACAAAAAACCAAAATCAAAACCAACCAACCAAACAAAAACAAAAAGAAAAAAACAAAAGCAAAGCAAAAGAAACCTAAAGAAAGCTCACCTTTTAAATTTTCTGTCTAACCATTTCCTTTGGAGTCTTGAAGATATTGTTCTGTGAAAAAGGGAATTATTTCCCCTCCCTAGTTTCTTCACACCATTCCTGATTCTATAGATCTCTGTTATATCCACCATAACAGTTTATTTTCATTTTCTAGTGGGTGTTTTATGCCCTTGATTGTCTTTGTCACCTTCTCTCTATGTCTTCCAGTTCTACTATAACCTTTGCAAGACAATGTGATAGTATATTCCATTCAGAATGCATGAATGAAATACAGTGATACAAATCTTATTTGGAGCCATCAATGAATATGTATAGTTAGGGTTATTTTTCCACATGTACATTACTTTGCATTTGTAGAAATTAAATTTTCTCAACCATTTCATTATCCAGTTAGATGGTACCTCAAGATAATTCTGTGACTCTTTGCAGTCAGTATTAGATTTGACTGCCCTGTATAATTTTTAACACCTGCAAGTGCTGTTCCTTTTTCAGATTACATGTGGATACTTTGAAGAACAGTGGGCACAGAGTGGCTCATGGGGACACCATCTGCTGAATTCTCCCCACTGAAAAATTAAATTATGTGCTCCCACTACTTGTTTCCTTACCTCTTAACCACTCCTAAGAGGAGAAATTTTCAGCCTTTGATAATGTACTCCGTGCAGGAGCGGCTTTTAAACCTGCTGGAGAATGATGGTGTTGTTCTGAGAGCAGTGGATTTCTCACTATGTGGTCCTGCCTGGGGGGAACATTAGATGTCCCCAGCCCAGACATAGCTGAGGAGTCCAGCAGCACTACCTGCCCACCAGTGGTCACTGAGCAGGAGTGGCTGTGACAGCCACACCCTCTCTTCTCTGCTCTGCACAGCCAGCTGCCAACAGCCAACATGGGGACACCGGCCTGTCCTCTGAGAGGGGTTGGGAGAGAGGCAGGTGCACACATGGAATATCTGTGACAGAGCATAAGACCATCCACATCACCCACCATCAGGTCTGCTGGTGCACACTAAGGTGCACGTCTGATGAGGAGCAGCTGGGGTAGTTGGAGGGGCTCAGCCTGGAGCAAAGGAGGCTCAGGGGGGACCTTGTGGCTTTGCAAAACTCCCTGACAGGAGGAAGCAGCCAGGGGTATTGGGGTCTGCTCCGAGGTAAAAGGGACAGGGGAGGAAACAGCCTCAAGCTGTGCCAGGGGAGGTTTAGACTGGATATTGGGAAAAAGTTCTTCAACAGAAAATTTTTCAGCCCTGGCACAGTCTGCCCAGGGCGATGGTGGAGTCCCCACCCTGGAGGGATTTCAAAGATGTGTCAATGTGACATTTGGGGACATGGTTTAATGATGGGCTTGGCAGTGCTGGGGAATGGCTGGACTTGATGACCTTAGAGGTCTTTTCCAACCCAAATGATTCTATGATCCTCTGATTCCATAATTTCGATTGCCACCAAATAAGGTTAGCTAAGTTTGTCAACAGTTGCCTTTTCATCTGATGGACTTACCACGAGCTGTTGATCTATTTGTAGTTGCTAATGCATGAGATAATCCCTCTCACCCAACTGTAACTGGATGTTGACACTGGACAGAAATTGGTTCCCCCTGGAAAGTCTCTGAAGTTGTGCTGGTTTTCAACTGATAAAGGTCAGGGTAGATTTGATACCTTGACATGAAATCAGCTTAAGTGAGGATAACTTTCAAGCCTCAAATTTCTCAAGTCTTCCAAGGCAGAAAACACACTTTTGTACATGTGGCAGTATGTAGAAGCATTTAATATGGCATTCCTTTTGTACCAGATCTACAGACTACTTGAAGTTTTCTGAGAGAGCTGAAACTGGGCTCCAGGATGTGGGAATTTGACTTGGCTTTGAGGAGATCCCACCAGTTATCCCATTTTCAGAAGGACTTGAGAACATGGTCAGCTTTACCTGGCTTTGGGCACAGATTAGCAGAAACTAATCCTCATAACTGCAATCAATACCAAGAGTCTCAGTGATACACAAGAGGCATATTCCTAGATCCTGAACTCCTTAATACGACTGCCATCTCTATTCCTTGCACAGCTTTCACATTACTTTACTTACAGAAAAACCCCACATGGGGCTGATTCCTCCTTATTTTTATTTAGATGGACATTGTTTCTCATTAAAAATAAAAATCTCTTATGATAACAGTCACATGTGGGTGTAAGAGCAAAGAAAACAAAGTCAACATGTACCCTTGGCTGCATTTTTCTCTCCCAGGAAGAAAAATGTATTAGATCTTTACCACATGATGAACAGAGAAACAGCACCATGTTGACTGAAGCTACTCCTGATTTACACCAGGGAGGAGAACAAACAGCTACTCACAGAGCTGGCAAGGAGAAAAGCAAAATACAAAAGAGTTGGAGCTGACAACAGCCGTGCTTTGTTTCTGGTCAGCATCACCAGATAGTGACTGCTTCAGGCTGTGCTCACCCCTTTTGAAGGAAACACACAGAATTTGTGAGCTGCAACAGATCCCAGCAGGCTGAACAGAGAAGCAGCAGATCTTCTGATCCCTCCCTTTGCTGGTTGCTGATCCATGTTCTTACTCTGGGTTAATTATGCCCATATTTTTGTATCCAACAGAAGCTCCTCATGTTTAACATGTTCTCTAAATCTGGCTGTGCATCTTTTCCATGGTCTCTTCTGGTTGCCTTTGTGTAGAAGGTGCTGAGAATTTTCTTGTCTGCCTGTATTGACGCCTTAAGTTTTAACTTCTATATTTTTCAAATCCTCTACTGCTTAGTGTGTGACTCTGAAGTTCCTTGTAGCCTGTTAATTTCTGCTCTCTCATGGTAGGTAGACATAACAAAGCCTCTCTGGGTCTGCTCTTCAAGGACACCCAGACCATCCTAAGCCCAAAAAGTGTAAACCAAAAGCTTCTAAAGGGAGAGGCAAGCTGAGGGGAATTACATCTTTAAACTGAAGCTTTAATTGGAGAATTAACCCTGATATGCAAACGAACCAAACCTATAAAAGGGTGAAGAACTCATGACTTGTCGTCCATCTTGGGGTCCATCTTGGCAATAGCCTCTGGACTCCCCAGTGTGTACCTCTGAAGGCCCTTCAAAGAAATACCTACTTTTATTCTCTTATTCTTGTCTAGTCTCTGGTTTTAGGTGGCCACTTCAGGCATCAGTATCATCTCAAGGACCAGATAAGTGATGTTTGTGCATTCTCTCATTTTGCAAGCACCTATAATGTCTATACCAGGGTTACGGCAGCAGGGATACACAACCCTACCGCTAAGCCAAAAATAGTCAGTAAATGTCAGTTGGAAAAAACTCACCAATGAAAAGTGGTTTTGACTAAAATCCACTGTAGACAGAGGATGTTAACTTTGGTTGAGCATATTCTGTGTTTAGGTTAAACAGTTACCTTCTCTGAAATTTCTGAAAAATCATGGTTGGGAGATTGTGTATTTTCCTTCTTTTCTTTTCTTTTCTTTTCTTTTCTTTTCTTTTCTTTTCTTTT
>NW_024581096.1:19961298-20073674 GCF_017639235.1 Corvus kubaryi | reverse complement strand
TTCTTTTCTTTTCTTTTCTTTTCTTTTCTTTTCTTTTCTTTTCTTTTCTTTTCTTTTCTTTTCTTTTCTCTTTAGGAAAATAAAAATAACTATATATTTCCTTATGTCCTGAAGGACAAATAGACAAACTGTGGCTGGATATATAGAGGATGGGACAGGATTTCTCAGGCTTTGGACTTATAACTGCATTAGAACTAGTGGAGGAAGAAATTGTTGTCCTCTCACCTCTTCTACCCTCAAACCCTGGCAGGTGCTCATTTTTGGAGGCATGAGAAAATTCTGGTTGTCTCCTCTAGCTGGAAAAAGATGCAGAAGCACCGCTCAAAAGACAGGACTGTGTGATACTCATAGCCAAAATTTAAAAAAAATGCTGTCATTAGTGTTATTTCAAGGATATTGTAATAATTTATCTTTTTTTTTTTTTTTTGTCACTTATAAAGAAACTCATGATGGAACTATCTGTCCCTTCCTTGCTCCAGTATAATCTGGAAAGGAAGTTCTCTGAGCAAGAAAACAAAGTCTAACATTATGGTCTGTGAGTCTTACACATTTCTTGACATCATTAAGCTTGGCTAACTGCACTGGTTTTAAATAAATTCATGGTAATGATGATGACCTTTAAGTCTGGGATAACCCATGGAACTACTGGAGCAACTTCTGTAGAGATGTCATTAGCAGAGCTTTATCAAAAACTCGTCTTGCTGTGGAGGCTTGTGGTGGGAGAATTCCACCCTAAAGAGCCATATGAGAGGTTCTAACAGCTCTGAAGGAAACCATCCAATGGGTGTGCTGCCAGCCATTGCATAAGTGAAAGTAAAGGAATTGTAAAAAAAGCTTTGCATCTCACTGGTGACAGTAGTGCGAGCTGGCTGAGACAGAGGAAGAATTTACTCAATTTCATAATTTACTTGTTAATAATTCAGTAGCTATGACAGTGGCAATTAAGCCCCAGACTAGTTTTTCCTGTTCTTTCATCTTTCAGCCTGCAAAGATGGACTCTGGCTAATCCATTCCTAGGGATCTTCTATCTAATTTTCATTTCTCTTTCCCCCTTTCATCCATTGCAGCTCTATTTCCATTTCCAATTACATTCAATTCTTCACAGCTTCCTTTCCCAGCTACATACTATTATTGCTCTTTTGTTTTCCAATGTGATCCTCCTAGCACCTTCCTGACATTATCACCCACTTTGTTGCAAAAAGCCTGGCCCTTGCTCCGTCATGCTCTTAATTGGCTTTTGACCTTCCCATAGCACTCTGCCCTGCCTGTTTGTAACCCTGATCTCTTCCAGCTTTCACATTCTGAATTTCCTTCTCTTCAGTTGTTTTCCTTAAAATATTACCTTCTTTGAATCCCTTCTTCTCAGCTTAATCAAGGTTATTTTTTTCTGTATCTGTGTGGATGGCATCCATTCCACCTCTCCTTTTCAAAGCTAAAAGAGAGCATTGTACTGTAATAAAATGCAGTCAGTTTGCTGTGCTGCATTTTGGAGAATTTGTGTGATAGTCAGTCCTTAGGTCTCAGCCTAAAACCAGTTAATTTAGCTAAATACACAGTATTCTCTCAGAAGAGGATAATGTAACACGTTGAAAGCGTCAGTAAAACAAAGGAAATAATCAAGAGTGGAAAATATCTCTGAGTGTTTTTCTGAAACTCAGAAATAATACATGCCTATCTTGCACACCGTTTGTTTTGTCCTCTGTTTTCATTACTTACATGCAGATATGAAACATAATTTCAGCTCTGCTGTGCTTTTTCTGTATCTCTTTATAACCAGAAATACAAATAAGTTGTAGTTCTTCCCGTGTCTGGATCACACAGAAAACATCTTGGGTGCTATACCCAGCACCAATGACATAGAGATATATTTATTTATAACAGAGTTTTCTCTGACAGTGGGTAAAAAAATAACACTTTCTCCTACTTCAAGCAAAACTGGACAATAACAGGTTCAGGAACTGCCTATTCTAATTTTCCAGGACAGGATCTTCCTGTCTGGGTATTTATACAGCAGCTACCACAGTGGTATCTAAACCCCCTATTGATTTATTAAAGTGCACTCATAAAGCACTCTGTATTTTTTTTTCCTTTCTCTGTTATTTTATGTGGTGTTATTGTGGGAAAGCGAGGTCAATGGAAGAATGTTTTACATTTTGTTCTGAATCTGCTGAGGTTTACAGTCACCCTGATGTTTTCCAGAAGGAACTATCACAATGTGGACCAGTAGCCAAAAAACCTTTTTCTCCTTCTTTCATGAGTTTCATTCTAGATTGTTGTGAGGAGTAGAGCTCCCCTCTGCGATCTCTCTGATAATGTGGATAAAGCAATATGAGATTTTTGGAAACTGAGAAGAAAATTCTTGATTTCATGTAATAAGTCATCAGTGTCAGCTCAAATACCAGTTTACTTCCAGCTGTTGCTTGTTCAGGGGATGGATTGCTGTGTTTTCCATCAGCTGAAGGGTGTGTTTTGCTTCATTATTATTTTTTTTTAAGCTTTTCCATCTCAGTTTGATAGAGTCACCAAAGTAAGGAGGTGTGGGGCTGGGTAGGCAGGTGTGTCACTATCTGAAGATGCAGCCAGAGCTCACAAAATGAAGGGCAGTAGAAATGTGGTAGAGCCTGAGACATTCTGGGCACCCACAGTGCATACAAGGAGTACGAGGAAGCACCTTCTCTTTAGAGAAGGTGAAAAACAGCAGCAATCTTGAATGGAATGGGAATACCACTGGAAGGAAAGCATTACATCCATTTTTCTGAGCTCTAGCCAAAAAACAACTGTTCTTCAGTTGTTGAGTTGTTCTTTAACTGTGAAGCCAAGAGACTTAACAACTGGAGTATATTTCAGGAATGGCAATATTTGAATGAGGTGATCCAAGGATAAAACCTGTTCGTGTGTTCCTGGCATTCCTGTCCATGATATCTCAGAATCTCCACTTCACAGGGAGGTTGGACAGGATGAGGCTGAAACCGGGGCCCAAATGGAACTGTGCACAGTTGTAGTCTGGAATGAAGGGGGCAAAGAGTAGTTACAGGAAGGTGTGATACATGGCCAAGCTATGGTGTTATGGCAGCGGAATCACAGTTCTACTGTGCCATGTAGGGGTGCAGACAAGGTAATTGTAATTGTAATGGATGGATGGATGGATGGATAAATGACAAGTCTGGTGCTTTTCATCACCATTGCTAATAGCAATTTCTAACCACTACAGCGTCGCTCCAAAGATCTGCAGTAAAATCCAGACCCTGCCTGGCCCTGCAAAAACTGATCCCTGTCCATGACATGCCATAGGAAGGGAAATTATTTATCAGTGACACGACTAGTTTCTGCAGACATTCCTATCTGTCCTCAGAACTTCCAGAATCCTGACTGACTCTCTGGTAAGCTCTCTGCCATGCTGGTAAGGATGGGATGGGAGAGGAAATCCGTAGGGAAAGTGTGTCACTACTGGGCAGAGCTGGTTAGTATAGCATTGCAGGAGAGTTCTGAGCTATGTACATGGACAAGATAACCCAAGGACGCTTTTTGTAGACAGAAGCAGCATTCAGAATATTCTAGGGCATCCAGAATATATTTGCCTGAAACTTGCATATGTAAAAACCAAAGCAAACCTGTGATATTTAAAATCCATAAATATTTTTGGGCATTTTAAAACAAATTCAAATTAAATTGGTACCTGAAAAACCCAATATGTTGCAAATTAGAACGTCCATAAGCAAAAACTACTCCAGTGATTTTTTTTTTCTTTTGGAATTACTATGTATTAACTGCAGCCAGCACTTGTTCATCACTGTGCTGTGCTGATACTGGAACAGACATAAATATAATCAAATCCAGGTTTCTTTTTTTCTCTCCCCTTCATTTCCATTCTGACCAACCCATTTTAATTCAGTCCGTATGAATGAAGTTCAGCCATTAATTTTATATAACCTGATCTGTGCCATGGAATAAATAATACAGTATTTGTTGCCAAATTAGAACACTCTAACTGAAATAGATATGTGCATTTAGTGAAGCCAAGCCATAATTTGCTCAAACCAATATTAGTAGGCAGCCAACATATGGGATTTTAAACCCAAAGTACATTTGTAGATGAGCTTTTATAATGCAAATGGATATACATTTTTCCAAAGCAGTGTATATTCAATAAAACCCACCAGCTTCCTGAGTGTCAGCTGACACAGCAGTGGATAACGTGTTATCTTTCCTCTTTTCAAATTCATGTTTATTGAACATCTTTCTATATTTGTTTAGTTTGATTTATTTTGTTTCTGATAGAAACACTTTCAAAAGCAGAATTCTTGCCTGTGATACCAGGTTCATTCCGCAATTTCTCGGTAGTAGTCCAACGTTATAAATTAATCTGGAAGGAAAGGCAAATTTCCAATACATACCTGTAATTATTTTGCTGTCCTCTCTATCCTTGACATCTGTGCATTCTGAAATAGTCATGGAATGGAACCAGCTAAAGGAAAAGCTTTTAGAAAAGAGGTGCTGAGACATTTCTACCTGGTTGTTCTGAATGTGGTAACTTATTTTGAGCACTGATCTGCACAAGCAAAACTGTTATTATCTTGACTGAATATACTAATCCAGAAAAGTGCTTTTATCACTCACATTTTCAGCTGCTGAGAGTTGTATTTTTGCATCTCTTGCAGGTTCTGCTGCTAGATGAAAAAGTTGAACTGTTTTGGTGCAGTTCACCAACACCAGAAATCTGTAGCTCTCGGTAATTTCTGAGGATGCGAGAATTAAAGTCAGTGGTAATAAACTGTGTAATTGTATGGCTGCATAGTGAAATTGCTTTCTTGCTCCAGGTGTGTTCCACTTATCTGCCTGGTGAGAACGAACGGCCAGCACTCCCTGCATACGTGTCACTGAGCCTGTAAAACATGATCAGACACATTGCGCTTGAGCAGACCTTTTGAGTTTCAGATTTCTGGATATATAATATCAGACTAAAATAAACACACAGGGTTGACCACTGAAACCTTGGGCTGCCCGTCCTTCAGGACATTCCCCAAAAGTTCAGTGAAGGAAAATGTGAAGCCTCCAGTGACTCCAACCAGCCTTGGCTCTTCCCCCAGATTTTGATGTCCGGCATGTGTTACAGCAGAGGAGGCTTATGGATACAAGAGAGCCAACTGAGCCGAGCAGACAGAGATATATTCCAGCTAAACTACATTACAGTTTTCCCTCACTTTCAAATGACATGAAGATTTAATTTCATTTCTAAGGTATAAAACCTGCTGGTATCTCTCATCAGTTTTGCTGTGCAGAAAAGTTAAGGAGGTTGTTTAATTTTGACATAATAAAACTAAAAGCTCGTTGTGGGTGACTTTGTTGTAGTTGCAAGATGATTGCCTCACTTTGCAGAGCTTGCTTGGAGGTAACTGCTGCTTTGACAGCAAATAAATCAGTACAATTATACAAACAGAAAGGTGGGGACAGAGTTTGTTGCAATAGGACAAGTGGCAATGATCTTTAATGTCCTTTCCAACCCCTCCTGTGACTCCATTATTCTATGAAACTCCATCATGAATCCCTTCATCCATGTTCTCAAAGAATATTTATATGCTGTTCTACCACATGAATTTCCCTGTCATAATAATTACTTGTACCCAAAACAACTGTGTACTTAAAGTACTGAGAGTTTTAATGACAGTCATCACAAGCTTAAACTGAGCGCTGAAGTGGAAACAACAAAGAAGATCATTCCTTTATCTTTCATTTCTTTATCTTTCCATTTCATGGAAATCAGGCTAGTTACCAAACCATATATGTTTGAACAGATGATCATCTGACCTACTTTCACATTTCTGCTCTAAACTGTCTGCATCTAAACTAAATGTCCTAATTCATACTGTAATCAGTGGAGGCAGTCAATATGGATAGTACGGCTCAGAGATGTAGAATCATGGGACTTCCCTCAATGCAGGTCATCTCATCTTGTTTTAGGATGGGAGGAGACAAATTTTCCTGACCATTAAGTTTCTGTTTCACAATGTTACTGAGAAATGAGAGCAGTAAGGCAGGATAACGAGTACACTTGTTTGGAAAGATTAGGGTGAAATACAGACCTCATGGAAGATTCAGGTGAAATTCATGCTGATTTTAGTCCCCAGACATGCTTTAGTTCTCAGGAAACATCAGCCTTCTGACTATTCTTGCTCTACAATACTACACTGACACTGCTGGGACTATGCCAGCATCCTCACATGAGGGTTTGCCCCTGAATTACCCATTTATGGCATGAGGACAAGCAGTAATAGTGCAAACCCACATTAAAGGAGGACATTTGTTTCTTATGAAATCAGTTAACAGACACAAAACCCACTTGAAATTAATAGAAACTAATTGAAAGTAATGGAGAATTACCTGAAAATGTAGCACAAGATGAAATTAATTGAAGATAATTGATAGTGACTGGAATTAATAAAAAATTGAAACAAATTGGGCTTAATTGAAATTTATTGAAAATGAATTAAATGCAATAACTCAAAACCTATTAAATTTAATAGAATCTAATTCATATTAAATTTATGCAATGTTTAATAGTAACTTAGCATTCTTAAAAGGGATTTTTATTGGATGTTTTATTTGTATAATACTATTCTAATATAAGAGTAAGAATAAATTTTAATGGAAAAGAATGATGCTGAGCATAGAAACTCTAGACTCTTTTTGGAACACTATGGGAATAGTGTGTGATTCTGATAACAAAAGTTCCTGACAGGATTTAGTAGGATTAAAATAAAGTCCTATGGATTTTATCTCATGGCTGAGACTTTTATTAGAGTTTAATGAGAACGTTCTACCCATTAAGATGTTGGCTTTGATTTGATAAATAACTCTTTGACCAGATACTGAATCCAGCATCTGTCTTCTTTTTGATTGTACTGTGAGAACCCGTACTAGTTTTCTTTAACGATGAAGCATTTTAAGTCTTATGAGCTTCCTTACAGATTTCCTTCTGTTATATCACCACTGTTTTTACCAAATCTTTCCATGTCCCTCAGTGTTGGTCAGCTGAAAGAACTGAATACTTTTCCACATAAGCCCATATATTCAGCTTAGTGTTTGAATTATGCTCTTCGTGGATGTGTGTTCTTGCTGTAACTTGCAGGAAGGTGAAGGAAAAGGTGAAATAGTTTTCTTACTGAACTGACACCGAGCTCCTATTATTTCAAGAATGTAAAAGACAAAGAAACCAAAAAAATCAGAAAAAAAATATAAAACCAGAACATAATGCATATTGAGTATTTCTCAAACTAATAAAAGTACTTAAAGTATTTCTACAGGTTCTATTTCACATTAAGACATAATGCATAAGTGTACGTGGAAGACCAATATCTCTTAAGAAAGCTGGAAAAGCAGACATTGCTTTTGAAAAACAAACATATGTCCCTGCTATAGTAAAAAAAAAGAAAAAAAATACTGATAGCTAAACACTTATAAATGCTTAACAGAGGCTTGAGAGTATTGGTGGTGGGAAATGAATCCAGATTTCCTATTTACGCCTGTGCAAATTCCTACTATTTGTACATATCTGCCAATTTGCTGGAAAAGTTAGGCAAAAGTAGCAGAAATCCTTTACTTCATTAATCTTTCTTTGTGGCATGTACATGACTCGTGAAGTTTAATCCTAGTTTTAGCAGGCAAAAAAGTTGGGATTCAACTGACAGACTAGGATAGAAAATTTAAAAAGCTGAATATAGGTTTTCACAAACATGCTTCTGGCATCACTTCCACTGTAGCCATTGGAGATCTAGTCAGTACAGTGAATGGAGACACTCAGCTGACTAAATGCAGGTCATTATCTCCTTTAGATCGGGTTGACTAGATCTCTGCACCCACTGAACATCTTGGGGCTTGATTCTGTCCTACACATAGCACTGAATGCCATTCAGAACATGTTGGGCTCCAGGTTATCTGTGGCACACATCACTCAGGATCTACAGGGTACTTTTGGTCAGCTGGAGATCATGCAGGGTGCTTTAGGAATCTCAAAGAGTATTCAGTGTTTGTGCCAAAGCTGCTGAGTCATGTCCCTGTCTGCAATGAAAATGCACACACTGAGGTCACAATTAGTTATCTACGTGCCAATCTCTAAATTTATGTACTTTAACCAACAGGTTGAATCATACCACTAGATGAACATGGTCATTAAAATCAGATTAGAGAGTACTCCATGCACTCCAGAAAGAATTTTGTTTTGGGAAATACGTTTGTTTATACTAAAGCATACGGATGCTTTCTGACAAGAAGGACAAATAAAAAAGAAAGGAAGAAGTTGAGAGGACTGTGGAAGAAAAGAAGAGGCATAAAAAAAGGAGCAAAGAAAAGTTGGAGACAGAAGAAGGATAAACAAAAGAAGAAGCTAGAAGGAATGAGAACTGGATGAATAGACGCTCTACAATTGCCACCCTGTCTGTACAAAACAGGTTTTGTGTATTCTCTGACAAATTCCCAAGAATTTGCTGTGACATCTCTAACTGGTTGTGTATTGTGCTACAGGTCGGATGTTAGCAGGAGCCAGGCAAAACTGCCTCCACCTTAAAGCACCTTAAATAGCCTTAGTAGCAGTTGTCAGGGAAGTTCTGATGAGAAACAAAGCACATTGTGAAGCTCTGGAGAGTACAGTGAAATGCACCTCAGGAATGAAACCTGAAACTAAAATCCATCTATCCCCATTTGTCACTGTGAGTAAGTTAATGGCCTGCTCTGCCTGATGCAGTACAGGAGACAAAGCCTCTTTGATTTACTGATTATTTAGGTAATGTTTGAGCCACATGCACTGCTAGGTAACACTATGTATTCTCCCTGCCCCCTACAGCCTATTTACTGACTTCTGGCTTCCTGCTGAGACATGATTTTCTTTGATTAAGCACTTCAGTTTAATTGTAAAATGGAAACAGCAATGTAAGACGTAATCCTTCTGAGCCGAGAAAAAAACATCAAGTAACTTTTGGGTGGGAAAGGGCGCATAAATTGATTTTCATGTCCTGTGTTCAACTAGAAACATGTGGGATGGTAGAAGAGAGGAAAATAAATTGAATCCTTTGAGTATTTAAATTGGTCTGTGTAACCTCTTGCAGTGCTGCACTGCCTTCCCACCACACAATCTGTGTTTATCTTCTGATCTGTTCCTCCTGGAAAGAGTTTGGGAGCATCATCTTGTTAATTCCCATCAACAGATGTTGGATCCTCTCTCAACATACATAAAGGTTGCCTATCTTGTTGCCCATCAGATTAGTCACTGGCTTAAATTTTTTAGGCCTTCCATTAAATTAAAAATGTCTTAAAAGGAGTGAATGGAGGATAATTGAATGGACTTCTGAATATAACATATACCAGAGATCTGGCTAATTAGAATTTGCACAAAAATAAGGCAAATAGCCTGAAACAAATAACAAACAAGATTCTGCTGATGGAAAGATTTTGTTTCCCCTCTTGCATTCTGTGCGGAAAAAGAAATCAAAACTTGTTTATCAGATCACAGAACCACAGGTTTGGGCTGGGAGGGACCTCAAAGATGATCTCATTCCAACACCCTGCCATTGGCAGGGACACCTTCTACTAGACCAGGTTGCTCCAAGCCCCATCCAACTTGGCCAATCCACCACCAGGGATGGGGCAGCCACAGCTTCTCTGGGCAACCTGTGCCAGGGCCTCACCTCCCTCACAGCCAAGAATTTCTTCCTAACACCTAATGTAAAACAGTCCTCCTTCAGGTTAAGACCATTCACCCTTGTCCTGTCCCTGCACCCCTTGTCCCAAGTCCCTCTCCAGCTTTCCTAGAGCACCTTTGGGCACTGGAAGAAGCTCTGGGGTCTCCCTGGACCCTCCTCTTCTCAAAGGGAACATCCCCAGCTCTCCCAGCCTGATTGCAGAGCAGATGGGCTCCAAGCCCTTGGAACATCGTTGTGATTTCCTCTGGACTTGCTCCAGCAGCTCCATGTCCTTCTTATGTTGGGGGCCCCAGAACTGGAGGCAGCTCTGGAGGTGGGGTCTCACGAAAGTGGAGCAGAGGGGCAGAATCCCCTCCCTTGATCGGCTGCCCACACCCCTTTGGATGCAGCCAAGACATGGTTGGTTTCTAGGATTCCATTAAGAGACCTGTAAGAACATTTGGGAGGAGGGAGAAAACATGATGTAAGAATCATGAGTGTGGTAAATCATCCAGAAATATATACTGCAACAGTTTTGTGAGCAGTAAAAGCATGTTGCATATTTAATGTATTTCTCAGTCCAGTCTGGCTTTTTACCAAATGGCCTTGATTGGCCAAGGAGGTTTCTGACGAGATGGGTCAGCTTTTGTGATTAGCTCTGCTCATTCAAAACTGCTGTTTAGATATTCTGAACTGTCACATCGCATCCTAGCATGAAAATACTCCTTTGCCCTTTCCCATAAATCTTGGATTACATTGTAAGACAGCTCAACATTATTCAGTATCAGCTTCTTCCTCCTTGTTCTTCTTTTCCTTGTATTTATTTATTTATATCCTGATAATAACTTCCTTGGGGGCATTGTATAGTCAAGACATGTATTTTGACCTCCTCCTTTCCCCAGGAGTGCAATTGCCTTGTGGTAATTATAAGATGTCGTCTGTTATTATGAAGGTGCCTTATTGCTCAAACACATCAGGGATATCTGATAATGTAATTACTTCACCTTATAAAACTGTTATAAATCATGTATGGGGAACATTTTTTCATATTAAGGCTGTCTGAAGAATTATCACATTGGAATGGGGATATCACAATATGGCTAGCACTGTGTTTTGTGGGCCGATGGTAGGCAATGGCAGTATTAAAATATTTGACAAATTCAGAAAGCATGGCTTCTTTATAAAGGCCTAGGAGAACAGATTATCATCTAAGTGGGCATATTCCATACCTATGTCTTCTGAGACATGAATAACTGCTGCAGATTTGTGTTTTTCTTTTTTTTTTTTACTTCACTTTTCTCCTTCCTCCTCTAACTTCCCATCTTTCCTGAGTGCAGTATAATTGTTATAAAAGCAAATCAATAAGCACTTGAAACATTGGCCATTGTACAAAGAATTGTGCTTCTATTGGCCATTACTTTAATAACAGCTAATGATTATTTCTCCCTCTTTCAGCTTCTGAGGTTTCCTGGCACTTTATTGATTAGAGCCCTTGACAGAGTTCAGATTATAATTAAAAATCATCAATGAGCAAACAGAATGCAGTTCTACTTAGCAATCAACTGAACAGATAATCACTAGGTAAGTTGATGTGACCACAAAATATTTCCAATAGATCCAGGTAGAGAATAAATGAAAGTCACTTGATGGGTCACAATTCAGTAGTGCTTCACTGAATCTCAGATAAAGGCTTTTGTATCCTAAGTAAATATGTAGTATTAAATAGGTAAGTATCCTAGGTAAATAGGTAGCTCTAAATCAAACTGTCTCACAACCAGGGTTCTTGACTAGTAAAATCACAGAATGCTTTGGGTTGGAAGGGATCCTAAAGCTCATCCCGTTCCCCCCCCGCCATGGGCAGGAACACCTTCCATTATCCCAGGTTGCTCCAAGCCCCGTCCAACCTGTCCTGGGACACATTCAGATATGGGGCAGCCACAGCTCCTCTGGGCAACCTGTGCAATTGTCTCACCACACTCACAGTAAAGATTTTTCCTAATATCTAACCTAAATTTCCCCTTCTTTCAGTCTAATGCCTTTAGTCCTTGTCCTGTCACTACAGTTTCTGATGAAGAGCCCCTGCCCAGCTTCCCTGTAGGCCTCCTTCAAATACTGGAAGGTTCTGTGAGGTCTCCATGCTCCTCTTCTCCAGGCTGAGCACCCCCAACTTTCTCATCCTGTCTTCATACAGGAGGTGCTCCCATCCTCTTATCAAGTTCCCGATCTCCTCAGCAGGGCTTGCTCCAAGAGTTCCACATCCTTCTTGCGTTGGGGGCACCAGATCTGAACACAGTACTCCAGCTGGGATTTCATAGGAACAAAGTGAGAAAATCATCTCCCTGGACCTGCTATCCACACTCCGTTGGATGCAACGAAGGATACATTTGGCTTTCTGGGCTCCGAGTGCACACAGCTGGCTCATGAGTTTTTCATCAACCATTACCCACAAGTCTTCCTCTGTAGGGCTAGGCTTAATAAAATGCTACTGCGGTGGACCAAGTTTTGCGGCATTATACCCCTCCAGGATTTGGTCCAAAAATGCAAGACTAGGTTTGTTAATGTGACAGGCAAGAATATAAAGCACTAAAACCAGGGAGAGAACGTCTTTTGGATGCTCCTGGCACTGTGTGTCTGCTTCTGGAAGTATGACCTTGAGGTCAGCTCAGCATTCACCTGTTAACTATACCCAGGTGGCATGTTGCAGAAGCAGGAGCTGTTTTCTGGAAGGGGCAAAGTGAAATGTCTGCTATGAAATTCTCCTGTGGATCTAGGATTGAGTAAGGGGGAAGCAGGAAGAAAACTTACAAGCCTGTGGTTGTATAGGGAGGACAGGAATAAGCATCAGTTCAGTACATGGATTTGGAACATAAAAACCTCAGAAAGGTTCTGACCAAATTCAGCTACAAATTTAGTTGGTAAACTGATATTTACACCACTAAGTATATGGAAGCAATCTAATGTAATGAGAAGGAGTGGATAAAGACTCTAGAGACTTGAACTCTTTCACACCTGCTGCTTTATGATCTTCCTTCTCTACCCATTACCTCTTTCCATAATAAGTGCCCACATCTGAAAGGTAAATCCCGGCTACCATAATGTATAATAGATCTTTTACACCAAACAATTATTTTTCTTGAATATATTTCAAAGTCTAGATTTTGAGACCTGGAAGCCCTAAGTATTGTCCACCCTTTTATCCATCATTCCACAAACTGATTAATAAGATGCACTGGGAATTGCTGAATGGCTTCAACTTTGTCATAATACGCTGAAAACCTCATCTATAATTCCTTCTGGTTGTTAAACTTGCATCAAGCTAAATCGTTAAACAAATAAGAGGGAAGATGGTGCTTTTAATTTTATGGCCTGCCCATGGTACTCTATGTCCTCTCCAGCTTAGAGGGTGGTCTAGGTAAATCTGTGGAACAGGGCTGAGGGAATCCCATCTTTCTCACCATGCATTCAACCCCTCTGGGAAATCATGGTGGGTGCCTTTATCTGAGTCACTCTTCAAGCCAGTCACTTTGCTGTAGCTCAACTTTGTGCTTCAGCTTAAACACGGAACAAGATGTTTTCTTAAAAGGTGGGACAGTTGTCTTTTTTTGTGAGGAAGTTAAATATACCTTACCCACTGTCAGTCTTCATATACCCTTTGTAGGTTTGCATAAATTACTTACAGAGACGTTTCCAGGCACATTAAAAGAAGTCAGTAGCCCACTTAATTTTAACCTACTTTATCCTTGCTGTTTACTATGCATTGTCTGGAATCAGTGGCTTGGTAACACTGTGTCTTGGGGTGACTTGATGTTGTATTCCCTATCACTGCACCATGCCCAGAAATTAGTATATATACCTTTCTATGCTTTTAAACTGAGCCTGAGTGGAGAGAGAAAAAAGAACCTCAAGGACACAGACAGAGATAACACACTCTCGTTCTCTGCATTATTTTTTGGCTTCTGTGTTCTGCTGCTGGGGGAGAGGAGCGGAGAAGCACCCTGCTTGCTTTTTCAGCCAGCTTTTGGGTTTTTTCTCCTCCGGAGAGTTGAACTTTGTCTTTTTTCTGGAATTTCAGATTTTTCCCTCTGTCTGCTGGATTGTTTTCAACTTCAGAACACATTGGGACTGTTCTCCACTGAGGGCCCTGGCCCCTGGAGGAGGGGGCCCACCCCGTACCAGCTCGAAAGAGGAGGACCAAAGGGAGGACTCTAACACTTTCCCAGGTTTTTTCTCCACAGCAATATTGTATCATTTAGCATTATTTTCCTTTTCCCGTGTGTTTGTTAAATAAATAGTTTTTATCTCTTTCACTTTCCTTCGAGGAAAAAGTTTTTTCCCAAACCTGGTGGGGGAGGCGTGGTTTGTAACTTGCCCTCTCTGAGAGGATATATTTCTAAATTTGGCCAAACCAGCACACATTGCCAACATCCTTTTTAACTTCTACCTTTGGTACGTCCAACACAGAATGCCACAGCCAGGAGCCATCCTGTGTCATCATCGCAACAGCAGAGCCTCCCTGATCTTCTAGGAGTCTCTACATGTTGAAACTGTGAAAGGTTACTCTCCATCATTATCCTGATAATCAATAAATGGATGAAAAATGTCCATGTGATGCAGACCTCACAGTAGGATACTCAGACCTTTTAATTGCTATTTGTATATAAAAATGTGCATTTAGTGTCTCTTTTCTCGGGTTCTGCATGATCATCTGCTCACATCACATTTTTTTTCTGGTTTAGACTGATTAACACAGAATTAGGTATGAAAAGCAATTTTTTGTTTTCTGTAGCAGCCTTCTGGAAGTGCTTCACTGAGGAATTTCTAGTCCTGGTACCTGGAATGTGTGCACATCTGGGCTTGAAATCTGCCTTCAGGGGCCTCCTCTTTGTCCAGGCACGTGCTAAAAAAGAGTAATGTGCAAGCCCTTCTCAAATGGTTGCTGCACTCTGGTGGTCGGCCTTGATGCACCACAGAAAGCTTGTGTTTATTTGGAGAGTAAGACAGTAAGGATATGTGTGCAAATGCAAATGTGGGAATAAACAACACCTGCTCTTCCCCATGTATACCATCATGAACCGTTTAGTTTTTATTGAAAATTTGCTGTGAGGGTATGGGGCTGGATCTGTGAGTCCATCTGAGAAGGCTCGACCTTCCTGCCCCATGGGCATAGAAAGGGTGCCCCGGTAAACAGTGCTTCAGACAGAGCATCACACTTGCATCTATTCAAGATGAAATCACAAGCAATGTCGGGAGAAGAGCACTCAATGTATGAACATTTGGGGTAGGTGATCACAGAATTCCAGAATGGATGAGGCTGGAAGGGACCACAGTGGGGTCATCCGGTCCCACCTCCCTGCTCCAGCAGGGCCATCCCAGAGCACAGGGCACAGGATTGCGTCCAGACAGTTCTGGAATATCCCCAGTGGGGGAGACTCCGCACCCTCTTTGGACAGTCTGTTCAGGGCTCGGTCACTGCCCAGGACAGAAGTTCTGCCTCATGTCCAGGTGGAACTTCCGGGACATCAGTTTCTACCATTGCCTCCTGTCCTGTCATCACTGAGAAGGGGAGTCAGCAGAGTGGTCTCACAGGAGAAACTGCCTCCCTGTTTATATATCAGAAAAGAGGGAAACTCCATAAGAGGAGAAAATGTGAAACAAAACCCAGCATCCAATCTCTTGTTTCTTTTACTAGAATAAATTCTAGCTTAAAATATCCCATATTAGACACCTCCACATTTCTTCAGGTAATGTTTGGCTGTTTGGAAATTCCTCCTCTTAGCTGAATCTCTGTCCTACCTCTTATGTTACAGCTCAAGCTAGTAAATGCCAGGTGCACACACCTTATTGTCCTTCTACTTTTCGTGGCAAACCTACACCTATTGATGCAGGATTTTACCAATAGCTGTCACAGTGCTATCAATTAACATTTACTGTGTCTATAGGCTCAAGCTGCTATGTTTGCTGTGGAGCTGCTTGTCTCCAGTTAATACACGTGTTGAGTGGAAAAAGTTTGAGTATGATGGGTCAGCAGTTGGTATTCCTCAACAGACTTCAAAATACTGAGCAGATGTAAGGCTGTGCCACTGAACCCCCTTGTGAATATCATGTAGTCTTACGCAGTGATAGTAAACAACTTTGTTCCAGGGTCTACAGTGGTGGCTTTTCTGAAGGGGGCATTTTTCATCTGTTTGTTCTTCCTGTGCTCTGAGGAAGTCAGGTGTAATCCTGGTCCAGTCCAAAATGATCAAAGCTGCACTAGTCCTGCAACAAAACTGAAGTGATAAGGACAGCTAGACAGACAGAGGACAGTTCATCTTACATCATTACCTTGGGACTAGCTTTGTATTCCTGTTTCAACTCCCAAACTTCTGCTGCATGAGCATCAGAACAGTACTTTGGTTCTTTTTATCTAGAAACAGTGTATTTCACATTCCAGGACAGACCAGATGATGTTATCCATGTTGGTTTTAGTAAGACTGAGAGTGATCTTTATGAGACACAGCAGAAAGTTGCAATTGTAAAGTCGTAGAAGTCGTATAAAATGTCGCTGAATGCAATTGCCATGTGTAACCCTTTGGGCTGCCAGACACCTCAAGAGAAGCTTGCAGCACACAGTCGTATGCTTGCAGAATTTTCACTTGAGGACAAATCAAAGGGATTCTTAGGTGTGGTCTCTGGTGTGAAGAAGTTTTATTTACTTTAACAACATTAACACACTTCCTTTTCATGTATGTTCTCACTGATGATTGCAGAATGCCTCTGAAGTGTGGCACTTGCTGATACATTCATAAAATCATGGAACCATAGAAAGGTTTGGGTTGGAAGGTACCTCTAAAGATTATCTACTCCACCCTCCTTTGCAATGAGCAGAGCCATCTTCAACATTGGTTCTCACATGTCATGCCCAGGCTCTGGTCAGTTTGCTCTCTCTTGAGTCACTCTAGTCAACAGCATGATCCTTCCCAGATGAGTGTTATCCTTGTCAAGGAGTGGAGGTTTACATTGTTCACTAAATGTCCATAAGAGTGCCAATATTCTCCATAAAAAACTCAAGCAGTAGCTGCGAGTCAAGGATAAAAAGAGTACATAGAGAAAGGAGTCAGGATAGAATCTACAAGTTCCCTGCTGAAAATATGTTAGTGACCCATCTAGCCTGTAGCCAGCAGGACTCTACAAGAATTTGTTTACACAAAACTCTGTGAGGCAAGAAACAAGAGTGACAAGAATATCCAGCTTAGTTAGAAAATCTGCAGTGTGCCTTCTTTAGTCTCTTTTTCTGTTCTTATTTTCTGGATGGTGGGAAGGATTGAAGATCTACAACACAATCACATTGTCACTACAAATACCAAGTATTATTAGCAATGAGTCTAACTCTGAACTCCCATGTTTGAAAGTCTGGGCTGTTTTTTTCCTCACTATCCTTGAAATACCTAAGTCTCTGTGCAAATTTGGTGAAGAATATAAAATAAATTTGAAACTCAGGATTCATCCATCTGGAAGCTAACAGAACTGCAACTTGTGTGAGATTTGGGAGATCCTATTTTCCAGAAAACAGACAAATATTCAGCAGAGCAAAGCACATTTTTGTTATCAAAGCAAGGTAGTTTAGTCTATATGCCCATGTGTGTATGTCGCTTGAAATTATAGGTGAGCCAAATTACCCATAAATAATCTGGATGGTCAGCGAACCACAGGGGCTGGCATTTCCCAGATGCCATGAACATTTTCCCATTCACTTCACTTTCATTTTATTTAAAATAAACTACTTGACACCTAAAATGACTGAGGTTATTGCAGATGAAAAAAAATACACTTAGAGCGTAAAGTCCTGTGCCTGTTCTTGTTATTCGTATCAGCCTGTAAAATGACATGTTCTGATTGATATAGACTATTATGACATATAGGGAAACAAAGGTATTAGAAACTAAACAAGTTGCATTGTTGTTGATTGTTCACCCATTACTCTAATATATCGAGCAAACATGTCATCTCGATATAATACTTTTAAGTCTGATATAATTCTACTGATATCACTGTGAAATTTTTTATTTCTGTGGCTGTTGAATCAGACCTTAATTAAATTGTAAAAGCCCCCCCCCATTTGTTTAAAATATGCTCAGGAGCAAATCAAAGCAAGAGGCTTCCCTAAACCCTTTACAAAAGGCCTTATAAGCAGCATAGATGAAGTCAAAACTCTGCACAGCTACTTCCCTTTGTGGTCTCTAATAATAATATATTTGTGAATAATCCGTAATTAAATGAGAAGAGCATAACATTAATTATTTCACTAGATTGTTAATCAGCAGGGTATTCTATGCCCCCCTCTTCCTAGTAGCTAACCTGTCAGGGTCTAATAATTGTTGCCATGAACGGGGTTGGGCTAAGGTCCCTGAGGAATGCCAATTCTCTTGTTCCATTAGTGAGAGCACATATAGATCATTTTCAGTACTAATCTAGGGCTAAAATCAATTATGTCTCTTGTATTTAAAAATTAAATTGACTCACCATGGGAGTAGGATAAAGGGAAAAAATACATTCCTCCTATTATGTGTAATTACAATTGTAAAACATTTTCCTTCGAAATGTAATTGCTGCCTATAGAGACTAAAGCTGGAGAGCTTAAACTGTTTAGCTGACACATTCAGTTGTCTTTCAGGTTTTTCCTTTGGATTATTTAAAATGCTGAAATAGTCTTATAGACTTCTTGACTTTTAAAGGCTCTCAGGAACAGCTCAGGGTTTAAGAAAAACAAAAAGAAGACTGCACAATGAATTAATTCTATCATCTTATTAAAAATGTGATGAGAGTAATTTATTCTTATATATATTCTTACTCTTTCAGGAAGAAAAATGATCAACTATCCGTAGCCTAAGAATTTCCATTTTCCCAAATACTGTATAGCTTGCTGCCCCTGTCTGGCTTTTCTTTTCATTATTGGGTTCTTATGAGATCTTCAAGAGTAGTTAATCAAAGCTGTGAAATATGTATGACCTGCCACTCAGGGACAAGGCTTTGAAGGTCACCAGAGAGCGTAACATTGGTCCTTTCCTCTACTGGGCAGGAACACAGTGAAGATCATGTCGTTCTACAGGATGGTCATGTAAGATATTGCTCAGATACTCAAGTCTGGGGTCAGGCTGCAATCCTACAACACTCTTTATCACCAATTTTTGCTTTTCTGCAGTCTGTCTTGTTGGCCATTAGAAGCAGGTCTGTGCATCCACCAGTTATATATGCTACAGAATTAGTTTTATATAGCATAAGAAACTGCTGATGAGGGAACTCGTCTTCCTGTTTACAAATATATATAGATCTCTGGAAGAATCTTGAGTAGCAACAGTACAGAAATAACCTGCATGACTTGTCATGCTAATCACGTCCTGATCTTATAAAAGATTTGTACAATAAATGTACCTTCCCCAAACCAGTTGAAAACCAGGAATATGCTTTTGAGGAGAACAGTAACCCTATCTTCATGGACAGTTTTCAAGCTCCCATTGTTTTTTGCCAGCTTTAAAACCCCTAGGTGAATAAGATGAATGGTTTGCAGGAGTACACTCAACAAATGTGTGGGTTTTACATTTTGTTTCTTATTGTATTATTCATCAAGCCTAGTTATATGCATATTGTGGATATGAATGGCTTTCTATACAGTTGCAAGGATGATGGCTTCTGGACAGCTTATTATTCATGTAGTTTATTTGCCATGTTTAAAAGTAACTTCTGACCTGTGGATTCTATAACGATTGATTAGTCATTTATTAAGACATCTAACAATCCATTATTCATCTTCCATAAATTATTTATAAATGTGCTTCTTATTTGATGCATGACTGCTATATTTAGAGTACATAAATAAGTCAGGAAAAGCTAACTCCTGCAGTGTCCTAGCATTGATAAAGATTGTATCAATAACCAAGTACCAATACAATGGGAATTTTAGTTCAAATTAATATTTAGCATTAAAACAATGAAAAATTCCACCTCTGTCCCTTGCAAGCCACCCAGACAACTTATTATAAATTGTTTCTTAAAATATAGAAGTCTGTCATTTCTATCACCCTGAGTGGAAATAAACACTAACCTTTGATTTGTGTGAAATTAATTCTCTGTTTTCCAGGTAGTGGCAAATTCTATTTCTTCACAAATTTTCTACACAGACATGGCAAGGTATTTACATTTTTCATAGCTGTGTGAAAAGGGTGAACTGAATCACAAGCATGCTGAAAATCCATGGGTGGTTTGACTTCAGCCTGGTTTAATAAATTCAATTTTTTGAGGCTCATGAAGGATTAATGAATGTGGGATGGAAATGGTTGTGCTGGTGGGAAGCCAGCAAACTTCGGGACGTTCATCTAATTCCTGCCCTGTCTTGTCCTGTCTTATCTTACCTTATTCTTATTCATCATGTAGTGCATGCATCAGAAAGCTGACTTTATGTATTTTTCTGAGTTTTCTTCACACCAGGTCAGGTAAAAAAAAATTCCATATTTTTTGCTAAATTCTGTTTGATAAAAATATACCCATTCCCATGTCACTTTTCAGAGCAGAGCAAATCTAAGATCCAAGAAGCAGTCTTTGCACTTGAAGAAAAAGGGCAGTGGGCACTGTTTTTTCTGAGGTCATTGTTTAAACTAGTACTTGAAGAAAGGTTGTGAAGTACTGGCCACTGCTCTTAGATAACGTGGGACAGACCTTAAGACAACCCAAAGGTAAAGATGAGAGCGCTGAACTGAGTTGTATATTGTGTGACAAGCCCACACAGGCAGTGTAGTGGACTCACAGTTCTGATCTAACTGGAATCACTTTGAAAAATTGAGATAACTGGACACAGTGCAGTAATTTATTTCAGTTTAGGAGTCATTTATTAGAGCATGAAGTGATTGGACAAGGGGAAATAGCTTCAAACTGATGGAGAGTAGGTTTAGATTGGATATCAGGAAGAAATTTTTCCCTGTGAGGGTGGTGAGGCCCTGATACAGGTTTCCCACAGAAGATGTGTCTGCCCTATCCCTGGAAGTGTTCCAGGCCAGATTGGGCAGGGCTTGGAGCACCCTGGAAGTGGAAGGTGTCCCTGCCCATGGCAGGGTGGTGGAAATAGATGGCTTCAAAGGTCTCTTCCACCCCTTGACTTTCTATGATTTTATGAAGCATTATTCTGAATTTCTACCTCTGGAAAGTGACAGAGGTGTTTCAAAGTCCAGGAGAAATCAGAAAGCATCATCATTGCTTAAAAAAATCTACACTTTACACCAGGTAGATACTGCGAGCCCCAACAGAACTGCATTTTGTGCTCCATTCTTTTGCTGACTGTGCCCATTAATGAGATGCAACTTCTTAAAAATCAGGAGGCACAGAGAAGAGCCCAAATATAAAAAGGCAGTGAAAAGAGAGATATCCCCTCTTCCTTCACCCAGAGATGTCCAGTCTGTTTCAGGTCTGACCTAGCTGGGCTTGGGAGACAATGGAGAATATTGCACTGCCTCCACATCCTCTGCAGATAATCATCACTCTCCATTGTTGTCAATATGCAGGTGCCAAAATAGATGTTAAGCAAATCTAAGCTTTAGAAATGCAGATAGACGGACAATAAGAGTCTCTGTCAGCGGGAAGCCATTTTAGAACTCATACAGTTTAAACAACTATTTCAAATCCCTTCTTGCTATAACTGGTGTATAGAGTAATGAAAGAGAAGGAGTGAGCGTACCTGGGTGTTTTTCATGGATTATTTCCTTTTGCTCGCCCTCACCACAGAAATAAGAAGCAACATGTTCCAGTGACACCTGACTCCTTTGCTGTCTTTAAATGCTTCCTCAGACAATACATTATTGTGTTTGTAACATCTTCCCTGTGGTTCCCACAGCAGCTTCAAAAACGCTGTGGTTTGTTGACAAAACAGATGAGCCTGAGACATTGTGATGAAGGACACTCTTCCCCAGAGTTTTCATCCAGACAGGATCACTGTAGTAGCCATAGACGAGCTGTTTAAAGCAGAGGTAGAGGGAAGATAAGAAAGCTGGGCAATTTGATCAGCTATACACTGGGACTCAGAATCTTATTTGACTGCAAAATATCTAATTGACCTTGAAGCTGAAACAACTTGTCAGGGGATCTGTTGCTTCAATTGCTCTCTGTCAGCTCCTCAGCTAGCTGTTTCTCCCTTTCAGATTCCATCTAAAAAAAACACAGGCTGGTGGAAGTGTGATAGCACCAGACCAGGGTGAGAAGGACTGCATATTCAGACAGGAGGAAAGTGTATTCACAGTATTTGCATTGAGTTTTGCACTGCCTTTTATGCAAAATCTAGTGACAGCTACTCAATCAAAAGATATGCAAAACCTGAAAAGAGGGTTAAAAAAGAACTCAAAAGAAATGCTGTGGCAAAAGGTGGTTAGGCCTAACATGTATGGATTAAAATAAATACACAATTAATAAAAAGACATTAATGATTATGGAACAATGCACAAAGCTAGAGGTAAGTTCAGTTAATTTTGGGACAGAATCTGAGGAGTTATTCACAACATACAATATACACTGTGTGGATTATTAAGATTTCATGAGATTTTTTGTGAGATTATGTATGTATATGCCTGCTGGGTACTTCAGGTGGCTCCTTCCATCGTTGCAAAAATAGGAATATTCATATGTCACTCCTGTGGTCTGAGTAGCCCACTCATTTTAACACTCTGTAATTCTTCTTACCCTGGCCCAAAATTTTAACACAGGAAACTCAAGAATTTCCAAGATGTTCTCTTCCATGGTGTTTTCATCTTCACTGATACAAGTTTTGTTAACCATCATTTTAACTTTTTTGCTGAAATTATGTGTTGACCTACCTGTCAGAGATGTCAAGAATACATAATTTCTTCTTCTTTAGCATCAGCCTCAAGAAGAATAAGGAAGACTGTGTGCTGACCACTATCAGCAGCACTCCCAGCATATCTTTTCTAGACTAAACAACCTGAATCCCTTCAATCCCTCTGCTTAGGTCATTTTTCCAGACCCCCTCTGACCTCCCTTCCTAATTATGTTTTCTGAATACCCAGACCACACTTTTCTTGAAGTGATATGTTCAAAATTTCTTAAGAGCCTGGAGATAATAGAAGACATTCTATCAATATTAATATTGTTTAATTTTGATCATTACAAAGTACCCTTATGACATAAAGAATTGATTAGTCTACTCCAGAGAAGATATTTTATCCTGCCTCAAAACCAGGGAAGCTGCACAATGTCAAGCATTTCTTTCAATAGCAGAAATTAGTTTAACTTCATTAGTTTGAAATAAAAAAGCAAGTCCAAACACTAAGGTACTCCTTCAAAACTATTTAAAGTTTTTAAATGGGACAACCTCACAGTAAAGTGTCAAATTGCCCTTGGTGACTCTATGAAAAATGCAGTGGACTTAGATAGCCAACCTTCAAATATTTGAACAGGGATAAGGTGACATTTACCTTCAGTCACTGTTTTTTCAGTGGTGTTGCAGAGCAGTAGAAAATATCTGAACACTTCCATGCACCAAAACAAATTTTCTTCCCTAATCCTCATAGTTTTGTTTTCTCTGACATCTTTCCAAGAAACTCCAAGAGATGAAACTTGTGTTCAAGTTACTATATCTAATTATCACTACCCATCCTCTGAGCCACAATCCATTCTCTGAGCAAGTTAGTCTAGTTGAAGGTGTCCCTGCCCATGACAGAGGGGTTGGAATGAGATGATCTTTAATATCCCTTCTAACCCAAGCCATTCTTAGATTCTGTGATACTCCTAACTGCAGGACATAAGAAGTAATTCACCACATATAGGAAGGAGTTAATCCCAGCTGAAGAACTTTAAAATTATTGATGTTAAAACCTGCATATAAAGTATAGGCAAAAAGTTTAAATTACAGAAAGATCCCTTAAACTGAAGCAAATTTGTCAAAAGTAATTCTTCCCCAGTGCTTTTGATTGTTCCGAGGAAACAACTAAAAGATAACAGTCAACCAATTAGCAAATTAATTTTGGTAATGAAAGTGGTTTGGTATTAGTAGTTAGTCACAATAACTCCCACTTAATAACATCATTGCTGTGACATGTCTTTGTATTAAATTCAGATACCATCGAAGGGAACATGGTAAATTATGGAGGCAGCCAGGGCAATATAATCTCTGAAAACTAGTACAGTTTTCTAGACTAAACAGGGTCTCTGCCACTTAATCCTTACATGATCTCTTTTCAAACAGATATGAGGAAGAGACTGCACCTCATATAATGTTAAGAAAATTACTTTTGAGGAGAGAGAGTGCTTGTAGTGAAAGAATAAGAAAACTTCTTTCTCCACCTGAAAGTAGTTCAAGAGATCTCCTTTGGGATGTCCAACCACCTATCTCCAGGTATGATGGCTCCGGTTTCCCTTTTGAAAATTTGGTTGGTCAGAGATGTCCAACAACACGTTATTAATGACCTACAAGTTTAAAGTTGTCTGATGGAACTTCAACCTTTAAAAAAGCATGGAAGGAAGAGAAAACACCCACCATTTCTATCCTGCCCTGCTCTAGTCTGGCAGCTGATGTTGGACCAGAAAGCAGCTGCATTTGAAGAATATTTGTTCTTTTAAGGAGATTTTATGGGGAACATTAACAGAATGTTAAATTGTTCATGGACTAGTATGACCCCTATTTCAGCACTGTATGTGTCTTATAAGAAATAAGCAACCTGAGTGTTGCATTTCTAAAAAATTCCCTTCAGGAGCAGAGTTTTGCTATTCCAGTAGTGGAATAAAAACCAGTGCTGGCCATGGAGCACCACAGTTGCAGTTGTGGGAGTCAGAGCTTCTACTACAAGCCTGTGATCTTTTAAAGGTGTAAGTGCACTGCAACAGGTACACTTTGCCTCTGAAAGCCACAGAGACCCTCTTCTAGAAGGGTCTGATGAGATTTCTGTGCGCGAATTAAAGCACAAAAGTTATACAAAGGGATCAAGAGACTTTGGAAATATGAGCAGGAAACAGTGAAATGAGATTCAGCCCGGAAGAGTGGAAAAAACCTATCATCTAATGCCTCTGGAGAGAGGTGTGTAAAGAGGTAATCTGAAGCAGACATTTGGCAAATGGAAAATGTGGTATTTAGGTTGCAACAGTGAAGGAAACCTGTGGGGTGACAATGAGCCATTTCTCTGGCAGTAAAAGACAGGCGAAGGGAATAGCAGAGTGTGAATGTGCTTTCGGGGAGTCCTTCAGGGAAACATGACATCATGGCTCAGAGAGGAGACATAAGTAGTGTCACTCAGCCATGCTGGAATGATAAGGGTCCAAAGATATTGTTACAATAAAAAGAATGAGGACAAATATTTGTTTTAAGAAAAAAAATATTGAAAAGCAGAAAGTGACAAGGGAGAAGTATCTGATCAGATAATTAAGAAGCAAGAGGAGGAATAATAATTGTCAGCATAGTGTGGAAAGCTGTTGATACTGTGAAGGAAGGAGAATTATTAAGGATGGTCTAGGGGGGCTAGGCAGGAGAAATAGAAGAAACTAAGCAGGGAAAAAAGTTAGGCTGAATGAAGCAATTAGCAGTTCTTAATAGAGAAGTCTATTAGACGAAGAAATGTTCTCCTAAGAGACACAGCTGTAAGCTCTTCAGTGCAGGCACCATGACTGCTTATATGTTTGCACTGCACCCAGCACAGTTGGGATCCTGATCTTTATTTGATCCTGTGGGTTCTGCAGCAGTAGAAATAACAAACAGCAATAATTACACACTGTGGTACAGCCGTAGGGGACACGCGCCGAGGCTGAGCTCTCCTCTTAGCTACACTCAGCTGAGGTCAATGGGATTGTTTGGATACAGGCTGGTGGTTCTAACAGGACAATTTGGCCTGGTTCATATGTAAAAATAGAATATGTGTGGTTTCTGCCCCAAAATCTACCTACTTATTCTTTGTTGTGGAGCCATGCAGGCTGGACATTGTCCAGTTACACAATGGAGAATATTTCATGCCCAAAGAACTCATGTGGTAGGGCTCACTGGTAGATGTGCAGAGCCGGGGCTGGAATGCCAGCAAGTGTTACTTCAGAGCAATAAAATTTCCTAGAAGCTGCAAAGCAGAAGTCTGCTTCTTCACGGCTTAGAGAGTACAGCCTTTCTTCCCCAGCAGCTGCATTTCAACTGAAACATTGGTCAGTGCCTGATTCTTTCTCCAACAGACAGGAGGGAATTAAGGGAGCAGATCCCAAGATAAGTCCTTTCACTCCTGCAGAAACAAGGATCCTAGAGGCCGTGGAGACAAGGCACCCTGGCAGTGCAGTTGCTTGGGAGCAGGGGGTTGGAGATGTGTTGTAGGTTACATGGAGATGACAGCCTTCACTGACAAGAACATGGTACTTTTCTCTCTAAAGTGCTGCCTTGTTTTTCTCTGGATGCATTATGATTGTTGTTATTATTATTATTATTACTGTTTTAATGGCTTAAAGCTAAGAAGAACTTGGGCTTGTCAGAAAACTGAGCAATCGATGAAATAGCAGATGATGACAGCAGTCCAATTCTAATAATTTCCTGTCTTACTTTCCTGGTAACTGGGGTGTACTTTAGCGAAATGACTGAAATAAGTGATGCATTTTCCATCAGCTTTATCCCTGACTCTTATGCATCTGAGAAAGACCCAGCAGTGGGTTTGGCAGATAGAGTGAAAAGCAAGTCAGGAACTACCATTATGAAATGCAGAAAGTCAATTTGAATGTCAACAGAAAAGGCATGGGATGCAAGCTTTAAAGAGCTCCACTTTGGGAAAATGAGGGCACCACATTGTGTATCCCTGACTAACTGCTCATGCTTCAAGCTGTAGAAGAATGCCACATTTAGATGGGGGGTTTTTCACACTGATTTTCGTTATTTTAGACCGCAGGACTCCCCAAGCTTCTTGCTGATGCTACCTAAGTCAGAAGGAAAGGCTGCCCAAAATCATGAATTCTATGAACATCCAAATTTTATTGCATACATTTTCTAGTTAGTATGAAAAAAACCCTGCATTCTGTCACTATTAGAGGGGAGAAAGTCCAGCAGCAATATAATATTACATAATACTAAAATTTGTTTTAAGGGGAAGTTACTGGGCAGAAATGAAAGGAGAATTGTTATCTTTTTGAGACTGTAAAAGCCATGAGTGGAGAGATGAAGTAACCTGCCTGGATTATAGGAGCTATGGGACACTGCTACAACTTGGCTTCACTCTTTTTGATAAATCACCAGAAGGAAAAGAAAAAATAATGAACAACAAATGGTGTTAAAATTGATCACTAAACCCAGTGAAGTTCTCTGTATCTCATTTAGCTCAAATAATGTTGTGATACTGGAGAGATGTATCATACATAAAGATCTGCTTTAGGAGGAGGCAGATGCACACAAGTCATTGATTAAACACAGTGATTTTTGTCATTAATGCTGAAATTACCAAAGTGACCACCTTCATTCCTGACTCAGAGACAATGCTCTGGCTTCTGGGTTTTCAAACCTGTTGACCATAAATAAGTCGTTTATGTGGGGCTTTTTGTCTCTACTTACCTATTTGTCCCACAAATACCCTTCTCCTGCAGTGCTGCCACTCAGTAGCTTCCAAGATCTAATTTCCTTACTGACATCAGCCCTGTGTTTCCATCGTTTCCTCTCACTGCCTGCACAAAACAGACACTGTTGAGGCATGATTCATCCACATTTGAGATGTCTGTTTTAGGATGGGGTGAATCATGCTTGTTTCTTTCCATTGACTATAAAGGGAGACAAGGGTGACTAATCGAGATGTAGATGTCTGTAGTGCAGACATCTAACATTAAATGAGACGAATGCCACTCTCAGAGCCAGCTCATGTCTGACAGAAATGGTGACAGCCAGCTGGGTCCACCAGAGCTTTGGCTCTGGCACAGCACTACATGAAAGAAAACTGCTTCCAAGGCTATTTCAAGACCAGATAATCCTCTTCTCATGGTGCTCAGAGCCCAAGTTAATTAGCACAGAGGACACAAGCCAGCCCCATGCAGAACCAGGGTATGTCTGCATGTTTCTTGTGAATTAAGTAGTTCTGGGAAGTTTGGTACAGGAACAAGGCATAGTGACTTAGGTTTAACATCATCTTTGTGCTCAACCACAGCACTGACCTTGCTGTGCTTGAGCTGGATTCATGCAGAGACACTTGTGGATGTCTTTCCATGTTTTAAAGCAGCAGTTATTCTCAATGCATTTCCACAGAAAATTGTCTGTGAAGTCACACTTGCTTCTTGAATCTGTGGAAAATTGATGTAACCGTGCTTTGAGACTATCAGCTGAAGTCTGGAGGCCTTAATACTTTTAATGCCCTTTTTCTCTATTTATTTATTGATTTATTTGTATTAACAGACCTTATTATTTGAAATACATGTCTGAATAGGCTGAATGGTCAATTTTATAGCCATTTTACTGGAGAGAAAGAAATACCATGGGTAGTTCAGCTAGTCACAACTAGCATATTACTTTCTACATGAAACCCAAGAAAATTTAAAGTAGATCCTTTGGGTCTGGAATAAAATCACTGAACTTGTGTCATGACTGAGAAGTAGTCACATTTGATCTCTTCTTAGGGTCCACAGACTAGTTAGCTGGCGTAAAGGTTTGCAAAACATGATGGAAATGATCACAGCCTAGTTTTCTTAATTGTGTAGTTGCTGGGATAATGACTTTTACATCTTACCTGTACATTATTTAGTGCTGAAAGTGTGCAAGCTGAACTCTCAGGGGTGCCAGAACATCACTGAATTGTCTAAAAGCAAACATTACCTCGATTTCCAGAGTACATCATCTGGTTCCTGAAATTCTCTCTGCCATGGCACCTCACCTTAATCAAGCTTTTGAGGGAACTGAAAAATGCACAGATAAAATTCACAAGGAAAAAAGCCCAACACCATACATTAAAAAAAATCCAATTCATAGCAAATACATACCCTTATTCTCAGCTACAGTAAACACAATTTTTTAAGAATGGCATTTTGGAGGCTGTTTACCTCCATATTTTTGAACAATGTTACTGCCCAAACGTATAACTTGCCCAAGATTGAACACTGAATTTTGAATACGTGATACAACTAAAATCTTCTCTGTTTATTTTGTTCTGAAAAATTTTAGTTGTACCATAAATATGTCAAGAAATTTACAAAAAAAAGCATGAATAATATTTCACTTTTGTGACATTTTTGTATGAATCAGTCATTGAAAACCCCAAACCTACAAAGTTTAATTTTCTTGGGTATTTAACTGCTAAGCAAACTTGGAGGGCATTGGTCAGCCAAGTTGCATCTTCTCTCATCCACCCCTTATTTTTTTAACTTGTGAACGAAACAGGAGTCAATTTATGTTTTCATTAAAAGTACGAGAATAAATATTTTATTTCTACAGACAGCTCTGTCTTAGGTTAAACAAATTTTTCACCAAGGCAACATTTCAAGTGAAAATGTACACAGAATAAATGTGTTGTTACACACAGTTAAGTCTGAGCACAGGGGAAGATGAATGATTTCTTGTGCAGGGTGATGGGAAGATCTGGAAGACCAACAAGAAGAGCAGCATAGTAATTGATGGAAGCAATGACTAAACCAGTCTTATTTCTGGCAATAGAGGTGGAGGGAAAAGCAAAGACACATTTAGGAGATATTAAGCAGACATAAGTGACAGGATTTTGACTCTGAATGGGGAATTCTTCCGTAAGAACAAACCGGCTTCTGAATTAAACCATCCATCAGTGTGGTGTCTTCATAAGGAAATGAAGCAAAAGCTGCTTCATATGCATCTTCCCACTAACAAAATTATAGATCATTACAACCCAGGAAACAGATAATCGGCTGACAGATCAGTTACAAAGAGAGTTTCCAACAGCACTGACTACGGTCAAGGAAAGAATTAAAACATGTGCTAAAGTTCATCCATCCATCAGAGAAACAGAGCTAAATAACCTCAGTGTGAGAGTAACTCAGTAGCTCCAAAGTTTTAATATATTTATTCTCTCCATCGTGCAGTTGACAGTGCCATCTATTATTCCTGATTTACAGGAGGGAGCTTAAGCAAATTTAGAGTAGGTTTCTAATTCCCTTGGAGTTCTTTTCTTTTGAGGATCTGGGGCTATAGATCTGGACAGAGCAGTGAAGCATGGTACAGAAGAGACCTGAATCACTGCCAGCTCAGCCTGCTTGTGAGCAGGGTTTGTTAGTGTGGGCACAGCAGCATCCTAATGCTGTGGGGATGCTGCCAGCCCTGTAACAGAGCATCCTGGAGAATTGTGGGATCATTTTTCTCATGGACACCCCAGATCAGAATAATTTGAGCTGGAGAGCCATGGCATCCACAGTGTCTATTTAAATATCTTTGCACTGGACACCCATCAGCTCCCCAGAATGCAGCAAGACTGAATCCAGATTTATTGTTGCCTAATATCAGAAGACAAAACTCTTGCAACAGTGTTAAAATAATAAGATAAAAGGAAGGTCTTTATTTGGAGCTTCGAGGTTCCCCCATGGTGGCTATGAGCACGTGTGGCATCAGATTTCAACAATTTTTATAAGTTTAACAAATTAGCGTATGTAACAAATGTTGTCCAATTAGAAGAGCAGTTGGTTCAGTAATTTTCCCCTGGCTACTGCCCCATTGGAATTGGTCCAGGGGCTTCTTTGCCCCATTTCTTATTGTGTCTTCTCAGATTCTGTTTGGAAAACAAAATGTCCTTTGTGGAGGTCCTGTTCTTAAAAATAAGACTAAATGGTATTTCAGGAATATGTTAGCAGGTTACCTTGTTATTCTTAAATCTAAGAGAAAGGGTAAGAAAAATACCAGGAGCTATATAACCATGTATTGACAGTTTACAAAGCTACAAATATATGAAAAATATATAGAAAGCAAAAATCTTTAGGCACCATTATGACATCAACACTTTTATGGATGGACGACTTGTCTCTAGGGAGTTGGATTGACAGTGCCTTTGGCTTTAACTGGCTTATCCATATCTATAATCAGAAATGCATGTTCCCAGCTGCTTCCTGTAACTGGGGCTGAGACATGGAATCATAGAATACACTGAGTTGAAGGGACCCGCATGGATCACCAAGTTGTTACTACAGATAGGGGTTCCTGGGAAACTGAAAACCTGAAAAAAAATTTGCTGGACTTCTAGAAACACAGCAAATTCAATGACACTAAATAAAACAAAAACAAAAACAAAAAAACCCCAAACAAACACAGACAAAAACCCCAAAACAAACCAAAACCAAAACCAAAACACCACCAACAACAACAACAAAAAGGAAAACCTCCACATTTTCCGTTCTCCTTTCTTTAAATCTTGTGATTAACTCCGGACACCATTTCAGCTAAGAGCAACACATTAGACAGGAGTCAAACTTTACATTGCAGCCCTTAGTGATCAACAACTGACTTGAGCATTAATGAAGTAACTTTTCCGTTAGGTAACAGCCAATAGATTGCTGCACTCTTATATTGTCTCTGTGTTCCAATGTCCTAGTTTTCTCGAACTGCTAATTTAAAATGCTCTTCACTGTTGCAAAGAGCATAGTTAACTGCTATAGAACAATTTTATTGTCCTAAAACAGTCATATATTTGCATTCATTACTATGAGTCTTAAAACCTATTACTGATATAAAAGACAGGATAACAATGTGAAGGGTTTGAAGGGCAGTAGATAATAGTCTGGAAAGGGCTCTGAAATGCCTGAAGTATCAGACATAAAATAGCAATGATAAACAAGCTCATTATTTGTTAGTGATGGTTATGCTGGAAGGAACATTTTTTATATCATTTTTCTCCTTTTTAAAGTTTTATGGAGAATATATTTCAGTCCTAAGCTGAGTATAAATTAAACATGTTTTACCCGGCTGTTCCATTAAGAAATAGCAAGAACTAATGAGCTGTATAGTGGCAAAGCTGTTAAGGCAATCTGAAAGGACTCTATAGGGCAATCTGTGAAGTATAAAAGAGAGAAAAGTCCCCTCTCCATAGTCATTTAGTCCTTCTCAGACATTTGGGTTGAGCTCAGCTCCACACCACCTTGAGCTATATGTGATCAGGAGAGACAATCCTGTCTTGTCTGTTTGCTAACCATAAAGGAAAAATATAACTGTAATGTGAAGGGACCTTCCTTAAATAAAAAGTGAACTTCTAAATCCTTTGCCATGGCAGCTTTTAGGTCAGTTTTCAGGGCCTGATTTTTAAGCTGCTGGCCAGATATTACTCTCAGAAGCTTTTCTTAAAAATAGAAGTTAGCTGCCCAGCTTCTCAGAAGCCCAGAAATCAGGTCAGTGAGAGCATCAGGCCTGCTGGAAAGCCTGTATTTAAAGACAATATTTCCCTTGAAGCACCTTGGCACATATTGGTAGGTTTGAAATCATGTTTGATAGTCAGACACACCTACTTCCTTTCTGTCTGGAAATTTTCTTCTTCTTCTTCAAATATTAGCTGATTTGTTCTTTTTTTAGCAGTAACCACCCATGAAAGCTTGGGATTTCCCCACAAACTCTTTTAAACATAAGAGACAACCCAAAGAACAGCTTGAAGGTGGTTTTAGTGCAGAATAGGCATCTTCATTGCTTTCTTTACTCATCCCAGTGTGAAAGGTTGAATTCTGCTAATTTTTTTTCTCTCTAGCTGTTATGACAGAGCAGTTATCTAATCTATTTCCTTTGACTGCTGCACAACATTACTTCTCAAATGGTTGGAGCTTCAAAATCAAGAACTCAACCAGTCCTTACACATTCCCAGATTTTGAAACTGTAAATGCTGAACAAACCCCAGCCTCTCAGATCCCTCTGGGAAGAAGTTGAAAATACAAGTTTACCAGAGCACCTCTTCTTGAAGGATGCTCTGTAGAGACGGGCAGAGGACTTTTGAATTACTCACCTCGAAATTACATACCAAGAGTTTTGCCATTACAAAACTAAATGGGACCAGGTGATTTATCAAGCGATTGCAAGGATGTACTCCACTTCTATTCCCTTCCTGAAACATTAAGGAAAAGCTCACATTTTGTGTGTGTGTGTGTGTGTGTGTGTGTGTGTGGTTGTTTTTTCAATCTGAAATATTTGATTAATCCCCAAAGTTTCTGTGATACCTAACACAATAGGATCCAGCCTGCATAAAATTATTAGATAGGTACCACTGCATTTTCTCTTCATAATTATCATCATTATCATTGTCATTATCATCATTCATATTAATATTGTTGCAGTTGTAATTGTCATTAAAGCATCCTCATTCCAAAACAAAGTTCTATCATATAAAAACCTTATTAAGAAAGGATAAATATGTGTTTAGTTGGTGCTTGACCTAAATTTTAGACTCTCTTTGTAGCTGATTAAGAGAAATTCACCTGGCCTGGTTTATAAATCCACTTAATAATAAGACAAATTCATTCCTCATAGGTTTGGAGATGGCAGTCTCCACTGTAGATGTTTCTGCTGCATGACACCCACCAGTTTTAGGGGATGGTCTGTTTCCAAAGCACCCAGGCACCTTTCTTTTTTTAGACCCCACATACAACACATCCCAGAAGTTTTTCATAGTGTTAGTGGGATGCAGAAACCTGTTCCCCTGTGGTTTTGATTTCATAAACTGCATCTCATATATTATCAGGCTGTCACCAAAAAGCCCTGTGAATCTGTAGTTCTACAATCAGCAATGAGGAAAGAAAGTTATGAAGGGCCTTCCTCTCCCATTAAAAAATAACCATACTGTGAAGGTGGTAGTGAATCGCGGTGAAAGAGAGTAGACAGGTAGAAAAATAAGAAGAGTGAAGAAAAGGTAAAAAACAAAAGGAAAAAAGGAAAAAGGAAGAGAAAGAGAAAGGGAATAGGGAAAAGGGAAAAGGGAAAAGGGAAAAGGGAAAATGGAAAACGTAAAGGAAAACAATAAAAAAGGAAAAAGAAAAGTAAATGGCTATTTTGAATTTCCCACATACTTCTTATTCAGCTGTGCTGGAGCCTCTGAACCCACCAATCTGCACTGTATTTTGGAGACCTGGGAGGTTGCTTTGGCTTTATACACATGTTAAGACTGTTTCTAAAAATCATTGACAGGACAAAAGCAAGCTAATTACATGCAGGTAGAGTAGAAAAAAATACAGCCCCAAGCTTCCATAAATATTATTCAAAGTTTGTATTACTGTGATGTTGCAGTCGCTAGGGCATTTCTGTTTTATTCTGACCTAACATGGATTTATTTTAGTTTTTGTAAACTGAAAATTAGTTTTGTTTTTACATGAGGTGAAAGAAACACCAGCAGTGAATGGCATGTATGAAACACTACAATTTTGATAGAAGCAGGGATGACCTCAGGTGAGTCTTCAGCTGATCTTTTCGTGTTGATCAATCTCACTGTAGTAATGATCAGGTTCAGATCATTAAACCTAACTCCTAACTCCTTTAAGAGGACAAAGTGTGAGGTTCAAACATTCCTAAAGAGTCAGTCAGGCTCTCCAGACAGGGTACCAGGGGTTAAAGCGTGTGGGATGTAGTCATGCTATGTAACATGGTGGGACTGAGGCTAACACAGTCATAGATGGATCACCCAGTCTGCAAATGGCGATTCCTCATAAATCATCATGAAAAATAGACTGACTCTGCCAGTTCATAAATTCAAGGCAAGTGTCTATTTCCATAAGGCCCAAGCAGACAGGCAGTGTTAGGGATGCAAACATGCACCACCACATGCAGTAGTTAATGTGTTAGCATTTTAACAAATTGAGCCACTTCACTGGCCTATTTATCAGTTCAAGCTATTTAGAAATGTTGCTACCATATGTTGTCCATTGAAATGAATGCTAAACACTGCATTTATAAATGGTAATTTATGACTCATAAACGTCTCAGCTATTAGAGTCATTCTGCCACTGTGAATGGAATTGATAGCAGTTTCTGCACTTCATGTTTTGTTTTTTTTTCACTCCCCTCAGTTCAGGAATATCGTTGATATTAAAGCTTTAGTGCCTCATAGAGGATGTTATTTAAAAGACTGTGTGTATCAGAGAGAGGTTATTTTTGTGTGCTATCCACCCTATAAATTGATTTCAGCTTTTGAGTAAACTTCTAGGACTAAATATTTTAAAAAGGTCCTGTGGAGTATGAGAAGTGATCACTTTTCAGTTATAATAAACCTGGTTTAAAAAACAAATAAGGTCTTTTTTATCTTTCCTACAAAGCCTTTTCCCAGTCTGTATTTACCTTGGTACAGAGTAGGTGACCACGAAGTTACATCCTCCTATATCCCTTCCATGACGAAGTGCAAATGCTCAAACAGATTTGATGTTACTTAGCCTTGAAATTAATTTTTGGTGAAAATTTTTGACTGGAAATTTTAAATATACATTTTGAAAATATTATGTTTTCCTGTGAATGCTGTTTCCTAATGATAAAGAGCCTTACAGACAGTCTTGTTGAAAACTGAACTTGTCAGAAAGGGTCGTTTTTACCAAGTAGGTTGATTGCAAGTTCCAAGGTGCTTTTAAGGCTAAATTTTCAGATAGCCTTTGGAGTGCCACTCCGAAGTGGAAATAATCTGTAAGTTCTACATCCAGAAGTTTGGTGAATATAATTTTCCATCATGAGGAACATCTTAACAGGTCAGTTCATTCTGTTCATCTCAGAGAGATCTTCACATGGCATGAATGTCTCTCAACTGGGGACTAAAGAAGAAGCCTTATGACTTAATTTAAACCAAATACTTGATTTTTAAGTAGTTCTAATTAGATAGATGGAATTTCAACCCTGGAAAACACTCTTTTATGTTTCTTTTGCTTCTGTACAAATATCCAAAGTAATCTAAGGAAACTAAGGTGGTCTAGAAGGACTGTCTGAAAATGTATCCGCTGTCTTCAAATATAAATCTCATGTGTGTGAACACAGATACACAGATCACCAGTCTTCCTGAGAAATTCTCCAGAATATAGAGATAATTTCTGTAGAGCTGCCTGTGTTAACTAGACTGATGAAACATGTATCATTGTGAGTATGTCACCAGTCACATTTGGGACATCCCTTATGAAGACACTTCACTGATACAAAAAGTTCTGGTTTAGGGCTCAAAGACAGATTTTGTACAGAATGTAGTCCCCAGTCAACACAAGCCAAGAAATAACAGTGCAAAGTCTCCAACCTACATCTTGGTGTAGGAACATGCTTTACGCCCTGGTGTTAAATGGGATTTGGGGTGTAAAACTTCTAAAGAGCTATTCCTGCAAATCTTCATTTCTTTTCCTGGCTGGGTTATAATGGTTAACAATAGATTTTACCTTTTTTCCCCTTCTTGAGTATGGCCCATGTGATTAGAGACAAGTCTTTTAGCCCACCATATTTTATTCTGTGGAATAGAGATAATTCATCCTTCTCAGAGGGGTTGTAAAGGGAAAAAAACCTATATTTGAGTGTGACATACCCAAATGGTATGACTGTGATGCTCAAGGCAAAAGATGGAGAGAAAATCATTCAACATAAAATAATCAGAATTTTAAGTCACATACTAATCTTAGTGTGAACCTAGTTCTCATCTTAAGGAGTTTGATAGTATTGTCTCAAAAACACCTACCTCAGGATCTTGAAATCTCTTGTCATGTCTAGAATAATACCTTCAAGTAGCCTCTGTTATTACAAAGAAATTAAAAAAGATCACATCTGCTCTTTGGAGTTGCAAGTACAGAGGATGTTGAAAAACAGGCTTCATTAAAAACAGGATGTATGGAACAGATAACATGAAAAGCAGCTATTAAATGGATTTGTTATCAGTGTGAATAATACTAAGTCATATTACAACGGTTGCAAGGAAATGTCTTTGAAATATCTTCTGCAAATATTAATTCAATCTAGAAATTAAACCTCTGCAAACCAAAAAATATTTTATCAGTGGAATGTAAGGAAACAAAATGACTTGTTCAACACGTTGACATTCAGAAGGCAAAATCCAGAGCAGAAGGCAGGGATGGAGCTCACTCTTGCCCAATTTTAACAAGCATTTTGGGATATTATATGTTGAGATTCTGGCTTGTGCTGTGAGTGTTATGGCTTTTACAGCTGACATGGAGTCCTGTGTGGTCAGCAGATGAGTGAGAGTGTTGAAGGAAATAGAATCGGTATCACGCAGTTTTATTTCCTTTTTTAAAATGTTGTTAATTGTGCTGTGAAAATGCCGGTTTGGGGCTGTTTCTTCAGTTTTTTGGGAAACCTTTGTGTTTCCACCCTCATATGGAAGTAAATAGATTTTTTGCATTTCAACAGAGAAAAGTAAAATGTTGTGATTCCCATTGAAATGGTTCCTCTAGAGTCTATGCTTTATTTATTTTTTATTCAAAACAACATCTGTTTGTTTGTTTGTTTTAATGCTTGTGAAATGCCAAAACAATTCATCTATTTATTTTTCAAAGGCCAAATTAAATTCAGACTTGAGAGCTTGACTTTCAGGAGTGCAGGTCACTTACTGCTCTGGCTAAAGTTAAAATCACATTCATGAACTCAGCACCTCTGGCTCATGAAAACATTACTTAGAAATGTTTGATTTTGCCTTAATAAGTCCATTAAAATATTTTCATCCAGGGACTGGAAAAAGAAAAAAAAAAACACTTTGTAGAGAACAAGTTAAAAGTCTGGTCTGTTATGTATTGCTAAATTTGAACATCAATCCTCTACAGCAAGTGTCATTTTCATTCAAAATCAATAAAAATTAAACCCAACAGATGGCAGATGTTAAAGAATATTTTCTGGCAAAGAAATTGCTTTTTGGCTGAATAGAAAATTTGGGGATCTTATTTGTTTTACTTCTAACTTGGACCTGCTCTTGGCTTCTACTGCAACTACCTTTTCTGTGGTCCTACTCCTCACGTGTGCGAGGACAAAAGATCACTTCTGTTTTACTGAATTAGTGAATTCTAATACAGTTTGGGATTGTTTTGATACTCAATATTTATGCTTATTCTTCCAGTGGTAACACCACATAAAAAAATCCAGAGAATAAATTAAGTATTAGGTTTTCAAAGTGAAGTTGTTTCATTCTGAGCAAAGTGACAAGGGATTAAACTCACACAGTTTCAGTATGCTACACTGACTTGTGATGTCTAATAAAGTCAATGGGGAGGAGTGGGCATTTGAAAAGAATGATTAATTAGATCCATTTTCAGTATCCAGAGACGATGAGGTGGACTGTGCCCTAGCCTGACTGCTCCCAAACTGACAGCAAAGGGAGCCTAAGGTGTCTAAAACAGACATATGATCTACAGTTTAATATTTTTTCCTTTATATATACTAAACCCCAGAAAGAAAGAAATGTTTCACATCTTTGATGATTCTCCCAATAGCTATAAGTAACAGCAGGGTCTAGGGGAACACTGAAAAAAACCAGACTTCCTTTAGAATGATTAAAATCCATGGATGCTGAATTGCAGGATCACGGAAAGGTTTGGGCTGGAAGGGATTTTAAAGATCATTTAGTTCCAAACCCTGCAATGGGAGGGGACACCTTCCACTCTCCCAGATTGCTCCAAGCCCTGTCCAGCCTGGACCTGAGCAATTCCAGGGATGGGACATTCAGCTTTTCTGGGCAACCTGTTCCAATGTCTCAACATGCTCACAATACAGAATCTGACCTTAAAATTACAAAAAAACCAAATAATAAAATAACAATGAAATGGAAGATAAAATGACATAAGTGGAGTGCAGGTGTCAGTGAGTTTTCCTCAAAATATTTCTCCCGAAGAAAATTATCTAACGGTTTTGTAGATAGGTATAAGCTTCAGGGCATCTGTTGTGGTAGAGCCATGCAGGAAACTGGCTGTGGAAATAGTCAAGTCAGCTCAGAAAAGGAGGAGCCCACTCAAACCTCAAACTGTATTGTAACTGTTTCCAGAATTCTATTGCCAGCTCCATGGGGAACCTCTGAGCTCCTGACAAATTTCAGGGTATACGCACAGGCGTCTAAATATGGATTTATAAGTCTAATTTTAGGGATTTTTTTTCATCTTGTGTTTTGGGTCCCAGCAGGATGATGATATAGTATTGACTTTCTTTCCACAACCAACAGAATGAAGTCTTTTTTTATCATTTATGTAAAGAATTGATTAAAGAGTGATCTGTAAATATTTTCTGTTATTAATGGTAATTTCCCAATATGATTATTCATTATAATAATTTTAATGAATGACAAGAAACCATGGCAGCCAGAAAATGAAAGAGATTGTTATATTGTTATATCTTTTCAAGAAAATATTTCTCACTGTTGTCTGATATTGAAATAACTGAAATTATCAATTTTCAAAACTGCGGCTGTGTTCCAAGGTGACACCAAATCTCAAAAACATGAAGGCAAAGATCTGGCCCACATCAGTTTGTCTCTGAGGCAAATACTGGAATTTCAGAAGCTTTTTGTATTCTCTTTGAAGCACCTTTTAATAGACATGTGAATAATCATTCTAGTCCACCTGGCCATTGTCACCAACAATTACCGCAAACCAGAAACCCAGGGATGGGCTACAAGACAAGGTAGAGACTTTCCTCAATGAATCAAACTCTGTAAGAAACTGAGAAACTTCAGTGCCTGAAATTCTTTGAGATAGATATTTGTATTTAATAGACAGATTTTTTTTTTTCATTTGTGAAGCCCAGTCTCTCCTTGAGGTGGTATCAGCCTGTAGTACCCTCAGCGTCCCATGGCACTTTAAATACACGTTGTGCAAAGATGAAATCCATCTTGTTTTTTCAAAAAAACACCTTCTGACAGCCTCTTTTGACACCCATAATTCTTGCATTATAAACTACAGTAGAAGTCTTCCCACTCTTGCTTCTCCATGCCACAGCGTTACAGACCTCTGTACTAGCTTCCCTCAACTGGAATTTTTCAGGCTGGAGATTCCAGCGTATCTCAGTAACACCACATGTAAAACCCATTTTCCTCCTTCCTGTCTGACCACTGTTCTCTGACCTCCTGTGGTTGACACACTGAAAACAATGAGATTTTAGGACATAGACCCAATGGTGACAGTCCAGCACAACAATTCCTGGGGGTTTTGGTAGCCAAGTCAAACTATTCTAATCTATTCCTGACAGCTGACAGGATTTTTATTGCAGATATTTTCAGTTTAGGGATTGCTATTACACTCACTAGAAAATTATTTTGCAGATAAGTATGCCCCTGAATCAGAGCTGTCTCCCTGAAACATCATTAATTTAATTTGTTTCACTTCAATAAGAAAAGCTGAGAAAGAAAAAGGAGGCAAACCTTATAAAGTAAAATTTGAATCACCTAATTGGTTATAGCCTCATCTCTCTATCACTGGGACAGTGAGAGACTGAATTGTTTCTTTCCACACAGATGTGTGCTCTTTCTTGGGGTTTGAGGCCTTATCAGATAAAAATAATTGTTTCCTTAAGTATTTTGGTTCTTTCTTGCTTGGCCAAAGAAAAATGGTTACGTCTCAGCCACCATAGGGCATCTCTATTTGTAGTCTTGTTATGACAGCTTAGTTTGACTGCCAAATACAAGAACCAGTACCAGAGAAGCCTGTCATGGTATAGATGCACTAATACTATCATCCTGTACTCTAGCAGATGGTTAGAGAGCAAACCAGTAAATGTAGAGACAAAAGAGAGATTAATTTTGTCTATGAAGGTATGACAGTGGAGGAGGTCATAAAACAGAAAGGTTTACATGGGAGTGAGTAATTTTCTTTATGGCCCTTTGGCTTTCTTCATAATTACAAAGTCCACACAAACTTGTGGGGCACAAATCATAGATTCAGAGGTGCTGGAAGGGACTTCTGGAAGCCTTTAATCCAAGCCACCTCTCAAAGCACAACCAATTAGATGAACTTCCTCAGTGCATTGCACAGTCAAGCACTGAATACCCCCAAAAAAGGAGATTTCACCTGGACAACCTGCTAAAGTGCTTGACCACCCTCATCACCATCTAGATTTTTTTCCAAATATGTAGCCAAAATTTCCCACCTCTAACTTGCACCAGTGATTCCAGCTTCCCTACACTCAGGTTGCTGCAGACAGCAGTAAGATCCAGTTTATTCTCCTCTTAAAGTGAAACTTCCACCTTCTCCTTATGTCTCACAAGTTCTGTCCCCCTGACCATCTCCTGCTCACACAGCTCAGAGTGATACTGGCCACCTTCCTGCACAGGAACACCGGTGACTCCTGCTCACCCTCTTGGCCCTCAGAATTCCCAGCTATTTTTTGTCAAAGCTGCATCCTGTTCACTCAGCCCCCCCATCCTGACAAATAAATAGATTGAGACAGACTGCTCTTACAAGCAGTTATTTTTCTCCACAAACTGTAGAGGCAATCTAGAAGGATTAGCTCACAAGAAGTTATCGATACTGAAAGTACCTAAACTTCAAAATTCCTGCACTTGATTGACAATAAGTGTGATCCTGTGGAAAAGATGCTAATAATGTCAGAATAGAATTATGGAGAGCTATCACAGAGGGACATCAAGGAGCAAGAAGAAATAAAAACATAAGGAAAGATTGCTCTACTTCTTGTGCTCTTGCTTAGATTTACCTATGAATTTTAAATTGCTTCCTAGGAACTTAACACAGGGCTAAGATTCCAAGAAGAATAGATTATCTTGCCTTCTGCTTGACCGCTTTATGCCAGGCTTGTAAATAAAACAAATTACACTTAGAATACATATAAATTCCTTACCATAGATTTCTTTCTTACTCCTCTCAGAAAATAAACATGTTTATGTGACACCAACATCAAACTAAACAGTGAAATAGGAAGGTACAGTGAAACAATATTTTAATTTCCTTTTAACTTCAGTTTCCCCTCCCCATTTTCCTGCATTTATTGCAAACTTCTTTCTTTTTTCCCGGTTCTTGGCTCTGAACCAAAGAGGAGTGCATTGAGGAAAGACAGCCTACTTCCTATTGAAAGCAGCTGGTTTAAGAGCAGTCAGACAATTTGCTATCATAAACATCCACCCAACACTTCTGTGAAGTTCATTTTGTTTCATTCAAAATCACTCTATAATTTCACAGTGGTGTAGTGATAATGGCAGAACAATAACCTTTTTAAATATTCAGCAGGTTCCTACCTAGTGAAAAACATCTTAAACATCAGTTAAAGAAATAGGCATATATTTTCTGTGAAAGATTTTTCCTCCATCTGTTCAGATGGTGCGTTTTCCAACTAAACTATCACCAAGCTTGGTATCTTAGGGGGAATGTATTTAAAAAAGAGAAGTAAAAGAAAAAAGCATCACATTGTGACTTACTGAACTGGGAAAGAGATGATTCTGCTGAACAGAGAAGAGCTATGTGGGATGTGTCAGCTTTGCAACTGTGGTCACTTCAGTTTGGATTAAGACCCTTTTTTCTTACTTCTTAATGTGGAATGAGAACAGAAGTAATAGAGCTCACCCTTAGTCATGACGAAATTACAGACCATGGAAACTTTTAAAGAGGGTTGTTAGAGCAGGATGGATTATAGGGACAGACAGAACAGTGGAAACAAGGTCTCAGAGGAGCTGTCCTTGTCACAGATGTGTTTGTAACAGCACCAGAGCCAGTCCTGGAGTGAGGGATGCAGAACAAACAATGTATTCTAGGATGATGTGGGCTGGTCTGTAAGAATACTGCTCCAGCAGTGTCCCAAAAACCCACCTGGAAGGGGCTAGGTATTTCCCAGGCCGCTTTGCCATTAGCTCAGTGGACACAGCAGCACCCAGGAAAAGTAAGGTACAACGACACAAAGTCCCTGACTCCCAAATGCAACTAAGCTCTGCATTGATGGAGTGGCTTAGCAGCAGCAGGACCTCAATATTCAACAAAAATGTTTGGAGCTTTGGTGTTCAAAACTAAGTTATTTATCCAAAGCTCTTTCTATAGGCAGGAAAAAAAAAAGAAAAAAAAAGAAAAAAAAAAGACGCAGAGAATGTTTTGTCTTGTTAAAAGACAGGCATATAAGATGGGTCAAACAATAAGCCTGTTGGCACACTGAGTCTCCTCAGTTGGATGAAAGGGATCCAACCCAGTAAATAGGTCTAGTTTGAGCAACCTGGGCTAGTGGAAGGTGTCCCTGTCCACGGTCGGGGATTGAAATGAGAAATTTAAGGCCCCTTCCAGATCAAAACATACTATGATTCTATGAAGCTATGATGAAACCCATATGTGAATACTCAGCTGATTTATGCAGCTAAAAGCTTGGTTTCCCCTGAATCTGCACATCCCAGCGGGTTGTGCAGCCCCTCAGAAGGACCTGGACAGGCTGGAGAGGTGGGCAGAGAAGAACCTGCTGAAATTCAACAGAGCAAATGCAGGGTCCTGCACCTGGGCAGGAACAACCCCAGGCACCAGCGCCGGCTGGGGGTGACCTGCTCGGGCAGCTCTGAGGAGGAAGGACTGGGGATCCTGGTGGACAACAGGCTGTCCTTGAGCCAGCAGTGCTCTGGGGACCAAGAAGAACAATGGGATCCTGGGTGCCAGCAGGTCAGGGAGTGATCCTGCCCCTCTGCTCAGCACATCTGGAGTGCTGTGTCCAGGTCTGGGCTCCTCAGAACGAGAGAGACATGGAGCTCCTGGGGTGGATCCAGAGGGCAACAAAGATGATGAAGGACCCGGAGCATCTCCCTGATGACGAGAGGCTGAGGGGGCTGGGGCTGTTCAGCTTTGAGAGGAGACAAAGCTTGCAGAGACACAGCCCATCCCTGTGTGTCCTTGTCTGCAGGGAGGGCTCAGAGCAGGGCCCAGGCTCTGCTCCAGGGGCCCAGAAATGGCACCAGAGGAATGGGCAGGGACTGATCCCAGGAAGTTCCACCTGGACATGAGACAGAACTTCTGTCCTGGGCAGTGACTGAGCCCTGAACAGATTGTCCAGAGAGGGTGTGGAGTCTCCCTCACTGGGGATATTCCAGAGCCCTCTGGACACAATCCTGTGCCACGTGCTCTGGGATGGCCCTGTTTGAGTAGGAAGGTCGGACCAGATGACCCCACTGTGGTCCCTTCCAGCCTGACTCATCCTGTGATTCTGTGATACAGTGATTCTCACAAGTGCTCTTGATCTGTATTTGCTTAGACTCTGAGAGGGAACTGTTTTGTGAGGATAGATTCCTACGTCCTTTGAGAAGCTGCAGGTTTCACCCATGGATTGAATGAACGGATCAGTTGAACTTCCACAGGGAGGAAACCGTTCCTCCCTATCCAGAAAGGCAGAGGGGATCCAACACTTAATCCCTTACGGGTATCTGGACCGTTGTTACTCACTGACTTAAATTAATTTCTAGAGGTCTTCATAGTGACTTTAAGTCACCCACAGGAAATTAGTTCAGGTTTGGGGAGAATGCTGATGCTGAGTATTCAGTGAAAGTACATCTTCAGAGCAGTAAGAATTGGCTGCACTAACAGAATGATATGTTTTCTGCACCTCAGCTGGTCCACCCAGGGCTGGTTAAGGTACCATCATATTATGGGCCTCTTCTGCTTTGTGCCTCTAGGAACATAATCTCATAAAATTTATTCTTAATGATGCCCCTGGCAGTCTATGACTTGGCATCTGGATTGTTTTGAAGGCTTGGTACTAAATGTAGGTCTAAAACACTGCCACTAACCCAAAATAATTCTTTATTCTCAAATCTCCATTATTTTGAACAAACTGACTGGATTTTTTTCTACTTTGTTGACTAACAAAATAATGTATTTGTGAAAGAGGTTCCAAAAGAACTACTTTAATTTTGTTTTGTAGTTCACATTACTCTTTGTTGTTCATTTAACCTTTGCATTTCTTTTCCCTCCTTAAACCTCTCTTTATCTTTCAGCCATGCCTCATACATATTATTTTCCTACCCCTCCCATTAAACCCCATCCTGAAACCCTCAAGCTGAGCGGACAGCTTTAATTTCAATTTGCATTGATTTCCTTTTATAATAATAAACCACCCACAGACACAGGCAAAATTTGACTTGATTTAAAGCCAGCTTTCTGATGTGTCTCCAGCTTTGCCTTCTGACTTTCTGTCTGTGCAGATGTAAATTATTCAGCGAGGGGTATTGTAGACATGCCTCCTTTATTAACATCAGTGGGACTTGTGAGGCTGAAGGAAAACCTACCCTCCCCACAGGCATCTCATGTTGGAAGTTTACACTTTATGACTGTGTAGAGGGACCATATATCACCCCACTCTTCATAACTGTTATTAATTCTCCAGAAGGGAAAAAAAAAAAAAAAAAAAAAAGAGAAAAAGAAAGGAGAAAAAAAAAAAAAGAAAAAAAGAGAAAAATAATTTAAAAAAAGAAAAGACGAAAGCTGTGGTGTTCTTTGCATTATACAGATACTTTTCCATATTAAAAAGGAAAAAGAGCATAAAAATAAAAGATACTCTGTTAGGTTACCACTCAGTACTGTCCAAACATTAAAGGCAAGTAAGTTCCCAAAAGTGGGTGTCATTTGTGATGCTGTAATTAATCACACATAGTTGCTTACAGTCTGTGTAGTACCTAGTGAGTGATTTTGTAAAACACGATTCACCCAGATATGACCCAGTTGCTTCTTTGTAGCCTTTCCTAGATTTCACTGCCGAGTGGATTGTTGGTTAAGACATTGACAGCCCACCACCAGTGTATTGTGTGATCCACACTGAAGCATTATTTGGCCCATGGGAAGAATAGTATCATCATTGTTGCAAAGCACAGAATAATAAGGCAGAGACATATACATAGTTTGGGATAGCCAGATTCATCTGATTCATTTTAATGAGCAACTAGGCCAGCAAAGTAAACCCAACCATCTGTGCTGCAAAGACACTGAATGCTGGAATTTTTTCCCCTTCATCGTCATATTGCTATATCAGCACATGTGCTAACTTCAAACCTTTCCCGTAACACATGTGCTCCAATTGCAATCATTTGGATGCAATTTGGTTTATGCTTCCATTTCCCCCCTGTTGATACGAGTGGGGTGGTTGCTGTTGTCGTTGGAAATGCTTTGACATTTCTGTCTCTATTTCTTAATGTTCTTCTGTGTGACCTTGTCCAATCAAATCTAACAGGTACTGGCACAAGCATTTGTGCCTTGATCTGAAAATATGCGCAATTATGTGCTAGTTGTTTTGTGAATGGTAATTGATGGTGCTTAAAAAACATGCATAAAGTTCCCAACGAGGTAAACAAACAAGCAGTGACCTGGTGCAGGATATGAAAATGCAGGAAAAGGCATCTTACATGTTCTTCCATTGAATATTAAACTACCCAGCTTGAATTAAAGCCAGGTGACCTGCAAGTAAATGCAAGCAAATAAAAAGATCCTGGTCACATAGAAGAAACCAACAGCAGTCTGAGAGCTAGCAGCTCTTTCAGTCATTATTGCCTTTAATGACAGTTAAAAACTAAAAAAAAACCTCATCTAATTTCCACCAGTTTAGACCTTGAGTTTATGCTCATGTTCATCTCAGGCTTCGTTTGCAGTCATAAAGAGGAAGAGACAAGGTCACTTCAACATCGCTGGGACAATGTGCTCCATTAAAGATTTGACTCAGCCTCTGCAAACTGCACTGTCTCTCTCTCCCTCTGCCATGGAAAGAGCATGAGGTGATGAGGCTCCCCATCTCATGCCTCCCTTAAAACCTTTGTTTCTGCAAGATGTGTGCAGAGGAATGAACATTTGATCAGAAATGTAACTGCAAATGTCTAAGGGAGCAGAGGCTTTACTTGGCAGTATGAGCAGTGTGGCCTTTGGAGCTGGACACGCCGTGGCCACATCTGTGGGTCCTTCTACCTGATGGAAACCTTTACTAATGAAGCTCCCCTGCTTCAGGGGCATAAACCAGTGCTTGTCTGTGGCTTTTCACCCTTCTGAGTGGATACATCAGCTCAACTGGCACTAACTCTGGGATTTCTCCAGTTGCTTGAGGCAGCCATAATAACCCTATTATTAAAATTACTATTGGGTTAAAACGAGGCATATGGAACAGTGCTGGATGCACTGATTCATGCTAATTGTGATAGCACCATTTCTCTCTGCCAAGCCAGGGGCGTTTGGGAGCTGATATTTGTTCCATTAACAAACAAGGATGTTACAGTGCTACCAGGTGAAGCATATTACAGGTGCTAAATAACCTGAGTAGATGGAGAACAGTGTCAATAGTTGAATAATTTTGATTATTAGCTTGTTCAGCTGAAGGTGGCAGGATGAAAAGCTTACATGAGGGAATTATATGATGGGGAAAGGAGGAAACCTAGGTAATGGACAAAATGTGGTCTTGTTTAAAAATAATGGCAATATTATGTCTTTGTGCTCCTTCTGTGGTGAGAGGATTAGGCTGTAACATTCACATGGATATGGCAGTGCAGTGTGAGAAGTTTTAGGGAACATCCATAATTTAATGCATGTTTCCAGAAGTCTCTCCACACTTATTCTGGCATGAATTTTTCTGCTTACTTACTAACCTATTGCCTCAGTTTCTGTCCAATAAAGCAGAGCTGTTTTCTGTATTTGTTGAACACCAGTTGTGGTCTTGAATGCTTTCTACAGAACCTTTTACTTCATTTCTGTGAGTTATTTTATTCTTGTTGCTCTGAATTTTTAACTGAAAAATAATTGTTGCTGGGTTTGGTTTTTGTAGAAAAACATCGGTAAAATTATTGTGGTTAATAGATGTTAAGCTATAACAACAGTGAAAAAAAATTTTATGATCCATTCTCCTCTGTGTCATCAGCTTGGTAAATTTCAGATACAAATAAAATATTTAAACAAGAAGCCTGAAATGAGGCGTTTTAGGGTAACCCTTTATTCTCACAGCTAGACCTGGATGAAAACTCAGGGATAAACTTTCCACCAACCCCTCCAAAACTGGCATATTTCAGTTAGCTGAAAACAGACATCTGAGCAGAAAATGACAATTCTCAAAGAAATCCACAATATGTTGTTTTATTGAGGGAACTGAAATGTTTCACTTCACCACAGTAGAGACCTGAACAGAGATGTCTAAATCCATTTAGAAACATTGTAGTGTCTGACATCTGCAAGAGCCTGAAAGATGCAGCCCAGGAACCACTGAAGACCAGCACCTTTGCAAAGAGACAGCTGGAGCTTGAGGGGGGAAGCCCAGAGCATGCAGGAGGACAGGAGACACACAAGATTTTGCAGCATAATATCACCCAAGGAATCAAAGTTCTTGGTTTCACAACAGCATTTTTATTTTTTGTTATTCTTTTTGTGTTTTGTTCTCCACATCATTAAACCAGTATATAAAGAAAAATACAAAAAGTGAAACAATTCACTGTATTTGAAGTCACTGAAGAATTCTGTCCTATTCAAGAGTATTTTGGGTGTTGAGCAGAAAAACCACTCCCATCTCTCCCTAACTTCCAAAATGAAGGAGAATCAAATCTTTTTATTTCCTCTCCTCTACCCAAATATTTGCAGTTTATTTTTTTTATTTTGGGAGAAAATTGCCTAAAACCCTAAACATTGTTTAATGAACTTGTGGCAGAAGTGACAAATCCACAGCAGAAAAATTCAGTAATTTAGCAGGTTATGCAGCTGATAAAAAATAATCCAAATAAGGATTTATATAACTACAATGTTATTAAAAGTTTATAACCGCTTGCTAATTGGCATCATTAATGAAAATTAATGTAGGTACATGCACTTAAGTATTTCACCCCTTAATGAGGAAATGGACAGTGATGTGAAATACTACTAATAATTAATACTAATATTTTCTAAGACAAATAGCATGCCCAAGACTTTGCCAAGAGAAGGAAATACAATCACCCAGCCTATGTGTGGTGGCCATGAGTTAGCATTCCAGCCAGAGTTGTTGAGAATAACCCTTGGTGATACAGATACATCAGAAAGAGATCCCGTACCACAGAAAAGGCAGTAACGAGGCTGAACCTGAGGCAGAAGTTTCTAATATGTCATGCTGGACATTTTAGTTTGTTTTCTGTAATTCACATTTGCCTTTTCAAATACAGATCATAGCACTTCCCCCTCACTGTGTGGTAAAAAATGGATGTACAAGCACAGGGAAGATGCTTTGGCAGTAGGCCTGCAAAACTGTCAGGGCAAGAGGCATCAAAGGGCCTGCAGGTCTTGTAGGTAGATCTTACAGCAACAGTAAAAGCTGGAATCCCGTGTCAGCTACCCAGGATCCCTGCACAGTGCATTTGGATCTGCTTCATACCGAAAGCATCCTACGTGCTTGGTTGAGAAGCATGAAAGACAAGAATACACCTTTGAGACATTATCTTTCTCTGGAACATATTTGTTTACAACCACTTTTTTTTTACTTTTCTTTTTCTTTTTCTTTTTTTTTTTTTCAGGCATTAGATATCCTTTTGTGACATTCATATGAAATTTTGGTGATTCAAGAAAGGCTTAAAAAAATGGGTGGCCCTATTTTAGTTTCCTTTTTTTCTTATAATATTTCAAATGTCATCTCCATCTTCCTGGGTGAGTGTGATAATAAACAGAATGAGAGGGGGGGTTTTATCAGCTGGATGAGATAAAGAATCAAGAGTAAGAACTAGAGTCTATTTCTAGCTGGACATTCAAGGATATAGCCATTCGCTCAGTTTTATTATTTTTCCTTGAGTCCAATTAATTAATCTTTAATTCATGCCTATAAAACAAAAATTATTTGTAAAATAGCATATTATTGCAAAACAACATATTGAATACTTCCTTATTATGAATTAAGGAGGGCAGTTGCATGTTCCTGGTGCCCTGTTGAAGCTTTGTCATTTAGCACAAAAAATTTTCAAGATTCCTCGGATGTAAGGAGGGAAAATAGATTAAATTCCTGCAGGGAGGAATTGAACATAGCTTTCCCAGTCCTGGAGGGCTTCTATAACCACAGTGTTACTGTTATAAAGACAGTTTCTATCATTACATTTTCAATCTCACTCTCTGGAGGGAAGCTAGATGAAAGACTTACAGAATGTAACTTGGATTCACCGTATGTACTCTTCTGAAATACAGCCATGAAAGCCAGGGATTTTATTTTGTTCTTATTTATTTTGTTTGGGGCTACGAGTCCACCCACACATGAAATTGCTTTTATCAATTATGTCTCAGGGTGACATAATGAGAATTAATTTCTATTTGTAAATTACAGTGGTCTTTGGTATAAATTCCACTGAATATGTGAGGTCTTTTATTGATGTAACTTGTTTGACCATTTTCAGGCATTACATGGAGTAACTGGAAGTTAACTCCCTAGGTAGTTAATTTACCTTTCCACTATCCAATATACCCTGCATTCAGAAAAGTATCTAACCAGGCACCCCTTTTTCATATGATTTCTGCTCTTAAAATTGATTGAGAGTTTATACATAAGATTGCTCAAGTTTCCTTACAGGCTGGAGACAAATCTTACAGTAAAGATTATCCTAGTGAAACATTGCATTATTCATCAACTCTTAACTATTTCTTCTTTTACACCGAAAGCATTTCTAAAGAGCAAGTTTAAAGCATGGCTGTAGTGATGTATGACACCTTTTGCCTTGCCCTTGCGGTATATGAGTAAATTAATGCAATAAAAGGAATTAATTTACCCTGACTATTAAATGCCATCAAAGGACTAATTTTTTCTATCCGTCTTCCTCTGCCTTTGTGTTCCAAGTTTTGCCCTTCTTCATGATGACTCACCCTGGTAGAATGTTTTCCCAAGGGATGTTTGTCTAGTAGGTAAGTGATTTTATTTTGGATCTTGGTTAGAGGGTCATCTTTTGTCTGTTTACTTTGCTTTGTAGAGGTATATTCATCTTTGTGCTCAAAAACCCTTTCCAACATCCCTCCTGTTATCTGTTATATCCTCTTATATTATTACCAAAATAAGGTGAATTGGAATATTGTATTAATTGCACCTACTTTTTGAACATCCAGCCTGTAGATGTTTCCATCTGGGCTGTTATCATAGGTTGTTGTTTTGTTTTGTTTTGTTTTGTTTTCTTAGAGCCCCAACCAAAAACAAACAAAAACCCACCAAAATTATAGAGACAAATTTATAGAAGGAAAATGTACATTTACGTTAAAAACAAATTTTTTACCATGAGAGTAGTGAGATACTGTCATGAGTTACTCAAAGAACCTGTAGCTACCTCATCCCTGGAGGTGTCCAAGGCCAGGTTGGATGGGGCTTGGAGCAACCTGGTGTAGTGGAAGGTGTCCCTGCCCATGGCAGGGGGTGGCACTGGATGATCTTTAGGGTCCTTTTTAACCAAACCATCCCATGATGCTATGATTCTATGAAATAGGCAGTTTTCGAGTGAAATTTATCTCATCCTGAATAAAAGTGTTTAATGTATGACAGAAGAGTCTCCTTTTAAAGCACTTTTTTTTTTTCCATAGACCATAAAATGAGACAGTGATGAGTATCTCAGACGGAGACATCTGTATTGTAACTGTCTAAAGCTAAAGAAGATGAATCCCATCCAGAAAAGAGAACTAATAGTACTGTATCAAAGACCACAAGAATATATTTCCTCTCCTTTCTCTTCTAGGCGGGGGGGAATGCAGTGGAGCTGGCCACACATCACAAATAAGATAAAAGGCACAGCCAAAGTGAACAGATTAGCACAAAGCCATATGTAGAACCTCTCAAAGCTGCTGACAAATAATGTTGAACTTCTAACAAAATGCTGAAATTCAAAGCCTATTAAAAAGAAAAAAATTAAATAATGGGGGTGAGTATGTGAAGGGGAAGGGACTGGGGGGAAGACAAGTGATACTCATTTAGTAAATTGTTCAGTGAGAAGGCCTACAGCTTGTCCCTTGAGGTTGCTAAGTGTTCTCCTGTATTCAGCTGAACAGGAAAGGTTTACATCACCCTTCCTATCAAAGAGATATTTGGGCTGCCTTCTCTCCAATCTACTTTACATCCTCATTTACATCTACCTCTCTGACTTCTATTAAAATTGGGCTCCTACTCCACTGTCCTGCTACATGCTGCCATTCTCCTGTCCATCATTAAATCATTGCCTTTTCTTCTCTTCTTCCTCTTCCCTTCTTTTCTTTTCTTCACCCTGCATCTCCCAGAGGTATTTGCATTTGTGTGGCAAATACACTGATTCTTTTCACATGGTTTACTCCAGCATGACATGAACTATTTAATTGTAAATTATTAAGTCATCTGTACTTTCCTGAAATGATTCACAGTGGAATGACAGGAAATTATTCCTAGTGGAATGACAGGATATGATATGATGAAATCATGATTCACATGTAAATTGGATGTCTGCTGATAGAAATCTGAAGTCCACTGAGAATTCACAAAAAGAAAATGCTGCAAGGCTTATCCATTGGGTAGATAATTTATTAATAGATAGCCCTTGTTTTAATACTATCTACTCTTAGTTGTTAAAACCCCTGGGGGATTTTTTTTCCTTTCTTCAGATGTAGCTTGGTGTGAAAATTTTAGATAAACAGCAACATTCCTAGTCTTTATATACATTCATTTATATATATATTTTAACCTTTAAGTATCTCAATTGTCAACCGAACTCACACACATTATCCATATATAGATATAACATAAATATTAAATTTATGTAAATTTTAAATATATATATAAGGACTGACTGCTAGCTGGCATAATTCGCTGTAGTTTTATTACTTGAATGGAATTGTGCCAGTTTTATCCATGCTGATGTTCTGTAGACCACAGATTAAAGTGTACACAGACATTGTCGTGCATCTTTATTTTTGTTCCTTCTACAAAGCTGTCTGCACAAATAATCTCTTTGGCTTCCTCTGATTCACTTTAAAAGTGTTACATTAATTTTAAATGCAAATTGCAATAATTAAATTTGACCTTATAAACTATCAGATGTGATGGGAATTTCCCTTCCTGATTTTTTTATCTTAAATTGGAAAGGAACCAGATCAAACAAGCAGGGAATTTCAAAGTCAAAACAAATACCATCCATGGCTAGGGACTCTGCTACAATAACAAGAAAGAAAACATATGTATGTATGTGTGTGTGTTGTGTGTGTATAATATAGATGTTAACCACAAAGTATCCAACATCTTTAAATTTGTTTGTAGGACTGGCAGTAGCTCATCTTTTGTTGTTAAGGTGAAAAAAAAAAACCAACCCACAATCAAAGTGACCCACATAGATATATGTATTTTTTTCTTTCTTTAATAATGGATACTTTCAGATACCTCCTAAGGTCCTATTCCTCCTGTCATGTTTAAAGGGTTTATTGTTTCCAGAAAAGCTTTTGCTGCTGCCTCTGGAGACTGAGCTGATCTAAGGTAATATTAATTCTGTGCCTCTCGCTTGTCGGAACTCGACTTCAAACGGAATAAATGAGATGAGAGCTGAAAGAGAGGTTATGCAAGCTGTCATCCTCCATTGTGTTGGAGGCATCAATGACTCTCAGAACAAATTAGGTGTCACTCTACTAAATCGCAGTCAGAAAGGCAAATCAGTTTATAGAAGACTTATTTGGTCTCCTGGAAAGCTCTTGCATTCAGAGCACAGTTAATCTTCCTTTTCTTTCAGTAAATTTAAAAATCCTCATTTTTTATTTCTTTTTAAATCAAGATGAAGCAGAATTTCCTCATGATGAGTCATAAAGTTCCCCATACAATTTATGCTGATTAGTTCAGTCAATTTCTCTTTCTTTAAAAGGAGAAAAAAAAAATAATCCCACAGAGGTTTGTTTCACTCCTAAAAGAGAAGCGACTACATATGTTTTATTAGATTTCTTAATTTGGGGATTGTGGCTTCGGAAAGAGGTCTGTGGTGAAAAGAGTGTTTGAAGAAAAAAAGGAATATTTGTGAAGCTTGCCAAGTATGAATTATTCCAGTTTTGTAAATCTCACTGATTCTATTCATTCTTTACTAAATGACTCTCAACCTACAGGAAAGGAACTACAATTAGATAACTAACTGTTTAATACTTTCTCTGGCACTTGATTTAACACTTATTTTATTTTAGTTAATTTTTTCCCCCATTGAAAAGGCTAAAGGGATTTTGCAATCTAGGTTGCACAAAGAATGTTTTTCTTTTACAATCAAGTGATGTGCAATCAGGTTTTCACCGAGAAAGGCATGCTCATCCACTTATTGAGAGAAGAAAATTGCCATGCTTTAGCAAGATCAGGACAACTATCAAATATACCTCATATAAACTAAGGTATCTATTCCAGTTCAACAGTTTGTCTATGCAAGGAATGAGTATGTTGCAAGAGGAGCAGCTCTGCAGAGTGAAGCAGCTGCAGTTGAGGGCCATTTTACACTTTAAAAGAATTTTTTTTCAGATTATCTTTAGCCTAGACCTATGAACTAGCACGCAACAGGTTCTGCAGGACATCAAGTATATTTTTCAAGAGCATGTCTTAGTTTTGTTTGATTTGAAAGACTTTGAGACCCCTCCGTGTGTGCAAGAAGTAGGAGCAACCAGATTTCCTCAAAAGTACACTCTTGACAGAAACTGGAAATGTGACTTTAGTTTCTCCTAAAGTTCAAGATAAATGACAAGCACAGATTCCTAAAACTAAATTGGGTCTCAGGAGTCATTATGTCATTTTGTGATTGAAGCTGTGTCTTGGGAACCCAGTGTAAAGTTTCCAAGAACAAATCACATTTAATTTCCTGGGTTTTAGAGAAATCTTTATACTTCAGCAGTGTTAGAGTGCTTTGGCTTTATATGGAAGACGTAGAGAGAGCTAAGTGAATAAAACTGCATTTAGGGAAGGTCTCAAGCTTATGTAGGAATTCTCTAAACTTTATAGTGGGAAATAGGGAAGAAAAATCAGAAATTAAACCCCCTTATCAATAGTTATCTAAATACCAAACTTTCTCCTTGAGAAGAACATATGAAAGAAGTCAACAGAGAGGAACCAGAGATGCTCCTTCTCCATTGCAAATGACGGAAAAACCATCCATGAACTTGACGAGTGAGGAGTTCTCTAACTGAAGGATCATCCTGCCTACTTTGAAGAAGAGACTTAAAATCAGTTCTCTTACCTTTTTAGCAAAGTGCTGAGACTGTAGACAAATTGGATATTTGAAAATTAGGCTTTGTGAATCATTGCCATTGAAATGTTTCTGCATCAGGAGATAAGCAGTGTGCTTTTAAATCTCCTCAGGCACAGGGGGGATCTGAACTCAGATCCCACACATGCTGGAAGGTGGATCTAAGACTTGAGACATAAAAACATAGCTAATTCCCATCATTCCGACTTTAAAAATAATAATAAAAAAGACTCTTGCCTGAGCTTGTTTGTTTGTTGTCATAAAGACGAGACAGTGGGTTTATGTTTGAACATCCCAAATGGAAGAAAATTCCTTTACTGGCAAAGTTCAGATGGAAAAATTTTGAAGTGAGAGGGATATTTCTCAGCATTTCATAGAATCATAGAAGTTTGGAAAAGACCTCTAAGATCATTGAGTCCAACCTTTATCCCAGCACTGCCGGGTCCACCACTAGCCCATACCCCAACACCACATCTACATACTTTTTTAACGCCTCCAAGGGTGGTATTACCACCACTTCCCTACAGATTACCCCAAAAAACTTACTAATGCTCCACCTCCCACATACAAATTCCATTCTGTGGATCTTGCCACAGTGACTAGGAACCTAAAAAATTAAGCTATATGTTAATAAACGGTTCAGAATCAAGACATTGTCATATGAGAAGTCACATTCCCAGGGAATATCACAAGACCTCAATGCCTAAATATTTATGGATTGTAAATTGCTATTGTAAAGTAAGACTTCCAACATAAAAGGAGGAAGTAGGATCAATATCAGTGTCTGATACTCAAGTGATGACATCTCCCTTTTCTCTCAGCATATTGTGAAGGCTCCTGAGCAAAGGGTCTAAACAGGCAACTAAACATTTTCCACAAGCATTTCTTCCAAATAATAAACATTTGGTTTGACTGAACTCATACATCATTTATACTCCCTTTGTCTTGATATTTTGGCTATTTAGATAACTGGAAAGATTCTTTGCACAACCAGCTCAATTTTAAGCTCATATTGAAAACTCTTTGAAAAAAAAAAAAGATATATGTTTCATATTCATTTTGGGGAGTATCCATGGTGTAGGAATGAGTCACTTTGATGAGTTGGATGTACACAATAAAGTAGAGGAAGGAGCTTTCAGACAGTGAAGCAGCACAGGCCTGATAATCCAGAAGATAGTGAAGAGACGTGCATCCTTTCTAGCTGAAAGCTGTCTTATCTTATATTCTCCTCCTAAGATAGGGGGCAAAATCAAGGTTAATCTTTTTATGCAAAAAAGATGTGCTTTCACATGTGCTGATGGTTTTGGAGATAGGACTAAAGTTATCACAAAGGCAAGTGATCTGTTTTTATGTAGTTCCCTAACCCTTAACTACTCAGAGATAGAAATGACAAAGTGCTCCCATAGGTAGAAATTTGAAAATTTCTGAAAATGTTGAACTGTGTACCTAACAATAAACAGGTTTGGTTTTTTTCTCAGACAGTGACAAAGTTTAGGTTTACCTAAATGGAATTTCCAGAGATGTTTGAAAGTTAATAAATAAATAAATCCCCCAAGAAAAGGGGATTTCTTGGACAAAGGGAAAAAACATACTGTGTTTACCACAAAAATTGTATTCAAAGCAGTGAGAAAAACTCGGCGTGCTGATGCTAAACCATGCTTATGGTTTCACTTATTTGATGTGTTCATGGAGTGCATCAAACATGGGCTGAAAATCTGTGAAAGATGGGAAACAAAGGGAAGAATAAATAGTCAGTGGCACAAGGTGAACAGTGGGATGCCTCGCCTCCTTGTTGTGCATTAGATCTCGTGTTCGAAATCTGTATTAATGATCTTGAAAGAGGGTAATACTGAGGTTAGCAAAACTTGCAGATGACACAAAGTTATTTAGCAAGCACAGACCAGAGAGATCCGTGAGGAACTTCAAAGAGACTTAGCTAAACCATGTGAGGGCAAATGAAGTTCAATGCCAGTAAATGCAAAGTAAGGCATACTGAAGGGAAAAAAATAAATTAAACTGCTTGTACATCTGACAGGGGTATACATTCACTGTCTCAACCCAGGAAAGGAATCTGGGTATCAATGAAGACAGATTTCTCTACCATATGCAGCTGTAGTTTTAAGAAAAAAAATTCAAACAAGATGTGAGGCTTCATAAGAACTGAGATGGGGATTGATACAGTAAATACTACACAGCCAACCTATAAATCAAAATGTGGTCTCATCTGGAAAAATTTGTGAAGTATCATTTCACTACTGTAAAAACAAAATAACAAAAAAAATACAGAATAAAATTGACAAATGAAAGTGATCTCTTGGGGAAAAAAAAAAGAAGAAGAGAAAAAAATCCATCATGTAGAATGATTGAAAAGATTGGGAAGAGTTACCTTAGAAAGGAGAGGGACAAAAGGACATAATGAAAGGATAAAAATGAATGACTTAAAGAAGATAAATTAGGTGCTTCTCTTCTCAGCTAGTGGCAGGACAAGAGAATGTGCAATAAAATTAAGGAGGCTGGCAAGTTCAAAACAGATAAAAGGCAATAGTGCTCTTTTTTTTCCTACATTGAGTGATTAAGCCGGGGAACCTTCTGAAACATCAGAAGTGATAACTAAAGGACACTTCAAATAAATATTTAAACAGATAACAAGAACCGCTAAAGTTGAAATAAAAAGGCCAAATATTTTTTGGGAAGTATTGGAAAGCTCTCTTTTTAAAGCTGAATTTCTTGAACTTTCCTTTGAAGAGCTCTTCTAGTCTTGTGTCCAAATCCCACAAACTTTGGAGGACAGAGACCCTGAGGACCTAGTGGCTCATACTGGGGTTAGTTCACAAAATGTGATTACTATATTTGAACGTTTTGCATGCTGAGCATGAGTCTTCATGCTCTGCACACAGAATGCTGCTGCAGCTTTGCACCAAATATTTGTTTCCAGACATTCAACCAGGGAGAGTTCCTTGGCATCAGCATGAGCATTTAGGAGGGATGCTGAGGATCTGTGTGATGGCCCATGTTTACTGTCCCAAATTCTTCTAGACACAATGCTCATGAATGATGGAGGTGAGGCACTGGGCTACACGGATTCAGGATCCTTCCCATCAGAGCAATGTGTCCTCCTCTAAACAATGTATAGAGCCAGGCTGCCTACACTGGCACAACCCGTTATTATTTGTCCTCCCCCTCTCCTGGACTGCTTACTCCACCAAATCATCAATATTTATCTTTCAGAGTGCAGGTTTGCCAACTGAAGGTATGATGAATGTCCTTGTGTTTGTAGGCTGTCAAACACAACACAGCTTCCACCTCATTGAAGCCTCAGGATGTGGAATAGCAGAAAGTTGAAATGGTATCAGTCCATCCCAGGGAAGGAGCAAGGAGACATGTTCCTCCCTTCAATCGTGAATGCCAGCCCAGAGTACCCCAACATCTGACACTATGAGTGGTGACCCAAACCTCTGCTGTCTGGCAGCTCTCTGATGTTCCTCTTTACAGTCATTAAAATGGAAATAGCATCTGACAGACATGAACATCATTTCACTTCCAGCTCCCTCAATTATCTCCTCCTTTCCAATGCCCTCCCACTCTCTGTGTGGTGAGAGAAATATGTTTTCAGAACTGTCATTTTAAAGAGTAAATACTTGAACCATCAATAACTGTGTGCACTTTGCCCCAGCTGAATGAAAACCTCCTTTGTGAGCGCAGAAGCAAATGATGCACAGTTAAGTAGAAAGAAGCTACCTGAATGTACTTATTTCAGCTAACTATTTCTGTATTATGATAGCCTGATTCCAGTAGATCAAAGAAACCTGGCAGTGTTGTTTTTTTTTCACACTGTGAGAAGCACAAACATCATTTAAATGCCCCCTCAAAATATTCATGCATCAAAAATCCGTTGAAGGCTCAGTCTATTCTCAAGCTGGCTTTCAGCCAACATTGTTATGTTGTTGCTGCATCATGATGGAAATAGCAGACAGTAGAAAACAACAAACAGCAGAGAAGACAAGTCTTTAAAAACAAATCCAAACAATTAAAAACAAAACCCAACATTTTAGCATTATTTAAAATTTCAGTGATAGCAAAACTCATTGATAATTGTTCAGTTATTTAGTTCTATGAAACGAGATTTTAAATGCTGAATTCTAGGATCCTGTATTCAGAGTTTTTCTAACCCTCATTCTGATGTTTTTTATTTTGTTCTGTAAAATATATATAGCACATGGAGGCCTTTCTCACTTGATGGAAGTGCTGTAGCTTCACTGAAGCTGACAATTACCTCTTTCACAATGAAGGTCAAGTAAGTAAAGAAATTAAAATTAAATGGAATTTCTCTGTATCTGGTGAGTTTTTTCCAAGACAAAGGGTGAATAATCTTGCGGCAAACCATTAATGTCTTCGTGACCTCATCTCTGAGAAAGCTGTGGAGTTTCTACTTAGATGCTCGAGTAGATAGAGAATCTAAGTAAGTTGTTCCAATATTTAGTTGTCCTTAACTAAACTTATAATCAAAAAAAACCTCTCATGGAAAACGGAGAAGACTTTTAGAGAACACAAAGAGGAAATCTGAGTCACTGAATGCAAAATACCCCCCTTAGTTTAAATGTTAAAATGTCCTTTGTTCTGCCTACATGGTCCTGTCTCTTCATTCCACAGAATCCATCAAACCCAATGGTGCCATCATCCCAGGAAGAATCTGGAGAAACAACTCAACCTGGACTGCTTCAAAGGTTTCTTGACAGAGAACCCTGGCACCCCCTGTCCTCTGTGTTGAGACTGAGTCACTCTGCATCTGGAACTGCAGCAGTACAGAGACCCACAGAAGGGCAGCCTGATTCAATTTCAACTGTATGGATGTAATAGCTGCATTTTCTTTTCAACGCTCATTTAATAAAATATATGTGCATATAGGTGTATGCTTATATGTGTGTGTGTATATGTGTATATATTTTCTGTCTCTATGGTATTTGTGTATGCACATTGTAACTCTGGAGCAAGAAATAACACTCAGAATTACACTCACAGAATATCAGGGTTGGAAAAGACCTCCAAGGTCATCAAGTCCAACCAACTCAGTCTCAGCTGGACTATCAGTCTCAGATCATGTCCAACATGAATGGTAGCACTCCCAGCACTCCTCCAGAGAACTGCTGATGGGAGGCAGACATGGGTTTCATAGAATCATAGAAAGGTTTGTGTTGGAAAGGACCTTAATGCTCATCTCATTCCACCCCTGCCATGAACAGGGACACCTTCCACTATCCCAGGTCTCTCAGAGCCACATCCAACCTGGCTGTGAAGACTCCAGGGATGAGGAATCCACAGCTTCTCTGGGAAGCCTGTGCCAGGGCCTCATCACCCTCACAGCCAAGAATTTGTTCTCAACATCTAATCTAAACCTACACTCATTTTGAAGCCATTCCCTCTGTTGCATCATTAGGGCCTTATAATCGTATATAGATATGTACACATAGAAATGTGTCTTTAGACTGAGCAGAAAAATGCCTAATACGTTTAGATGCCTGTAAGTTTTGGTGGTTGTGCAAGAGTATATTAAATAATTTATATTTATGCAGATTTCATCTAGACTTTGAGAGATCTCCTTAGAAATCTTTTTTTTTCAGCTTCAGTTCTCCAGTTCATGTTCTGCTCTGGTGACTTCCAACCTCAGTCTCTAACTTTCCTCTGTGTGAGGCTATGGTGCACTGGAAAGCTCTGTGACTGCTGCTTCAGGAGTGCAACACATGGGAACTGTGCAAACAAAAGCCATTTGACAAATCCTTACTGTGAGCGAGGCTGCCTGGACCACTTCACTCTCTGCCCCTCAGCACTTTCACCACCAGTTCTTTGGCTCCCTTGAAAATTCATGTGGAATTCATTGCTGGAGATCATCTCTCTGGTCTTGATGCCTTTCAGGCAAGGCAGGGCTGTCATTTTAGGCCTATGAGCTATATTTGCTGGTTGATGGATTCCTCCACATTGCCAACTGAAAATCACCCGGAAGTCAGCTATAGCAGATGTGCCATGTAATTACACTGTCAAGGAAGAATTCCAGGCATTGGCCTGGTAATTTTAAGAATCCATTTCTGTCCATGGGAACATTCCCTGTTATTTTTTCCTAGATATTAAGCATTTCAGCCTTTTTTTTTTTTTTTTTTACTGTGATGAAATACGTATTTCAGCAGAATTTTGGGACAGAAAAACCAAGATATGTCTCATGTGATATTATGCCTATGGCTGACACATCTTGAGCTAGGAGCCTAATCATTCTAATCACCTTTCCTTCCCTCCTTAAGACATGTGAGACAGACACCTGCTTGCAATCCTTCAGACCTGAGGTGGCACTACTCACCCAATGGTGATGGTCTTCTACGTCAGCTGATAAGGAAGCTTACAGTTCAATCGGACCCCTAATTTGGGGACTTCATTTAAGAGACTAAATGCAGAAGAGCTGAAACTACAGACAGACAAGGAGACCCATTTCTTTTCTTTATTAGACCTCAGATACAGCGTGAATCAAAGCAGAAGGTGTCAGAGTGCCAATGTTATAGCATCTGATATACTGTGCTTTGGGCACCTTCATATTCAGGACAGTTGCTTAGCAACTGGGATACAGGCTGAGGATGTAGAGAGTCTGGGATCTTTTCTCTGCCCAACACGATTAGCATGACTTGGATAAATTACTTCACCTTTCTGTATTCCTCTTTCCCTTTATACATTTATTTATTCTGTCTCCTACAGAATGCTTCAGCAACTCCTTTGAAGATATCACAGCCTTCATGTAATGAAATTATTCATCTCCTATGAAGCTGCAGATTCTGGACAATGACTCGGGTGTCACCTCCTTTTGCTACCTGTCTTTCACAGGTGATCACCTTCTCTTTAACTGTGTTCATCACCAACACAAAAGAGCTGCCATATTCACTACCTAGCAGTGAGAGCATTTGGGTAGGGAAGTGCTTTTAGTCCGTGTACAAAAATTTCTGAGCACAAACCATTTCCAAAAATCGAAGCTGGCATTTGGCAGAATGTCAGTAGACTTTATACAATAACATAACACTATCCAACTAGACATATTAGGGGAACAGAATCTGCAAGACAGCATACTTTTGGCTCCGTTACATATTCATACTACTGCCACAACCACCAGCACCAGAAAATAGACAGGTGGAAGGACAGTAGGGCTAACATTAGACCTTTGTGAAGGCATTCTTTGCTTGACTGATGGTTTGTAACTGCTCATCATGGACAGTGAGCTACAAGGTTTTGTCGTCCAAGTTAGGAGCTCTGGCTGATCGGCAAATGAATGAAGAGTTGGCTCCAAAGTCTGTAACCCTTTGATTTCATGGTTCTTTTCTACATCCTGATCTCTCTGAAGCTGCCACCTCAAAGAACAGGGTGAGAGTAATTGTGTTGGCTTGCCTCCAAAGCCCGGAGGAGTAGTCACTTGCTACTCTCCCAGATTATCTGCCAGGCAAACTGAAAGGTTAATGATGTAGAGCTTGATTACTCTGGTAGAAAGAAAGCAGTCAGCTTGATCCAAAAATCTTTAATGTGTGTGTAAGTGAGATGCATTAAAAGGACTGAGAACTGGAATATGTTGTCTCTTCCATTCTGTCTTTGAACATGGGAGTATTTGCCTTCTGGCACATATGGTCTTGTAAGTAATAGCTTTTTGCTGCACATACATCTTTTTGCCCGGAGCTTGTTGCTTAATTTTAAGACATTTACAATAGTTTTGTTGTTAAAAAAGCCAGTCTTCTTCAATATCAGCAGAATAAACATTTGAATGTATGCATCCCTGGAACAGATTGAACACCATTAGTTGAAGTATGTACATATAAATACATGTTTTTATATAAAAATACATACATAAGTGTGTGTGAGAGACTGTGTCTGTGCGTATACATATATGTGTATACCATAAGCACATGATTTTTGGTGTTCATCTCTGAGATAAATGTAAACAAGGTCTATCAAGTGAAATGCATCAACAACTCCAATAACCCCCCAGAAAAAAAAAAAAAAAAGAAGGAAAAAGAAAACCAAAGTGATAAGAAGCCAAAATAAAAGCAACCAGAACCTGCCAAATGAACAAATGAACAACAACAAAACTACAGGATTTGGAACATAAAGGAGAGCTCACCATGGCTGGAGAGAGCAGAGTTTGGTTAGAGTTAGGTGTTTATAAATGTTGGCTTCCTTTTTTAACAAGATTCTGCTTTGTGGGAATGTTTAATATTAAAAAAGTAACAAAAATGAAACTTTATGAACCCATTGAAATCTTGAATAAATTGAAATCTTCCAGCCTTTGGTTGAAAACAAGAATATTCTGGCCCAGAACTGAAATACTGAAGCCAAAACCCAATATATATTCTTCCACAGTGGTTTATGGACCTTATAATTCAGAAGCATTTTTCTTACATTATTCCATGGTGGTTTGATTCTTTGGCAGAACCATATCTCACATGATACTTAGCAAGGAAAAATCCTTTTGTCCCCCACACTTTACCCTACAGTGGCTTCTGAAAAATTTAAATTTTTCATAGGAAAGAAAATTATCTTTGAGATCGGCACTACATTTTACCTACCTTATGGTGAAGGACCTGGAGGAAAAGAAGTGCACAATAATTTCTTATCTTTCTTCTCCTGCCGATTCCTGATTAACACAGATTGTGATTTACAGCTAGTTTAAATGACTTTATCTCAGAAGATTCCACTTTGCCTTTTTACATTATTCATATTCTAAATAGAATTTAGTATCGTTATCTTCAAAATCCAAACACCAACTAAGCTGTTTTTGTTGAGTTCTGGGTGGGTTTCTTACTTCTATTTAATGTATTGTTTTTGACTAGGTTCTCACTGAATAATGAGAATTATGAATATATTTATTAATTTCTCCTTGAGCTTATACTTCTATTTTTGATGTCAGTTAAGCCCAGACCAGGGGTGCCTGTACCGTGTTCCTTGAGACAGCAGCGGGTCTAAGACTTGGGGACCGTGTCTCAGCCTCAGGGCAGGTGTGATCTCCATCCTGCTGTGTTGGCTGCTCATCTTAGTCACCTTGTGTCCTAAGATACAAAACAATGAACATCTGTGTGAGTGTTTCAAGCACTCCTGGGGAAGAAAAACCTCATTTAAAAGGACAAAACCATAGCACAAATAAATGGTACCTTAATGGGCAAAAATATGGTGTGCTCACAGCCACTGAGAAAAGAGGAAGATTCTATAAGGCAAAGGCTTTAAAACTGAGATGAAAAGAACTCTATTCATAAGCAAGAGGAATACAAGTGGGAAAGGAGTGAGGGAAGAAAGAATTCAGGACAAATATCTCAAAGCAGCTGTGGAAAAAGCTCTTCAAAAACACAGAAAACATTCAGAAAAGCTGAAGAGAGAGGAAAGATGCCACCAAAGTTGCCTGGAAGTCACAAGCTGACAAGTCAAGGCAGGCTTTCAAAAACTAAAAAGTCAGGAAATGTCATTCTTCCTAAACATCTACTGAGGCCCTGGGGCACAACAAAGGAAATCCACTACAGCTGCATGGCAATTGGTAAATTCTTGTTATCATGCTATGTGCCAAACTCCTTTCTCTTTGCTGCTCTAACTCATCTGTCAGCATGTGGGGGTAATCCAGACACTGAAGGCACTTGTGTGCTAAAACATCAGTTAGGAGACAACCCTCAATTGATGGAGAGATGAATATATAAGAACATCTCAAAATACAGAATAGAGGAGCAAGGAGCTTGGTTCTGAGAGGAAAGGTGGGAGAGAGTTGGAGAAAAAATGAAGCCAGTTTTCCAAAGCACATGAGTTCAGTAATCAGCCCTAGAGCCATGGCTTTAAAACAGACAGCAAAGATTAATATCATGCCATCTAAAATCAATTTAACCCCATCATTTTTAGTAAATAAGGTTTTGAGTTCCTACAAAATAGAGGCTCTACAGGAAAACATTCATGACTCTAATTTTTTGAAACATAAATGATGCAGTATGATGTGTGTTGAGGTAGGAGGATGAGTGTGTGTGTGTACATGAAAACTTTATCTTGTTATTTAACTGACAACAAATGTAGTTCTACTTGATCTCCAAAAGCCACAGAAGAGGATGTGTGGGCTTTCTGCGCTGGCTTACAGGCCACTGAAGAAACACAGAGGAAAGGAGAATAAAAAGCTATCACTTTTCTTAGCCAGTGACAGCAAAAGCTGCCTCTGCTCCATTACCTGCACATCTTTCTTTTTATAGCAATCATCATATCTCTGGAATAAGATATAACTCTTTTGAAGACATTGTGGCTTGCTCGTGGCTGCTAAAACCTTCCTGGTGTTCCAGGTATGCCAGGATTTAAGAAAACCCGGGCTTTGGGCTGGTGCTGTGCTGTGGATGGGGGAGCTGGGAACAGCAGGCACAGAGGCTGCTGAGAGTGCGTGATGCTACTCAGGGACCCTCCTCTGTAGGAGTCCTCCAGGGGCTGAACCCAGCAGCTTTACAGGTGTTTTGTGCCTCTGAGGTGTCTTCCTTGTGCTTTCATGTAAGGCATACCTGCCTCTAGGGAGTAAGTCTTCCTTGAAGAGGGGGAGGAATTTGGTATTTGTATTCCTTCACTGTCTTTGTTATACTCCTGCTAATTACACCACTGGAACTAAACTGAACAGAACATTAAACCACTTGTCCTTAACAGGAGAAGGGATTTGGGTGAATCAACCTGCCCAAAAGATGTCTGCAAAGTACATTTCTTTATGGGGAACATCTACTCTGCTCCTGTGATTGAAGGCAAATACAGGAGATCACCAAAGTGAATGGTTTTTACATATCACTTTCCTTTTGCAGCATTTAAAGAGACTAGGGAAGGTTAACTTAGGTTTTAAAATAAGACGATAAAAAAAAAAGCCTTTTCAAATACTGACATTAGTGCAAATCTCCTTTTTTTTCTCATTTTAATTCTCTCATCTTTAAAGGTGACAAATTTGATGCAGTATTTATTACTCGAAATAGCAATATGACATGCTGGAGAACAACCTATGAAAACAGGGAAAGGGAAGAAAAGTACATTTCTTTTATGCATAAAAAGGTGTTGGATAGAAAATTTCAAGATTTCTGTTCCACTGAGCCTGTTTCTTCATTTATTTGTCTTTCCTTCATAAATTTACCAGAGTGTCACTAAGTAGATGTTTAAATGTGCCTCCAGGCATTACTCTACACGTAATAATCCTGAAGTACATGCATTGTGTGATTGGGACAAAACAAGAAAGATAGCCTGCTTTCATTTAAAGTGGTATAAAAATCTCATGTAGATTTAAAAGGATAGACCATTTCACTCCAGATGTCCATTGTTTCAATTATTGTAGTGTTATCAGTAGCAGGTGGAACATTCATGTACTAGAAACTTTAATAAGAAAAAGTTCACAAGATTGTCTTCAGATAATAAGAACAAAATAAAGATAATAAACCCAGTAATAGACTACAAGGCCTCTCACACACCTCTTCTAACAATAGTTTTCAGTTTCCTGCAAAACAAGTGATAAACTGTATGTCAGGTGTGCACATTTGGAGATGGAGGATGTTATTTTCATCAGATCTCCCAATCATTGTTTAAAACGAAGGACATTATTCCAATGAAAAGCAAAGATTACTCTCATTTTTCAGACCATAATATCTCTTCCCTTGTTCAGGGTGCCAGAAGGTTCACATTGGCACTCTTGCTTGTTCAGACCACTGCTTTATTTTCACTAAAAAAATAAATCATTAAACCCACCTCGTTGTCTTCTCTGCTGCTTAGCATGAAGTGACACCTGGGATGGCAGAGATCGCACTCCGTGTCCATAGTGCAGCTCAGTAGAACAGGGTGACAAGTGGTCGCAAAACCCTTCCCATTTCCAGTCAGGAGCAAGTCAGCAGAGAAACCAGGTGACTCGAAGAGCAGTGGGAGGCTCTGGGACAAAATTTCTATGAGGGGCAGCTGAGGATACTGGGAAAAAAAGAGGTTCAAAGGGAACATTTTATCTCTCTACCACTGCCAGAAAAGAGGTTGAAGCCTGATGGGAGCTGGTCTTTTCTCCTAGGGAACAAGAAACGGGACAAGTGGAAATTGCCCTTGAATTGCACCAGAAGGTTTAGATTGGATGTTAGGAAAACTTTCCTCACTGAAAGAGAAGCTGAGCATTGATACAGGCTCCCATCAGTCACCATGCCCAGAAGTGTGTAAAAAATGAGTGGAGATGGCACTTTGTGCTGTGGTTTAGTGGTCATGGTGGTATTGGTTGAAGGTTGGACTTGATGATGTTTGGGGTCATTTCTAACCTTAATGGTTATATAATTCAATATCTTTTCTCCTGAATTGAGGATAGGGGTAGGCAGGGTTACATCCTACATTGAAACAAGTCAGATATTGGACCAGGAAACCTTTTCACTGCATCGCTTTACTACAGTTGAGCAATTAGATTTCCAGTAGCTCTATTTTTTTTTTTTTTTTAATCTGAAACTTGGTAATTTGTGATGAACATGTTGATAAATCATTCACATGTTTTTATAAAGTGAAAAGAATGGTCTGCTCCCTACTAGCCTACTGCCTACTACAGCAGCCATGTAGATTTGTAACCATTTTTTTTCCAAATTAAGGAACAAAATGAGTGTGTTTGTATGTGTGAGTAAGTAAATGAGTGAAGAAGACTGTTTTGGTTATCTTGGCATTTTTTGGCTAAGGCACTACAAATTGTACCATTCATACATAATATGATCCTGAAGCACTTGAAGTCAACCACATAAACATAGGTGAAAATCTTCCTGAAGCTTCTAACCCAATCATTCTGCTATTGCATTGTCTGAGGGCTTTCTTATTCTTGATCTGTAAGGTCAGGAATCCCATATTGATCTCTTGAACTGAAAATTTGTTTGGAAACCCTTCGAAACAAAACTTAAAAAAAAAAGCAGCAAAAGAAAGTGTTGGGCTTTAGCTGATAGACCATTTAATAAAAACCCCTATAATTTTACAGAAAACTAGTTGGGCATGTTTCTCAATCCATAAAGAGAAACCCAAATCCTTCCACAGTAAGGCAATATTCCTGTGCTTGTTCTCCAAAATAAGATTAGCCAGGCCTGAAAAAGAACAATTACATCACTACAAAGCATTTTAGTTTTTGATCTTATGAATTCAATTGCTGGAATCATAAAGGACCATTAATTTCTTTTCTCATGGGGTGTTTTTTTGGAACCTTTTTTATGACATGTTCAATTTAGGATGTTGAGAATTATGTGTACCAAGTTTTAGTATATGTGGCATGCATTTGCCTCTGAAGTCTGAGAGCACGTGAGTCATCATAATGGCTTCAGGTTGTAAGCAACATCAATGATGAAAACATTAAACCACAAAAGCAAGTTGCCCTCATAATGGTTCATTTACTCTGGAGAAAAATAAATAACTAGATTAAATCTCTTTTAATAACTAAGAAGATTATCATGGACTATTCATTTCATCTGGCAGATATTTGCAGGCTATCTCCTAGAGGATTATTATTCCTTCATCTTTGTAAATGGCTGTATATATTTATTATTTTTTTATTTGTAGCCATGCTATGATTCACTCTAAGATTCAAGGTAGGGAGATCTGTAGACCCAAATTCTACAGAAATTAGAGGAAGGGAAATAACAAGAAGCTTTAAAAATGAATTCAAATCTGTTAATTATAAACAAAAAAATAACATGTTAACATTGTTTACTCTTGAAATTAGATCTTGTTGAAAGCTAACCCTTGAAAGTTTCATATTTCTGGATGTGACTAATAGTAACTCTGAGCCTCTCAAGCAGCCAATTCAGAGGCCTTGTACTTTTTTGAAGCCAAGGTGATGCTTGCTGAAAATGGGTCAATTTACAGACAAGGAAGTGATAAAAAACACAGGGAGGATTGGGACCTGGTATGTGCCAGGATGTGGATGACAGTCACAAAGAGGGAAATCTTGGATTCAGCATATAATTCATTGATCGGGAAATTACACATCTAACCTGGAACTGGAAGTTTTGCTCTGAGACAGAACTTCTGAGCACTGTCTCTCAGAAACCCCTTTGGGCTGATGCCACTTAGGATCATTTAGCAGAAAGTGCTAAATTAGCAGAGAATTCAGGTTTTCTTTCCCCAACAGGGATGCAGAGCTACAGAAATAGAAAAACTTTGCTCTTTTGTCAGCAGTGGATAAAATATAATTTCAAGTGCAATAAGATATATTGTAAACAAACTGCAATTTTTATGCTATACCTTAAGATGAAAATCAGTTTGGCTGCTTAATAACCTCACTCTAAAAATTTCATCATGAAAGACAAGTGACTGCAGGTCTCATGAAGGAAATGCAGCTTTTTAAGTTTCATAGGCAGCTTTAGGTATTCTCTTCAGGTTGGGATTCCTTCTGAACAGCAGTGCAATACTTGCTACATCCACAAAAAATGTAGTGCACATTACTAGGTAAAATGATTAAAAAAACTGCTGTTGATGCTGACAAGCATAATTTCTGCTCATCTTTTCCATAAATGAGTACTCACTGGTCAGTTTCTTTTATGAATCATCCCAAAAAACCATAAGATCATAGAATGGTTTTGGTTTGAAGGGACCTTAAAGACTGTCTCATTCTACCCCTGTACCATGGGCAGGGACACCTTCCACTGTCCCAGGTTGTTCCTAGCCCTGTCCAACCTGGTCTTGAACACTTCCAGGGATGGGAGATACACAGCTTTTCTGGATAACCTGTTCCAGAGCCTTAACCTCTTTGCAGTCCAGAATTTCTTCCGAATACACAATCTAAAAATGTATCTCAGAGGGAAACCTGAAGGGAAGTAACAGCCTTGTGAGTCAGTTCAGAGAGAGGGCTCTGTATCTAACATCTTGTGGGGAACATAAGAACATGTGTGAGTGGGGGATTAATGGTAACAAGAATCTGTTAAAAAAAGAGATTATGCAGAGATGAGGATAATTTTGCAGGGAGACCAAGTATTCATGGAAGGACTCAGTCAGTGCTCAAAGTTTTTTGTTAGCTTGAAGTTCAGGTCTGAATGCAATGACACGATCTACTATTTCAGTTTCTACAACATTTTAGAAACCAGTCAGAGTAACCTCTACATTAAGAACAGTTATTCCTAATAACTCTTGGACAAAAAGAAGGTCTCAATGACTTAAAGGAGTAAAACCTAACAAGGACCCTTGAAAGGAATAAAAAGAGGCTTTTGGAGAATATCGTCAAAGAAATTGTAGAAGAAATTGCAAATTAAAGTGTTTCTATTTCTGAGTAGTAAGGAGACTACAGTTGCAGCAGATTTGGCAAAACATCAAGTGTTGTCCTTATAGTGCATAGGTAGAGAGGGTGATAGATGTGAGGCACGTTGATTTTTATATGTCTTTATACTTGGTTCCCTGTGACATGTTCATAAGCAAATAAGAACATTTCAAGGGCAGTTTAGCTGCACAACAGTTCTCCAAAAGTTATATTCTTATGTTTGTCTATCAGTGGAAAAGTGCCACACTGTGAAGACACTGCATCCAGGAGTCTAATTTGAGTCTCTTCCAAAAGACGGTTCAATTTCATTATGAATTACTTCAGTGATGGATGCCCAGGTAGGTGGTACAAGGAGCTCTGTGGAGAAATATAAAGCAAGTACTCTACATGATAGGATGAGAATTCAAGTTGATCTTGACAACCTGGGAAAATGATCTGACTCTAGACAACATTACTGCAATGGAAAATGTAGGGAGAAGGCTTTTTAGCTTGAAGAAGAGGAGGTTCATAGTTTTTTCAGTAAGAAGAAGAAATCCCACAATTTTGACTGTGTAGCCATTTAAAGAAGCAAATCTGATTGGGAGCAAAGACAATTAATGAATAAAATAATCATAATTTCATGATTTTGTTTATGTTAAATAGGAGCAGGGCACAGGCTACTGCTCTGTCTGTGGTTTTGGATGTTTTTAAGAAAAAATTAAAGCCCTCTGGAAAGAAACATTTGATCTGCTGGGGACAGAACACATTGCTCCCTTTTGGTCCCTTCAAGCTCTGTGTTCTTGTGACATTGTACTTTTAGGGAGAGTTTAGCAGCTCCCCTTTTACAGGCTGAAGAAAACATGAAGGGATTTCTGTATCTGTAAGCAATGGAGAAACACCAAGGGTAAAGAACAGATCCTGGGTCTGGTAAATGGAGCAGCCTTATTGGAAAGGTGAGAGGTGAGAAGAAAAGAAAAACAGAAGAGGTAATGACTCTTTTGCCCACTATATAGTTAAAGCATTATGCTGGTGAGACCATGTGAATTGGTATTTTTAATTTTTAAATTGCAGAACGAGTTATTCAGAAAGATTACTGAAAAAGGTGGAGTTCAGAGAGACAAATAAGTAGAGAAGATGACTTACATTTCTTGATTATACAGGGTGTGCTGGGTGACTGTTACAAGCAACCCAGGCAAAGGATAGGAATGAAAAAGAAATAAAGCTACAAGGGAGAACACCTTGAAGAAAAAGCTGATAAAAGCTTGAGGATAAAACTGTGCATCCCTTCTAATTCTGTAAAAGAGTGAAGAATCATTTTCCATGTAATGCATGAAAAGTTATCATTATGAGCTGCACCGGAGAAACTCAAGTAAAGTGGAAAACAACCTGATCTTCTAATTAGTGAAGTCAGGCTGTGAGCAAAGGTGCTGATCAGAGGGAACTCACGTTAACTCACAAAGCTGTAGAGTGCCAATGGAGGAAACACTGAAGTTTTGTTCATCACATAAAGAGAAGGACATTTGGATAGCTAAGAATTGTCTGAGCTTTCAGCAGAGACATAAGGCACCTCCTTATAGTCTGGACGAAACTTAAACACATAAGCCCTATAGAAAACTTCATCCCCTGGCCTTTATGTGTGCATAGCGTGAGGGATTGATAACACAATGAGCTTCACACAGAGAGTGAAACCACAAAATTAAATCTGAAGCAGCCTGCAGGAGTCTCAAAACCACTGTGGAGATGGCACAGAGACTTGAGGAGTGGTACCTGGCTTAGAAAACCTCTCATTACCTGGGATAATTTGACTGCAAAATCTGCTTTATTGTCTCATTCTGTCTTGCATGAGAAGGATTAAATCAATTTTCTACAGCTGCAGAACCTGTTAAATTAAGGTGAAATTTTGTGCAATGAAAAATATCAGAGATATTGCTCACATCTTTGACTTTTTTTTTTTGGAAAAAAGTAAGTCTCTGAAGTAAAACTCCATCCTTTGGTAACTGTCCATGGAACTGTTAACTCAGCCTATTTTATTCTACTGATTCAATGCCTTTTCTTCTGGGAAAGAAAAAAGCCATCATACATGACAATACATTCCTACACGTGTGCACATTCCCACACATGCTCTGCCCTGAGCCAGAAGATCAGCTCAGAAGATTGCAACAAGATGAAAAATTGACAAGACACCATTTTCCAAGAGGTGGAAAATAGTTTTACATGTGATGAAGGTTTTGTCTGCAGCTGTTTGTGCTGGTCATGTAGCACTAAGTGATACAGCCAAGGGAAGCAGGGACTGGTACATCTGGGCTGGTGGAGGCACAGGAATAACTCACAGAGCCTGGTTTGAGGTCCCTGCTCTATCTGTGCTTCGTAAATCAGAGCTGGTATATTTTTAATACAAAGTGCTACAGAAATCCTCCCAGCCATATTGGTGTCTTTTATACAAGTATCATGCAGTCCTACCCAGCTGAACTACACATAATGCAGGGCAGATTTTGGCTCTGCCTACCAATATTATTTTAACCTTTTTTTTTTTTTAAATACATTATGCTACATACAATGTTTACCTGCAAATTACAAGAAAAATACAGTTTGGGCATCCAGTTTAGTTTGAAAATATTTACATGCTGTGCTCATAACCAGTCCTAAAAGCACAGGCTGAGCAGTCTTTTCTTTTCCTCCCCTGTAAACCACAGCCCTTTTCCATCCCTTGCCCCAAGGGTCTTGGTTAGCAGAATATGATTTGTGAACATTTCCAGTCCAATTCAGAAAGGATCAACGTGCTCCTACAAGCTGCCTGTTTTATTTGGTGTTACAAAGAACAGAGTCTTAACCTCAAAAAGAAACATCTCTATTCTCATGCCTAGTCATCCATGTGTGGTGCTGGTTAATTATTTATATAAATTTATACCAATTAAAGAGAGAGCCCTTCAGCTAACACTAACCTGCCAAAGGATTTTGTTGTTTTTATCACCCCTAAATGAATATAACCAGTTTAATCTTCTGCTCTCCATCGACAGGCTGCAGGTAGAGGTACCACTATGCATTCCAAGGTACAACACCTGTTTTTGTTTTGATATTACCACACACAGTTATTTCAACAGAGTAAACTTTGGGGTCTTCTGTATATTTCCAACTGGAGCCAAGGCATTTTATCCAGTTGCAGTTTTGTCACTTCTGTTGTCTAAGACAGTACTTTTATATGTGGATTTATTTTCTAATGCAGAAGGAAAAGGCAGGAAATATTTCCTTCAAGGGAAAAATACCTTTGCTTGGCCAGTACCCCAGTTAGAGCAGCACCTTATATTCCTCTAGGAATTATTAGAAAACTCTTGCTGCCACTGCTGCTCTTCTTTTCACCTTCTTGGCTGGCTGATGCTTCTCTAAATGCCAGCTGACACTGAGAGGGATAACTTCTGATTTGGATGCTAAAATACGCTTTGATGTCCTTACTTGTTTTGTGTAGACTCCAAGTCCTTTATGCCTCTCAGCAAAATCACAGCCAAGCACTATGCATTATGGAAATGTGTGTCATTTTCTTCCTGATGTTTTCCTAGCACGGTACTTTCTGGGAACATGACTTTTTTTTCCTGTTTATTTTCTTTTTCCATTGTAATTAAGGATACGTTTTGGTCTGTTCTGTATGTGGGGTGCTATTGTGAAGTAGTGTGTATTCTTTTTCTTTTCCCAGCAGCATAGGAAGGAATTGTTTGGCTTCTTCCATGTTCTTTTATCTAAAAAATTTAAGAATAACATCCTTTAAAACATGCTATTTTTCCTTTCTCTTCTTTCCCTACATTTCCCTAAATGGCTTTTAAGATCATAATTTTTGACTTTAGAAGACCTATTGGATTGGAATCTTAAAATAGGATTGTTCTTGGATATGCAATTCCAAGCTTTGAATGAATACAATCCATGCTGCCCAAGTTCTTGAGCTTCAAATCTGCCTTTGAATAGATTACAACAAGCTGATAACTAAATATTTTCTCATTGCTACTTGGAGTTAGAAAAGGAAAAAGTTTCAAGTCCTTTAGCCACTGAGAAGACAATTTTAGCACGTCCCAGCATTCATCCACCAAACAAACTCTGATTTATGTATCCATACACAGAGATATTTCCCACTGAAGTCACTCTGCATGTGATCCAGTCTTTTTGAAAGCTTAGCATTTTATCTAATTGTTTAAATAAAGGTTTCACTTTCCAACTTTAGCAGCTTATTAAAAAAGACCAAAATTGGCCCAAGAAGCTTGCGTCTGCCTGAGATTAGAGACCCATAAGCTCATTATTTACACCACTCCCTTCCTCATGACAAACTTCCGCTACTGCTGCCAGTACTGCTGCCAGACTGACAGCTCTGCAAACTGGATCTAACTTTGTCGTGCAAGGTCTGTAGCTCTCAGTAGGCAACCAGGCATCACCAGCTCTGTCTTTTCCATGTGCTACTCTGGGGGAAAACTGATTATCATAAACGTGTTGTTTGCAAGAGGTTTTTTTTGACTTTTTGATTCTCTCCAATGCCCTTCCACCATACAAGTTATTCTTGGTCCCAATACTGCATGCTGGAAGTTTTAGTGCTAATACTAAATATATAAATGCAGCAAATTCTTCCTTTCCTTTGCTTAGTGTTGGGCTGACTGACACAAGAGTCATGTAGAAAGAAATCATCACAGAACATCAACCTTAATGTTCATCTCATTCCACCCCCTGCCATAGGAAGGGACGTCTGCCACTTTCTCAGATTGCCTCAAGCCCTGTCCAACCTGGTCTTGGACACCTCCAGGGATGGAACAGAACCAGCTCCTCTGGGCAACTCATTACACTGATAAAAGACTATTTATTTTGCAGCTGCAAAATAATTGAACCTAGATAAATTTCAAATTCATTAGAAGATACTCCTTAATGGCTCAGAGACTGATTGGATTGGCTGATACCTTATCATTGCCTGGCTCAGTTTCCTGTGGGTAAGCTACAACTACTCTTTGAAAAGTTTTTACTTTACAAGAGATGAAAATTCATGAGACTTACCTAGGCCTGGAAATAAATAATGGTGTACATCAGAATTGTAACAGGAGAAAGGGGCAAAAGAAAAACCTTTGGTCATCTTTATAATACGAAATGTCACATGCAAAAATGACTGGGGTCTATTTTCACTCATTTTGTGTGTAATGAATGTTTCAGTGGTTTTATATATACAGAATTATGCCCAAAATGCCTGTTTAATGACCTGCAGCTAATGAAAATTGAAGCAATGAAGATGTCATCTCTGAACCTTCCAAGCTTACATAATACAAGAGTTTTTCAATCCTATACTGCTTCTCTGAAGGAATATGTTAGTGACTTCTCAGAGTCCAAGTAAGAAACAGTGATAAGGCCTATTCTCATGGGTGTGCTTTCTTTATCATCACTTTTACTGCACTGTTGTATCATGCACTACCATGGCAGCTGGGAGTGTCCTCAAGGGGACAGTGTGAAATACAGCACCGTCCAACAGAGAGTGTTTTACTCCCGATTCATTTGAATGGGGACAAATGTTAAGACCATGTACACCAGAAAGCTTTGGGTGCAGCCATTTCATAGAGCTTTGGAGAGAAAACTTTTGGGAATTCTGCAGGCACTACCTTAAATACTCATCTGGGAGGTGAGCACCCAATGACTTTTAACTCTACAACGCCCCTGAAAAACAGGGGTGTGCTGTTATCATTAGTTTATGCTTGAGGAACTAAAAATGTAAGACTTAGTCTAGAAAAGCTGCCGTACCATCAGCCAGGGGATACATTTTTGGGTGGAAAATCTCATGCTTTCTTTTCCTCCATAAAGGGAAAAATCATGGATATAGGCACATACGGATTAATGAGGTGACCTGCCTGACATTATCAGTGCTGTTTGAATAGAGATAGGGTGCAACTGCAGACCTGACTAACACTGTCACCACAGGGGCATTTTTGTCCTTCCTTGGGGCTTATTTATCGCAAAACATAAAAGCTGTTTTGTTCTCAGGTCACCTTTTGCCTTTGAAATTTTTTCTCCTAGTGACCATGTCAAACTGTCAAAGGACAAATTTCAATTTATGAATGAGTTCAAAGTGCTCCCGCAGTGGTTACATCTGCTTCTGTAAGTGCAGGGGCACTACTGCATTCCTTTCTCCCAGGACTATGGCCTTGCTCATTATTTTGCAGAGAGGCCGATTTATAGGAGACATAAAAAAAATACCTAGAAGGCAGGAACACTCAAAAATGGATTTAAAACAAAAAAGGGTCTGAAAGAATGTTTGATAAGGGCTTGACAGCTGGAGTAGGAAGTGAAGGCAGAAAGGGGAAACTTATCCAAGATATAAAGCTGAAATCTAAATAGACACAGCAAGACAGAGACAGATAGTGAAGTCAGCAATTACATCTGCCCAATGGAGATATGAAAATTCAGGTATTAAGCTTGCTTTGAGAGCCCTTTCAGTGGGGGAATATAGCAACAGAGATGGTGGGACTGTTTGTCTCAGAAACATAATTGTCACTAAACTACAAGGGCTGTAACAGTCCACAAGGCTGGCAGCATCACTGTTAGAAATAACAGGGTAATTTTTTGCCTTCACTCAGCGCCAGTATCTAGCAGAATGGAAGGAAGTCTGCTTCCTTCAAAATACCATGGAGAAAACAGCATGAACATGATAGAGCCATGGACAGGCAGAAGTACAGAGTTTGCAGAGAACAGCACTTCTCAGGACACTCAGAGGTGCTCTGTGGAGGAAAATGATGCTCAGCAGCTTCACTCATCCCCTACTCAGAGGAACGTGCTCTTCAGGTCTCCTAGATTTTGGGAAGCACTACCTCACAGAGAATCTCAGAGTTTAATGTGACACCAAGAATGACACACCATTCTTATGAAACCTGGATATCATCAAAGATTTGAAGCATTCTAACACTGTGGAACAAAAAAAAAAAAAAAAAAAAAACAAACCAGATATGGGCTAATATTGGGATGGAAAATGTTCTTACTTTAGCTGTTATAAAGTATAAAACAAGCATGAAGATGAAAGCAAAAACAAGAAGATGGATGGAACAAGAGGATTAAGCATTAGCAAGCTGGTGCAGGGTGTGTTAGGCAAGGAGTTTTTTGTAGGGCAGATCCTTATTTTTCAACGTCTCTGATATCCCTGACAAACATTACTAGCAACACAAGGATGCTTTCAACCTGAGGCTCTTCAGGCTTGTTTGTTCTTTTCTTTGTTTAACTCTGCCTTCTATTAAAACTGTGGAGGAAAGAGTCCATGCTGCTGGCTACTTCTCTGTGAGCTCAGAAAGGGCTTATGGATGCAATTTTGTGTGATTGTTTGTGTTTTATGGAGTAAAAAATTTGAAAATAGATATTGAATAACCTATATTTATGAAACAAGCAATTTTCTAGCACACTAAAGGACACCTTGGCTTCCTATACCCAGTTTGTGGAAAGTTGATCGAGTGAAACTAGGATCCAACACCCTTGCCCTTGCCACAGAATTACTGATGGACTATAAACCAGATGCTACCTCAGATTATCTCTGTGTCTACACCAATGCTGTAAAAATGAATCATTTATTTTTGAGATAGACTTCTGTATATTTCAATAAACTCTTTAAAAACCTCACTTCCTGATTCGGTCCCAGTCCAAACTTTTAGAATATTTGAGGAATTGAAGTTATAAATGTGTAAAGAATAACAAAATAATTTAAAAATGGGGCCAGGACCAGGAACAACATCATGAACACACTGAGTTTTAAGAGGACTTATCTTAAAAACCACAGAGAAGAAATATAAAAAACTTGGTGTCTGATCAATGTTCAATACAGCTTTCCTGATGCTCCATCAAGCAGCATCTGCTAGCACCTCAACACATTGAAGTTGTGTTTCCTCCTTCTGTTGGTTGCATACATTAAAACAGAGCCCTGAAGGAAGAGAGTTGCTGCTCAACTGTTCTTATGCTTTGGGAATTGTATTACTTCACTGCCCCTGAAAGATCAACAAAGGCACTGATCTCCATGAGCTCCATGGACTCAAAGCTTCTGGCCAGTAAAGGGTTATGGAAAAATGTTTCAAGAAATAGATGAATTGAAGTAAATGTGCTGGCAGCATTTCAGCATCCTGAAATGTGTCTGTTTCCCTGGCAATTTCAATCTCAGTGTCTGGTTTAATTTTGATGTGGCATTTTTTCTTTCCTGAGGAATTTAGGTGAGAACACTCTGGGCATCTCAGATGGGTCTCACTGGAGGGGGTGAGACTTTGCAAAGGACCAAGACTAACCCAATACTTTTCTCTAGTGCAGGATCATCACCTGTCCTTGTTGTCTACAGGTCCATGTAAAAATAGCACAGAGCAGGGTCCCAGAAATTAGAAGACTGATATGAGTCTGTATGTGTAGTCAAATATAGGTAAGTTTTTTCTTTATGCATGAGGTCTAACTGTTGAAATGATGTAGGAGATGTGAGTAAACCCTTCTTCTACACAGACAAGCCATAATGGAAAGGCCTTGGTAGTACCTGTTGGCTGGTGCAGAGGAGGAGACTGGTTACACAAACAGGCCTGAGAGTTCATGATAGCACCATGAAAGAGTGCCTCATGCAGGTGCTTAATCAACTGGGAAGATAAAAATGTCTGATCACTAACCTGAAGTCACACTGCTTACTTTATTGTTACTGCTGTATTTAGTTATGCAGGGAAATAACTAGGTGTGGGGTTCTCAGCTCAAAAAAGACACAGAATTGTTGGAGTAAGCCCTGAGGAAGCCATGGAGATGTTCCAAGGGATGGAGTTATTGGAGACAGGCTGAGAGAGATAGGGCTTTTCAGCCTGGAAGAGGGAAGGCTCCAAAGTGCCCTTAGAGCCCCTTCTAGAGCTTAAAGGTGACTTATAAAAAAGATGTAGAGTGTCATTTTATGTAAGCACATAGTGATAGGACAAAGGGAATTGTTTAAAGGAGATGACATTTTTAGTAGATGTTAGGAAAAATTCTTCCCTGGGAGGGTGTTGAGGCCCTGGCACAGAGAGCCCAGGGAAGCTGTGGCTGCCCCATCCCTGGAAGTGTTCCAGGCCAAGTTGGATGGGTCTTGGAGTACCCTGGTCTAGTGGGAGGCATCCCTGCCCATAACAGGGGATTGGAATGAGATGATCTTTAGTGTCACTTCCAACCCAAACCATTCCATGATTCTGTGAAATAAGTACTCCCAGAATATGATTTATTTCACTGAAAAACTAAGCTGCCATACGGAGGTATCTCAGTACCCATTCCCCACACCAACAGTTTCCAAAGAGTGACACCCTTCTTTAGGTTATTCACCTGGGAGTATAAGCATTGGCAGGACAAATATTATTTTTTGTTTGTTTTATTATTTTTGGTAGTTTGTTTTGGGTTTTTGTTAGGTTCTGGTTTTGTTTGTTTGTGGGGTTTTTTTGTTTTTGTTTGTTTGTTGGTTTTTGTTTGCCTTTTTTTTTTTCCAGGAAATTTCTTATCTACTTCATATTTATTTACTTAGATCTTTCACTTTGTGTTTTCACCATGAACTCTTTTGAGTTTCACAGAAGTGTCCCAGTAAGACCAGCAGGGAAGACACTTGATTTTTCCATACCTGAATGTGTTCCCTAAATAAATTCAGACTGGATTTGGTCTGTAATGAACCAATTAGCTCCCTTGGATGGCAAATGTAGACATGAAACAGAGCACCACTCTTCAGATCCCACAGCTTTGGGATCACATGGATTCAAGCCAGTCTATGCCATTTTGGCTAAGAACCAAGGTACTGTAAAAGATGTGGATAACAAAGACGGCTCAGGCATAACCAGCCTGGCCCAGGCTCAACTGTTTCTGGATTTTGGAGTCATGTGTGATAGCTTTTCTCCTCTGTATTTGTGTGAAGAGAAGGAAGTAGGGAAGAAGATCAATAAATTAAGAAAATGTTGAAGAAAATGTCCTGAAGCCAAGTGTTTTATACTTACCTGCTGCACCTTATTAAGTCATCTTGTTATTTTCTTGCATTGCTGCCACAAGCTGATTTATTTGGATAAAGAAAACCCAAGGTACTATTATCAGGCAAATACCCCCTGTGTTTACTTTTTAAAATAAAGATTAAATGAATACAACTTTTAAACTTTAATGAGTTTGGGTCTGTTCTAGCTGGGTTGATTTGTTATCCCAAATCCTTGTGCCATCATATTAATGACTGCTTGCACCAAGGGGCACACAGGGTAATCCCCCATCTCTGGCAACGTCAGCTCCGCGGTGATTGCTGTGTAATTAATCAGAGACTGCTGCTGGAATGAGGACATTGTAATCTGATGCATAATGAACCTTATTAATGGTGTCCTGCATAATTTATGGGATCTAACCGTACTAATGTAGGTATAACATATAAACAGTTTTCTTTCATTAAGCCTATGAACTAACATGCCATAAGAATCTAAGGGTTGGGATCTTTAATTTTCCAGCTGTTGAGCTGGCCTGTTTTAGCAGATGTACAGGAGCAATTGATTTCCTGTAAAACCCTGAAAACAGCCACCCCTACAAGGAATATTTGCAAACATTCTGTTCTATAGTATTTGCGTTCCCATTGTTCTTTATCTGACTGAGGTTTGAAATCCCACTGGGACAAGCGCTGTATAAACATCAGTGAAGAACAACTCCTACCCCAAGTAGCTGACAGTGTGTAAGGACAAAAAGCAACCAAGAAAAGGAGACATTATTTTTTTCCCCTCAGTCTCTCAAGTGGAGTCTTTAAGACAGAACCTGAAGAACTGAGAAATTGGTAATCAGATATGGAGAAATATTTATCCTGGTACTTTTCCTAGTTGGCTATTTCTGTTGAACTCCTCAGCTCTTAGAGATATACAGATACTTAGGTATGTGACCAAAACAGAAGATATATGGCTAGGACCACAGTAAACAGAAGAAACAGCATTAAACTGGCATCTTTTTAATCCCAAAGTATTTACTTTAAGAATAAGCAAACAACTTTCTTTATAAGTTGTTTTGAAAGTAAGGTTTTAAAACACCAAAGTTAGATATAAATATGTGCAGCCACAAGCACCCCCCTGACCAGTTTGTTAAAGGAACTTACTCCCAACCACAATCATGCATGCCAAATTTCAGTTTTATTTTAATTTTTATGGTTGTCGCTATGAACACCTGAATATAGTGGTTTATAATGGCTCCTCTGACAGGCTGTTATAACTTCAATGGTACTAACAATACTACTATAATTAGTGACTTTTGTATTGTATTAACAAATGCCAGAGTGTGCTACCAGTCTTCCAGATGACTTATCCAGGTTTTAATTAGTGTCTATCTTTCTTTTCTTTGTGGAGACATACACTTACTAAAATGACTCAATGCTTTGCACCATGTACAGGTCAAAATATCCACCTGTCAAGTGGGTTTAGAGCTGCATGGAAGGAGGAAACGACTTGCGACATTTTATTAATGGAACAGATTGCATATTTCTCTAAATAGAAATGGGAAGAATTGTGTGACAGATGGATCAAAACCTTCCTGTTGTTGAAAACCAACAGATGAGACAGACTTCTCTTATGGTACTAGCTGGATAGCAAGATGCTGATTAACCAGACCTGAATGAATCTTCTGCCCCTTGGCTCAGAGTGTTCATAAGGCACTTAAGTACTGGGTGATTTTTCTGCATCATATTTTACAAATGAGCAATATGGATGTGGTGTATGGTTATGTACACGTTTGCACTTCTATACATGTATAAATATCAGTGCAGACACACACATTATACCAGCATTTTAAAATAATTTCCGTTTCCATAAAAAATTGGTTCATAATCTATGTTTAAGTTTTCTTTTACTTATACTGGAGTATGTCCAGTGTCAATACACTTATGTATGAAAAATATTGCCAAATTTAGTAGGAAGTCCTACCTATTAGACAATTAGAGCCTTCATTACAAGGCTTTCAGGTTAATGTTACTGAAGAGAATTTACCAGTTTTTGAAATGTCTCCCATGGTACAGTAGTGACTGTGCAGCCTGAGAAGAGCAGTCATGTAGAGTGAAACTGGAATAGCAGGATTCCTTTAAACAAGTTGTTAGCCACATATTAATAGTTTCCGTCCCACTAAGAGTTACACAGTACTTCATCTACTGGATGTCTTTACTAAGGCAAGGAAATGCCAGTCTTCACTGTTGTCTCCATGAATGCAGGAAGCTTTACCTGTTTGAACACATATCATGGATTTCAAAGGCACTGTTTCCATGGCCTAAAGATAAAGGATGCTTTTAGTTGATTGGTATATACTTTTTTTAAACTTTTTAAGTGTAAAATGCAGATGCCACGTATGATGAGCTGTTATTTACTCATGAAAGAGCACCTCAAGACTTTTGCTGTCACTTAAATAGGAGAAGCTCATAGAAGCTGCTGATGCAATAATGTGGATTCAGGAAGCAATCATGAGTGAAGGAGGACAGGCACATAATCCTCCAGCCTCCAGGAGGAATCCGGCAGATGAATCTGTGCGTGAGGATTGATCCCTAGGTATGTTCCCTGGAAGAGCAATAGAAGTGATAAAGGCACTGAAACAGTTCACGCACTCTGCTCTGGAAGATGAATTACATGCATAATGCATGTTTTTAGCGCAGTCAAGTTAAGGGCTTGACACTTTGTAAAAAACCAATGGCTTGTTACACAGAAGTCATAATAGTGCCTCCTGGTCCTAAAATCTCCACATCTGGCATTTATTCCTAAAGAACTACTCTTATGGGATATACGTTTCTATTTCTGTAACGGAGAGAAGATGGTGAAGGAAAGGGGTTCATTGCCATCCTGAGGGTTCACAGGATGATTTGCATAAATACAAATCAGTACCAGGAAGGTTTTAGCAGCTTTACTCTTTAGCTGACCATTGTAGAGCCCTTTGGAGGAGATGTGATAGAAGGTTTATTAGACTTCACAACCCAAGAAATACTAACATGTTTAAAGAAGATGCTCTCGTGATTCACAAAACGTTGTGCTAGCTCCAGTAATATTTGTGACTTTGCAGAATACTGCAAGACATCATCCATTTGTAGGATCATGAATTCCATCTCAAAATATCTTTGTGTTAAGTTCATCCACAGTGATGTAGGATTTTGTGGGAACTGGTTACAAGGCAATTCCTGGGACAAAAAATTAACCCAATGGAAAATTGCAGATACATTAACAGGCACTAGTGCAGCAATAACTCTGTACTGCACTCTAAATTGTGTGAAGTACTTTATGACCTCTAGGCTTTTTCCTCCCCTTTTAACTTTGCAATGCTTAATAAAAGTTATACTGAAACTGCTACATTGGCTTAGAAAGTAAGAAATTAATTATGAACACCCCATTTAATGCTGGAGGAGTACAGTGTCCACAGTTTTTTTAAAGCATCAGTGAGGTAATTTCACTGCTGCCAATTGAACAGTTATACAGAACACATCTAAATGTGCTCAGTCAATGAATCCTTGGAGTGTTTCTGCTTCATTAGCTGTTTACATGGTGACCTCAGTGGAAAGGCTTCAGCCTGATGAAATGCCTGCTTTGCATACTGCCGCAGGCAACAGCAGAATATCTGTCCCTGATTATTCATGAAAAACTCAAAATTTAGGAGTTACTCATCAGCTTGCCCAATGCTGCCACATCACCTCTTGCTGGGTTAACCTCTCAACAGCTTCTCTAACGCTGTAATAGACAGCAACAACGTGCCCATCTTCAGTGCCCTCCATCTTCCATCAGCCAGAATCAGATATTTTCATTGATGATTCATGAACACATTTCAAGTATTCCAAATCCTGGACACTGTGTTTGAATGGGATAACTACTTCACTCCTTTTTAATGGTGCTGCTATTTGCCTCATGAATCTCAATGCCAAGGAAGCCCATGATATTTAAATTTTATGGCACTCTCTTCCAAAGTAACAACTTTCTAACTCAGCACAAAGTGAAGAGGAACAATTTACCTTACATGAACTGCTATTTGGTTGACAAAAATAACCCCCCAAAAGAACACTGACTATCCACGTTATTACCTCGGATATCCCACCATGGGATTGTGCAGAGCAAATACCACTCACTCATCTTCTGTTCATATACAAAATATGGATAAATAAATGGCATAAGTTTAAATTTCATCATAAGAAATAGCATTTGACAGATGCATTCCAGCTACCACGTAACTCAGTGTAAGTCAGAAATCCTTCACAATATTGCAGTGGCTTTTTTCTGTAATCCAAAGGCTAATGCATCTTTTTTTTGATGAGATAAAGCTTTCATGGTCTCAGAACACAATAATGGCATAATAATTAAGCCTATGTTGTTGGCAAATGCTCTCTCTTCCCCCTTTCCATTCAACTTTCATTTACTACCTATTGAGGGAAACAGTAATCTTGTTATTTATATATTCATATTATATATAAGATTATACAGAAAATTTTAATCCCCACATTCTATGTAGGTAAGGAAAACTAGACTATGATGAATATCAGAAGGGAAAATTCCCTTTTGGCAGGCTCTATTAAATATGCATAATTATCTGAAAGAACAACTAAAGACTCTCACTCAATACTTTATTTTAAGCTGCCCACTGCATGCTGCAAATTTTATCTATTTCCCCTGAGACACTCTTGCCGTGGTAGCAGAAAAATTATGGATTGTAACTGGAGAAGGAGATGTACTTTAGTCCTCTGCAAGAATACCATTGCTCCCTGGAGGACAGTTGGTAGTGATGTGTGTTGTCTGCTATTAAAAGCCTTGAGTATGGGTCTTCTGCTGCCTTTTTAAATGCAGCTTTGATATTGAGCAGGAGGAAGATGTACAGCAAAGATGAACCACAACAGTTCTGTGGCCATTTGCACAACACAGATTTTGCAGTCCCCTGCATGGATACAGGCTCCTGGCTCAGAGGTCACTTTGGCAGCCCTGCAGTGAGTTTGCAGCAGCTTCAATGCACTCACTGAACGCTACTCTTTCAGTGGGAGAGTCTGTGTTCCCCTTCAAGAACCATATTTCTGTGGAAATCCACAACTCTGACAACTTCTAACACAACAGCTCCCCGCAGTACTTTCAGCACTGTGGCTGTTAAGGCTGTTAAAAGAAGGCTTTGCAATCCAGGACAAGAGAGTGAAGATGTTAGGACTAGTTGAACCAGATCTTTTGATGGTGGAAACTGACACAGTTCCATTTATTTTGATTCTGTAACATCAGCTAGTGCTGTCTGAGGAATCAGCCATGAAATAATAAAACTTGGGATTTATTTTAGGAATATCTTCCTTTTGCCTGCCGCTTTGTCTTCATATTTTGAAAATAAAACTTGTGGAGGGAAGGAATCTATGTTCTATAAATTTATTTTTAGTCAAGAATATTCAAGAAAAAACCAATTTTTATTCAGGACAGTTATGTTTTCAGTAAATGATTATTCCCCATTCTAGATATTGAGATTTAGGCAGAATCTTAGGTTTTCATGGTTAAAGTTTTAAATTATGTAATTTCTTCATAAATGTTTGAATGCAGAAAAACTGCACAGACATTTCTACATCTGTTACCCTCTCTCTTAGTCATAAATAGGACTTTAACTTTCAGCGGTCTTCTATGAATAGCATAGTAGAATAAAACTATAGGCTTTTAACTTCAATAAAAACACCATACAACAAATAGTGCAATTCTTAAGAATAGCAAGAAAATTTCCCAGTTTTTTTAGTTTCATGTGATATGCTTACATACATAAATACCATCTACTCAAAGCATACAGGTGTAGATTCTTAATTAGAGATTTTATTGCTCATATCTCTTGATTTTAAGGAAGTAGAAGTAAGAAAATATGCTCAACTAGATAAAATATTTCCTTCTTTCTGAAAATGGGTTTCTGTTCCATTTAATTTTGAGCAAAAGGTGTTTTATTGCAAACACAGTAAATTGAAGTATATTTTCCTCTGATTTTTTCAAGCTGTTTTTTTTTTTTCTATTAATGTAAAATATTTTCTAAAAACAACCCTAAATTAATTGATTGTAAATACTAGCAAGTGCCACTTGTTAAAAAATTAAGGAAAAAAATCAGTTTGAAAGAATATGTTGCTAAGCTTCTGAGGCAGCATCACTTTGGTCACAGTTATTATATTACAGATGGCACTTTCCATCTATCCTCTGACAAAGTGCAAATGCAGATTGTTTCATTTAGGTCTGCCATGTAGATGAAAATTCAACAAACAGATTTTTATTTTCCTTTAACTGTTAAAAATATATCTTAACTGGAGGAGAAGAGAGGAGAGGAGAGGAGAGGAGAGGAGAGGAGAGGAGAGGAGAGGAGAGGGGCCTGCTCTTTTCTCATTTAGGAATTAAGGCATGTAGTGAGGAAAGAAATTTTACAGAGATTTTAAACTTCAGCAGCAGCAGTTTTGTAGACAAGGTAATAGACAGCATATGTTTATTTGGCTGTCTTCTAGTTTGAAAATCTTCTTGAATCAGATTAGAAATATTTGACTCTTCATTATCAGATACTCTGAAAGTTCTCATTTCCATCCCTTGAAGGTCATATAAGTTCAGTGATAGAGCTTTTAGTCTCATCCTGTGCAGGTATAAACAGAGTAGAAATAGAATAATGGAGAAAGTGGATATCACTTTTTTCATGGCAGTGAAACAATAGGTTGAGGTGCATGTTTTGTCCCACCTTTTACCCAGCACCTCAAGGGCTGGCACACTCTCCAGTAGCATAGGAGACCCAGTTTCAGTTCACTCTTGCTTTCCAAATCACATCAGCATGGGACTGAAGAGGACATGGGTCACGAAGTCTTGCTCCCTGTAACTGCAGACAAGTGAATCACTTGTGTTATTCTCTTCATAAACATGTGAATCATTTTTATTTTGATTTAGGAACATTCAAAGCCCCATCCTGCCTAGCCTCAAATGCTCTCCTGGCTTTTACATAATTCATGGTCATAGGAACAATAAGAGCCTCTGTCTGGTATAATTTTCTTCACTGTAGTCAGCATGTATGTCTTAAGATTGCTCAGTGACTGAACTCTTAAATTTGCTTAGGTTGCTATTATTAACAGTGCTTCATTGAAGTACTGGCTATTACAAAAAATGGCATTTTCAAACTTTTGTGACCTGTTAATATTGCAAATGCAGTTAGGAAGGACTGATAAGGAAGGCTGTAGTGGGCTAAAACTGTAAATGGTGAAAGGAAAAATGTAGCAAAAGTTGTGCTATCAAAAATTGTAGTAGCTTTGTTTCCTGAAGAAATGAAAACATTAAAATTTAGTCATTTGCAGGCACACTTTGACCACATTTTCTGATAGGTATTTAATAATCTTGTTAGTGTTTACATCCAGTGGGGATTTTGCTCTGATTAATCCAGATATATCTAAAGAACTGAAAATGTCTTTCAGATTTTTCCAGTATTCCCATGCACATGAACACAATGAACAAAAAAAAAAAAGAACATAATCAAATAATCAAAATCTCATGGCATTTGAAATTAATTTTAAATTATGATGGTTTTTAAGTCATTATAAAATCAAGGATGGATTGCCACAGTAACCTTGTTTTTCTATTGCAGTTTGTTCCCTCCCTATATCTGAAAAATTATATTAAAAACATCTCCCTGTTTCTATCACCTGTCTTCTTTCTTTAGACAAAAAACCCTTTGAGGACTATGCCTCATTTTAGGTGTGTGCAGTACCCAAAATACACCTCCATCCCCAGACTGGTTTTGAGCACTGTCCTCCGTATTCACATAAACAACAGTGCAAATTGCAACGCTAAAATTTTCATTTTTCATTATTTTTCCTTTTTCAATATGCTAATGATAAAACTCTTATTTTCCTTTTTTTTCTTTCCCTTTTTGATCTGGTTTCATTTGTCAAAAAGACGCAGAGTAATTTTTTAAATTAAAGTTGTAGACCATAAAAAAAATACTTACAACCCTGTCCACTGAACTTGCACAAAATTATTTATGGGAAGAAGAAAAAGAAAAGGAAAGTCATATGAATTTTTTTTAAACTGTGGGGGAAAAAGGTGCGAATTTTGACGTACTGCCCCTGCCATTTAAATATTTATTCCTCACATAAACAATCACAGATGTTAATAAAAACCCATCCTCACTAGAATTGGTGAATATGAGATGCCTTTGATTTGGTCTTAGTCTAACTGTAGTGCATTGTAACAACAGCGATGCAATCACTATTGCCAGTACCTTTTGCATCATTAATTTGACTTCTACAAACAATAAGATTTTATGGGTCCCTACAGTGATTATCCCATGAACTGATATGCAACCAGGAGTGTTTTGTATCTAGATATTGAAACTATTAATTGCCTTGATGCCATCGAAGTCATAATCTAGCCCAGCAGAAGTGCCTGAGTATAATGTCCCAGTACTCCCCAGACACTTTAAAGCTTATTTTAAATGTGGATTAGTGCACCATAATTTCAGAGGTCCGTGAAGATATGAGTATCGGGGAAAAAAGATTTAAAATTGTAATCAAGGCTGAGAAGGTTACATGCAGGAGCAGAGTAAATAAGGATAATACTTAAAATTTTATAGAGATATCAATTGTCCTTAATTTTTTTCTTTTTTTTTTCTCCTGAGGAAATGTTCTGAAAACAACACAATTGCAACAAGGTGTCTAACAGAGCACTGATAGAGCCTCTGCTGCTTTCACTGGAGAAAAATGAGTAGGAGGGCAAAAGCAGACTATCTCCATCTCCAGAAGACAAAAATTTTCCTATGGTCTTCAGCACCTCGTTCATTTCTAATGACCTGAGGAGGTGAAGAGGAGCATTCCCACATCCTTTCATGTGGCTGAAACCCATGAGTTATGGATAACAGCTGCTTCCCTCTGTCCCGGAACCTATGCTTTGGGTATTGCCACACAACTCCTTTCCTCTCTATTACTTATTTATTCTTTGAAGCTGATGTGGGTGATTATAAAAGCCCATTCTGGAGTGTCCATAGCACTTTCACAGCAAGAAAATTGACTACTTTGAACCCCAGCTTTCTTGACAACTCTCTGAATAAACATTAGAAAACGTAGTTGAATATGCATAAGAAAAATCTGATAGTGACTGTATAATTTTCATAGTTCATCTACAACATTCCTTGTAACCAAACTGTCTTGGTTTGAAAGACAGGTGTCTGCTAAGGAAGGCAGAAGCCTCCCTTGAAGTGGCAGATGTAACCCCTTTCCCTCCGAGTTATTATAATTTTGAAATCAAGGGGCTTTTAGGCAAAGATATGGGAAACAGGAATAACAGTTCTTTACTATTAAATATCTATATGTGTATAACAAGTCAAGCAAACAACAATGACTATGGCAGTAACAGCAATCACAAACCCAGTGCCAGCCTTCTCGGCTGTCAGGCCCTTTCCCCTCGGGTGCAGTTCCGCTCGCAGCCGGCAGGGACGCTGGCGGCTCCCGGTGAGCAGGGCAGGTGCGATGGTTCCCCCGCGGCTGCAGGGGGCGCTCCGGAGCGAGCTCGGGGAGCACGCGGCACCGGTGCCCTGGGATCCCGGGAAGGGATGGAACAAAGGCTTCACAAACCCCAGGCAGCTGATCCTGGCTTCCGGCCGGACCCTTGGGCAGGCTGGAACAGCAGGCTGGAACGGCAGGGACGAGCACAAATCCTGGGAGGCAGATGAGGTGTATCCAAAGGGGGAACCCCCGGAGGTCTGGGTCGGCAGGTCGAGCAGGGCTACAGCGTAACGAAGGCTCGAAGCAGCCGCGGGCTTTGGGATCCCAGGGTTTCTCCAGAAGAAGGAAAAAGCAGCCGAAGAAAGCAGCCTCCCTCTGTCCAAATGCCAGAGACCGACTGCCCATACACCAAGGTGAAACAAAAAAGTAGCCAGCTCTTTTGTTCTTCTGAAGTATCCAGCCATTTGTCCCTCTAGCAACATGTATGGGGGAAAATTCCTTTAACAGAAGAAAAAAAAAAAAAAAACAAACCCAGGAGAGCACCTAAAACCCCAACACAAACAAATCTGTCTCTAGGTCGTAAGATCACTGCCTGACTGCCCTCTTGAAGTCTGCACTGAGATTGTATCTTCCAGATATTTAATTTGGATTTCATAGACCCTGATCCTACATTTCTGTAGGCAGTATAGATAAGAAAAAGATAGGAAACAGATATGATCCTTGCCCAAGGAGAATGTGTAGGGGCAATCACTGTTTCCATCACTCCTTAGCTGAAACTGTGATCTCACAGTGCTAGACACAAGGCTAGGAATGTTTGCTAGCATGGCTGTTCCTGAAAATGTAATAACAGTTATTTTCCTTATATCACCCCATTAGAAATTATAAGACTAAGAGTTTAGAGGTCTTTTGGGCTTCTAGACCTCCTTATGTCTAAGGGACGGATGCAGTCACCTCCAGAGCAGCAACATCTGCCCCAGTGCCAGCTAGAAGGCAAAGTGACTCTTTTTACCGTTCTAAATCAAGGGGTTTCACATGTGAGAACTTCTCTCTGGAGATCTATCTACCAAATAACTTGGAAAACCTTTAGGTAAGAGATAAGATTCATGTAAATTTTTCTGGGGTTTTTCTGGTAGGTATTGAAAAACACCTGGAGGACAATGGAGTCATCGATCACAGCCAATCAGCTTCATGAGGGAAAAGTCCTGCTTGTTAAACCTGAATTTTGTCCACAACAAGGTAAGCCACCTAGCTGATCTAAGAAAACCTGCAGAAGTCACCTTTTTGGACTTCATACTTTCTCTCACAGTGTCCTTCTGGAGAAAATGTCCATCCTACAGCTGGATAAACACATCATGAGATGGATGAGCAACGGCCTCATCAGCAGGGCACAAAGGGTGACAGTGAATGGGGTGACATCAGACTGACGACCTCCAACTAGAGGGGTTCTAGAGGACTCCAACTTTGGCCCAGTTCTCTTCATTTTCATTAACAACTTGGTTGCAAGACTGCAAGGAATAATAAGTAAGTTTTCCAAGGATACTAAACTGGGAGGAGCTGTCAATTCCCTTGGGGTCAGAGAAGCCCTACAGAGACTTTAACGAACGAGGGGGTTGGGCAATCACCAACCATGTAAAGTTCAACAAGGGAAGGTGCCAGATTCTGCACCTGGGTTGAGGCAACCCTGGATGTGCAGATAGACTGGAGAATGAGATGTTGGAAAGCAGTGCCATGGAAAGGAACCTGGAGCTCCTGGTTGATGGCAAGTTGGACACGACTCAGCAGTTCCCTGGCAGCCAGGAGGGACATTCCTATCCTGGGGGGCATCAGACCCAGCATCACCAGCTGGGCAAGGGAGGGATTGTCCTGCTCTGCTCTGGGCTGGGGCGACGTGACCTTGAATATTGCATGCAGTTTTGGGCACCACACTATAAAAGAGACATTAAGCCATTAGAGAGTGTTCAAAGGAGGGGACACGGGGATGGTAAAGGATATGGAGAGGAAGCCTTTTACGGAGCTGCTGAGGTCATTTGGTCTGTTCAGCTAGAGGAGGGGAGACGGACGGGAGACCTCATGGTGGTCTTCAACATCCACGTGAGAGGAAGAGGAGGGTCAGGCACTGATCTCTGCTCTGTGGTGACCAGTCACATGGCTCAAGGGAATGGCCTGAAGCTGAATCAGGGGAGACTTAGGTTGGACATCAGAAAAAGTTTCTTCACCCAGAGGGTGATTGGGCACTGGAACAGGTTCCCCAAAGCAGTGATCACAGCACCAACCTTATCTGAAATCAAGAAGCATTTGGAAAATGCCATTAGGCTCAAGGGGGGATTTTTGGGGTGTCCTGTTCAGGGTCAGAAGTTGCTCTTGATGGTCCTGATGGGTTTCCTTCTAACTCGGCATATTCTATGATTCTATGGTTCTGTGATTGTGTAGTTCTATGGTTCTATGATTCTATGGTTTTATGATTCTATGGTTCTATGATTCTATGGTTCCATGTTTCCATGGTTCCATGATTCCATAGTTCCATGATTCCACGATTCTATGACAAAATAACAGGAATTTCTCTGATGCAGGATGTCTGTCAGTGTAGACTCCCTTCATCAGTAAAGGAGAGCTATTTGGCACAGTCAGTGTATCTTGGAAATCTCCCTTGCAATTGTATAGGGAGAGGCGAGGCAATGCCAACTAAGCCTGTTGCAAACTGCTATATCCAGGAACGAGGACAGAGGAATTAACGTATGACCTACTGATACAAATTCTGAAAGTTCTGCCAAGCACTGAAACATTGGTCCTAGTTGTAAGGCCTGCTGTTACCCTCTTTGGCAGTAAAGCTTGGCTGAGGTTTTCAACAAAATTTTCCACCGGATTACTTCTGTTTTCAACAAAGACTGTTTCTCCTGCCCATTGATGCCCCTTCCCTGAAAGTGTCCAAGGCCAGACTGGACAGGGCTTTGAGCAACCTGGTCTAGTGGAAGGTGTCCCTGCCCATGGCAAGGGGCTGAAATGAAATGCTGTTTAAGATCCCCTCCAATCCAAACCTTTCTCTGATTCCACTGCACCAGCTTATCACCCTTGATTAGCAGGACTAGCAGTAGCCTTACAGAGAGGGAAGAATTTGGGCAAGGTTGAAAGCACATATGCAGAACATGGCTAACTGCAAAACCATTTTCCTTGTCTGTCCTTCATAAAGCTCGTCAAGGTGGGTCTTTTCCAACTTAGCGCATTATGTGATTCTGTAACTCTCTTTTCACTGATTGCCATATTTACCTCCTGCCATTTCACCAATACCTATATGTGCCAGCCAAGCCAATATAAACTAAAAAGTCTATGTACTCAAATGGTGGTGAGGTTAAAAGTAATAATAAAAAACACTCAAATCATAAATGTTCAAACTCAGATGATTACCTGTGTGCTGCAGAGGTAAAGTGCTAATGTAAGTGGAATACACAGAGAAATTGCAAAAAACCCCAACCAAAAAACAAATAAAAAACTCCACAAAGCCAAAAAACCTATGAAACAACTCCCCACCAACCAACCAAACAAGAAAAAAATGCCTCCAAAAACCCCAAACCCAACACAAAACAGCTTCAACTCTATCTTCTTAAAATTCTTTATCCAGGACACTATCAGAAGTGTGTGACTTAAGTCTTGGGGATGTATACGTTGTCGAGGTGAAAAAATGTTAAATTACCCAAATGCTCTCTTAAATTGCAATGCAGAATATTGCAGGGGTCCATAAGAACTCCATCTTTCATTTCAATAAATATTTGAGGGAAGAAGGAAAATATCAGTCAGAGTTGTTTTGAGGGCATAATTTCTAAGGTCCTCTGTTGTAGCTTTTCAGTAGATGCACTAGATATCCTACAGCTGTCCCTTTCATATTTCTATGAAATAATAATGATATTATTTAGCATGGCCTATTGATTTGCTTTCATAGAAGTGTTGATTCTCTGCAGGATTGTAATAATGTGATGGATCCTGAGCAGCATCTGCTCTGAGACCTGAGACCTCAGCCTCTTTATTTAGGTTGGGTAGTACTTTATACATCAAAACTGAGTTGCAAAAGGATAGGAAACCCAGCTGTTTCAACACAGAGTCCACAGACCGCTGGAAAAGATTCAAAAGTTTCTCCACTGCTATTTTCTCACATCTCTCGGATTTTTTGTGCCTTGAATGACATCACATGTTGGGAGAGGGAACCCCAGTTGTTTGAACTTCAGGCAGATAAAAGCAAATGTGTCATTTATTTCTAGTCAAATTTGAAGTTTTCTAAGATAGGGACATCCCTTTTTATTCTATTCTTGCACAGTGCTTCTCATATTTCCATTCTGGCTTTCAGTAGTGAGGTAAAGCAAGAATAATAGGTGGGAATAGAATCTCTCCTCATGTTTAAATACATGATCTACCTGTCCATCCAGTTCACAGTTTGAACCAATTTTAAGTGATAACCCAAATTATTCCACTCTCTTAAACATGTGCTGATACTGAGAAAAAATTCTTCCTGTTGAACTCCCTTGATTTTGATGGGCTTTTGGCAGGGGTAAACCTGGCCCTGCATGTCTAACCTATGTCTTGGACAAGCAGTAGAATTACAGAATTGAAGTAATTTCCTTTGCCTCCAATTGCAAACTGTGCAATAATCTGCACATTTAATTCTATCCTTTGCATATTATTTTCTGAGCAAGGACACAATTGGCTATGGATTTGACATCTTTGTGACAGTGAGTCTGCAGCAGCACTCAAAAGAAAGGGGGAAGGAGCAGGGTCACAGAGAGGACAAAAGGAAAAAATAGCTGTCTAAATCATATATCATTAAAGTGATGCTCATTGAATTACCTCTCTTAGGGCCTGTCAAAACATGTGGTGCCCTTGCAATATGATGTGAATTAAATGCCTTCTGGCCCCTGAAATATTGTTTTCAAGGCCAAATGTGTACTTTCACAGTTTCTCTATAGTAACTACTAAGAAACATTTGAAACATGCTGATTGACTCCTATGATTAGCAAAAAACGACTTAGGAATACAGCACTGTGAGCAGTGCATGGCAACGGGCTTTCAAGGGAAAAAAAAGGCACGTGGGTACTTGCAGGACTTTGGTGATGGTCACTGATAGCTCCATCTACTGAAAAATTGGTCAACATGGCTTAAAGTTGCCCCTGGGTGAGAAAACGTAAATGTCATAGATTTGTAGAATGGTTTGGTTTAGAAGGTGCCTTAAAGACCATCTCATTCCAATCTCCTGCCATGCACAGGGACACCTCCCACTAGACCAGGTTGCTCAGCTGTAGCTAGATCAATATTAATAATATTACCTGGCTTAATCCTTTTAGTAATTTCAATCTTACTTTGTCCTCTGTGAGCAGGAAAAAGCTCTTATCTTTTTGGGAGACCCCATGCAGATACGAGATGGCCTTGGATGCTATTTGTAACCAACCAGATGGGAGTCACTCTTTTCTCCCAGGTAACAAGAGATAGGAGGAGAGAAAGTGGTCTCAAGTTTCATCAGGGCAGGTTTATATAGGATAGTGGGAAAAATGCCTTCACTGGAAGGGTGTTCAGGCACCAGAACAGACTGCTCAGGGCAGTGCTGGAGTCTCTGTCTGTGGAGGTGTTCATAAAATGTGTAGATTGCTCTTGGACACATGGTTTAGTGGTGGACCTGGCAGTGCTGTGTTAATAGTTGAACCCCAGGATCTCACAGATCCTTTCAAACATTAACCACTGTATGATGTCATGATTCCATGATCCCATCTGCTTGAGGATGTGAGGCTTTTTGAGTTCTACAGCCACTGCCTTAGCAGACATCACAACATCACACCACCACAACAACTCCATGAAGTCTGGTTTCCTCCCAGACACTCAGACCATTGAGAACCAGAGGAATGGGCTTTTCCTCTTCCCTCCCACTCAACTTTGAGTTTTGGCTAATTCTGACAATCATTAATTTTTCCTGTATTCACTGATGGTTTTATATGGTGCGGTTGTTTGGTTGCTGAGCAGAGTGCCAGACCTACTGTGCATAACTAGAAACAGTTGGTACTTCTTTTAATTTCAAAATTCATCAGCTCTGACCATCAAGAGGCACAGTGGTTTCTTAATTGCTGGGGACCTGCAAGGATGTGTCCAGTAACTGGTGTCTGCAAGACCAGGACAAATATAGTTAATATGTGAAGAGGTGAAATCTCACATAAAATGATGTGCTGTCAAAAATATGACTTTGTGGAGAAAATTTGTACCATTATTCATTGTAGACATGAATATTTGCAGAAGGATGACCTCACTGCTAAATTCAGCTATTCAAAATTACTAATAAAAATGTCCCTCCAAAATATTCACATTTATTCACACATTTCACTTTAGATTTTCAGGTTTTTTTTGACCCTGTACTTTACATTTATATTATGCATGTCATCTTTTCTCAGGATGATATTAACTAAAATTCTTTTTTTATCTGCTTCTCTTCCTGTTTTTTAGTGAAAGTTGCAGTGGATAATATTTTTCTCGTTCTTGAAACCACAGTTTTGAAGAAAATAAAAATATTGTGATGCTTTTTAACAGAAATGTTAAAATCAACATCACATTTATTCATGTTAGTTTTAACAACTTCATGAATTACAGAATAAGGACAATTTTTTGTGCCAGAATCATGGGATGAAAATCCGTGTGTAACCATTATACATAGAGGCCTTCTAAAACATCTGTAAATAAGATATTACAATCTTTGATTCCTTAAGAAAGCTTAAATAAACTGAAAAATACAGAAATAACATGAGTCTCCTCAGAGAATACAGCATATCAGTGACAGATAAAGATGTAGAGCTCAAATCAGTTGGATCCTAGTGCTTTTCTCTAACTAAAATAGCCAAGAGCATTCTCCAAGGATCCCCTAGATGCCCCAACTTCACCAATACATGCTACAATTTTCTTTTCAGTGAGTTATTTTTCCTAGCACTACTGTAGGTTTGTTTTTGGTTTTGTTTGTTGCTCTTTTTAGTTGTTTGTTTTTGGTTTTGATTTTGTTGCTTTTTTGGTTGTTTTTCCTTTTTTTTTTTTCATCTGGGTCAAAGCTGTACACTGTATTTTAAGAAATGAGGGGCAATACTGACATCTTATGCATTCTGTGAATCTTGCAAACATCATGTTCAGGATATGAAGGAGAGATGACAGGGCCGGGACTCTTAGCACTTCTGAAGAAAATCTGTACTATATACCACAACATCCGGGCAACACATGGAGAGGTCTCTACAAGAAAGAAGACTGATAACTATTATCTTCTTACCCTTTCATAATATCCCTCTAGTGGTTGGCAGCATCTTCAGCACAGAATGATTTTCTTTAAATTCATCAGTCTTTTATTTAGCACTTTCTAACAGCAATTGAGACCTTATTCAGTGTTTAAGAATACCTGTAAGGAAACTTCTTACTCATGATGATGCAGAATATAATCTGCGTAAAACCTCTTTACACTTTCCAATTTTGGCAATATGAGATCTATAGCAATTCTGTAGTGGAAGATGGCTTTTTTTGTATGAAGAGGTTGGTACTTTAGCACAGGTATCTCTCAGGGGAATCCATTATTATGTATAACTAGAAAAAAGACTGGATAGTGGGTAGCTAGTAGGAACCCAGCTCCTGTACTTCCACAGTTCTGCAGGAGTAGTCCCTTGAGCCCTCACATGCTTCACGTAGCCCTCATGCCAGCCCACACAGCTGTCTTGGGGAGAGGAAGGGGGAAGATTTCTTGGTATCCAGACCCTTGGCACAGCCAGGCCCTGCTGCCTGCAGTATTTCCAGGTGGAACACATGAGAGCCAGTCCTGCCCCTTGTCCTAGGTCATAGACAAACCTGATAACAAACCAGGGAAGGAAGTGCACAGCTGTTCTGGCATCTGGGTTGTCATTCCAGCCACTGCACCTCGCTTCCTCCAAAACAAAATGGTATTGCTTGGCTTTGGAAGGTAAGTGACTAAAGATCTTTGATAGGAAAAAGTTTTTGGAGTGTTGACCTCATGCAGGAGTCCTGGCTAGTTCCCCTAAGCACAGCAGCAAAAATCTCATGTTTTCATCCAGAACGCCTGGGGTGTGTTCTGAAGTTGGTATCCCACCTCTCTTTTCTTCACCCTGTGATCAAACAGAGTGTGCTTGATTTTTCCATCTTCTGTAACTCTTTGTTATTTATTAGTAATTTCAAGGTGCTGAGCACTTCTGTGAGATGCTGAGCGCCCTGACATTTCAGTGATTGCCAATTAGAGGTGTGCAGCACCCTTCAAGACTGTGACTCACAAGAGGGATTGTTTTGAAAGGAAAAATAAGTCTTGTCCTGTTAATTACAGGTTCAATTAAAACACAACCCACATCCAGAGTACAACTCAAGAGGAAACTCAATGCACGGTACATTTGACATGTATAAGAGACAAACAGGCCTTTTTATTAGTTTGAAGGTTAACGTGCTCATTAGATTATATCAGTTCATTATGCAATTTTGCCTGTGCCTGCAGTATGATATGTAGCAATCAACAGGAGCATTTCAGGGATAAAATAAAAGGAAAAAAAACCCCAGAAAACAATAACTGTTGAGCACAAACAGTTAAAATATGATATAGACAGAAAGTCCATTTTTTCAGACCTGGTAGGCTCATTTCATCAAGGCAAAAAAAATAATTTTTTTGAGATGCAAATAAAACTGTAAAGCAAGTTGGCTTAGAAGGCACAGAGATGCAGATTTGGGCTGACAATGTTTATGATGACCACAGCTTTCTTGTTTTTCCCCTTTACCCTACACATAATTGCTTTTGACTGGGCAAATCATGTTGTTCTTGTTGTAATGTCATTGCGATTTATGATTCCATAAGGCACTTGAAAAGATTTTTTGTTTTTATACACTTCGCATTTCATTTTAATCCCATCTAAGGAAATTGCATACCTAAAGCTGTACATGTTACTTTTTTATTAAATACCAAATGGTATCATCCTTTCCCCCCACCTCCCTCCTGTTTCTTGATTACAATCAAGATGTGGTTTAGATTTTATTACAGAATCACTTTCCTACTCAATTAAAGCCTTAAGGTTAATTTCCGCTTATACTTTGCACTAAATGTCAAGCCTAACACAGACTGTACATGAATGTAGGGGAAAACCAATCCACAGGGGTTACACATAGCCTTGTGGCAAGCTTTACACACAGCACCAAAAAAAAATTCTGATCCTGTAATGCAAGAAGTGACACAGACTGCATGAAGTCCTTTGGGAGTTTCATAGCAATTTCAAGTGAAGTGTACTCAGGTACCGTGACAGTAGTAGAAGATTTTACCATAAAAAACATTATATATAGATAAAATGTAGTTGAGGACTGCTTTGCCAGGACCCAGTCTGTGTGGAATTCACCTAGTGTGGGGAACCTCTAATATTTTATTGAAGCCTTCCTCCCCTGTGTGGCTCCCTGCAACCAAAAGAAGCATCCTGAGGATTCCTCTTGGAGAATCAAAAGAAGTCAAAGGTCCCAATCACTCATACATTTGGATAATTGTTGTTTCTCCAACTTACTTGTAGTAAAAGTTTGATCATTTCCCAAATAAAAATGCATTAAAGTCTCACGGGTCTAAGGAAGAAAAAATATCAAAATGCTTACAATGTTAAAATTTCTCATTAATGTCTTTGTAATGAATTATTTATTCTACAAATTATAGCAGAATGTAAATAAGAAAACACTGATGTTACAGTCATTTTCTGAGCACAAAGGCTTTGCCACATCCAAAATCTTACAGATTTGTGAAACGAATTTGTAACACCTCATGACAGCACATGTTATTATCTCATAGAAGGTTTTGCATGGAAACTTCCAAACACATCTTTTTCTATGGATAGTTATGGTTAGAAAATCCATTTATTTTTCTTTAGAAGATAATTTTTTTGTCTTCTTTGAATTTTTCTGCAGAAATCTTTCTTCATTCTTTTTTCTTCCCCCTCCCTTCCCCAATAAGGAAACAGAAATGATCAGAGCCTCAAATTCCAACAGCTTTCATTTAAAGTTTTCAGTGAGGTCTACTTATGGGGGTAAAAAAATGCTGCAATGGATATTATATTTGTGCTCTACATTTTTAATATTTTCACTCTCTTTTGGGGAATTATTAATAGAGAAATGTGCTCAATGTCTGTAAGAAGAAGGGAATTTTAGCCTTGACTTTTTGAAAGGACATGAGAAGCCAATGTGCAAGACAGGTACTGAGGGATTAAATTATCAGTATGCAAGATTAAAACATATACAGAAAAAAAAATTACCACTGGCCTAATAAGCTATCAATGTATATCTTTATCTATTGCAAGCAAAAGGTTCTGTAATAAAACAGAGTATGCACACACAATCCTACGTAAATATATACACATAGAGTCATAAAATAATAATTTATATGTGTAACCCAATGGGAAACCAGCTGAGATATTCAGATTTAACTGACAAGCAGTAGCTGCAAAGCTTCTGATATATACCTAAGGGGCAACACTTTAGAAAAGAGATAACAAGAAGATATTATATTAATATTAATAAAGTTTTATTTCCAAAGGGAAAATATGATCAAGTACTTTGCTTTTGAGGCTGCCTTTTTTCCTTTCTTTTTTTTTTTTTTTCATATTTCTGTGCAAGTTGGAAACAAAATTATCCTAACTTAAAAATATAATCCTTTTTCATATAATCCTTTTAAAATATAATGAAAAAAAATAAGGGATGGTGAGCAACGAGGTTAACAGAGCCACACTTCTCAGATGATGTGTGATGAACAAAGCTCAACACCAAACACTTTTAGCCAAGCCAAGTCAGTCTATTCATGCTCATGTACCACAAAATTTGCTTTTACAAAGGTATCTATGACATTTGCATTAGAAAGGAACACATGAAATCCTAAAGTCTTTGCATATATCCTGAATACTTCTATAGTGATATATAAAATGAGAATGTGTATTCTAACTTTACATAAATCTTGGCTTCTTAGCTGATGAAATTTTATAATGGATTACATATTCTCTGGAGACTCAGGAAGCCAAGGTCTGTTTCCTTTTGTTAGCAACACTCTATTCAAGGGCAGCCTTACAAGGTCTTAGGCCAAGGACCAAATTTCACAGAATTTCAGAATAAGCTGAGTTGGAAGAGGTCCTCAAGGATCATCGAGTTCAACTCCTGGCCCTGCACAGGATCATGCCCAAGAGTCACACCCTGTGCCCAAGAGTATTTGACCAAATTTGGAAGTTTTCTCTCTTGACTTTACCTTCAATTAATCAAGAGCAATTGAAGGCTTGAATTCATTTCAGGTCTGTTAATTTTCACCATGTCAGAAGCCTCTTTCTCATTAAGAAGACCAGGCTACTTTAGGTATCACTGTATGGTCAGATGAAAACTGGTTGGAAAATTTATTTAAAACTCTGTGAACAAGAAACATATCTACTTTTACCTTCTCTTCTCCCTCTTTCTCTTGTTCTCCCTAATTTCAGCCCAGGAGCAAAGATCCTGAAGTCAAGCAATTATAAATTGGGAAAGGAAAAGAAATCATATTTTTAAGGTGGGTTAAGCTTTCCTAATACTACATATTATTAAAATTTGATTTTCTGGATCTCTTTTGTTTTAACTTCTATTTCAATTTCAGGGAATAAGGCCAAGCAGAGAAATTGAAATTTAAGAGAAAGAAATAATTGCTCACACTAGGAATTTTCTGAATGCAACTTTTTTTTTTTTTTTTTTTTGTAAATAGTTTTGATTTAAGTCCACACAAGAAAACAGGAAAACATCTGTTGTTTTCTAAAAATTTCCTAATCAGATCTAATGTGTAAGTTTCCCATTCCCCTCATTCCTTCTCTGAGTACCTATAATCTTTAGCTAAGTAGAGATTTCATCTGCACCACAAAATTGAAATGACTCTGCGCTTGATGAGCACATTAACTCTGAAATCTACAAGGCATATTGGTAAACTTGATAATGAAGCCTTAAAATAAGATGTTCTTGAAGCAAAAAAAAATGTTAGAGACACCCTGAAAGAGCATTAGCATAGCTATCACCAAACAACAAAGGGAGATTATCTGAATATGCAGAAAGAGATTGCAGAGATCTAAAGTGCATTTAACACCAGACCAGAGAGTTTGGAATTGGAGAGCTCAATAGATCCTGTGGTCCTCTTTCCCTGACACAGCACGTCAGTCATACCCACTGGGAAAACTGCACACCATCAGGAAACTCAGGCTAGTGTCTCCAGATCATAGCCCTGCTTGTTGATATTCTGTCGACTTTTCATGCTTCTCTTGATTTTTAGAATCCAAAGCTGCATCAAATATTTCAGTTTAATGCTGCAGCAGCTTGGAGTAGATGAGGGTAATTATTTATGTTACAGATGTAATTTCTCTTTGTATGTTGCAAATCATATGGCACATTGACAATATCAAGAATTTTTTTGTTGTCGTCAATAGCTCTAAGCTCCTTTTTAGCCGAGGTAATTCCCTGCTAGCTATTCCCTGATCTTTAGTTACGTGGTTCAGCATTTCCACCTGCAGATAGAAATTCACACTTAATGCATCTTTTAGAGAAATTGTTTTAGGTTTTTGGGGTTATTCTCACTGAGCAGCAGAATAGGTAGTGCCTTCATCATTGTTTTACAAGAGAAATACACCTTCATACATGCAGACATATGAACCTGTCTGGTCCTATCCAACATACTGCTTCATTGGCCATTGACACATTCCATGAGTCAGCCAAATTCTTTCTTACTTACTTTCTTCCTGTGCAATTAAATTCTCATTCCCAGCTCCCTCCATGCTAACCTCTTGGAAGCAGACATCACAGATCTCCTGCAACAAATGCATGCAGAGAGTTGGATAACAGTTTTTTGCAGACCACTCATTTTTATATTTAAGGCAAGGAGAGTGTCCTGTAACTATAGCTTTTCTTCAGAACCATGTTAAATTACTCCATGTATCTTTCTCTGGAAATTGAAACAAGAGTAGCAGAACTCAGGTTTTCTTGTACGTATTTAAACCCAAGCCATATTTTGTCTTCCTTTGCTGCTGCTGATATCACACACTTACAGGCAATGAACAGGTCAGGTAAACTGTGTCTCTGAGGCCAAGGAAGCTCACTTCCAGAAAAGAAGACTAATCACTACTTAGGGAAGACCATTAATCATTCATTTAACTGATAGCACACAGATTACTCTGGGACGAAATCTTCTGAAAAAGTAAAATATTTAAACTGAGACACTACTGTGGTTTGATGCAGTTAAGCATCAAGCACACAAAATCAACTCAGGTTCAACCCACTACAGAGACCAAAAATGTAATATTTTGCTCTATATTGTATTTCTCATTGCAAGGAACCCCAAAGAACTTCATAAACGACAAGTACTAGAACGGCACAGAAGAGGGGTGTCCAAATTTAAATACGATATGACTGTTCCTAAGGGATGGTTTATCCCAGATTTTTAAGCAAACTCACTTACCTTCATTTACACTAAACTGTTGTATACATCGAGAGAAACACAAACCCCAAATTTTCTTATATTTATGGTTGGCATAAACATATAAACAAGACAGTCTGGACTTTCACAGATGACAACCATCTGTTACCTAGCACCCATGAACATCAGGACATGGTCAAAGTGTTATACTTTCTCTAAAACAGAAATCTTCCCTATTAGCATTATGTAGAGTGGGGTTGGTTGTATTGGACAGAAATAGGACTAAATCACAGGAAATCTTAGTTTAGTTCAACAAGGGCAAGTGCCAGATTCTGCACCGGGGATGAGGCAATCCTGGATGTACGGACAGAGTGGGGAATGAGATCCTGGAAAGCAGTGCCATGGAAAGGGACCTGGGTGTCCTGGCAAGCTGGGCATGAGTCAGCAGTGCCCTCGCAGCCAGGAGGGACATCCCTGTCCTGGGGACCATTAGGCCCAGCATTACCAGCTGGGCAAGGGAGGGCATTGTCCCATTCTGTTCTGCACTGGGATGGCCTCACCTCAAGGGGGCAGTTTGGGGTGCCACAGTGTAGAAAATCTTTAGAGAATGTCCAAAGAAGGGACACAAAGACCATGAAGGGGCTCGAGGGGAAACCGTGTGAGGAGTGGCTGAGGGCACTTGGTCTGCTCAGCCTTGAGAAGGGGAGAATGAGGGGAGACCTCATTGCAGTGACAATTTCCTTGTGAGGGGCAGGGGAGGGGCAGGCACTGATCTCTACTCTGTGGTGACCAGGGACAGGACCTGAGGGAATGGTCTGAAGTTGTATCAGGGGGGGTTTAGGTTGGATATCAGAAGAAGGCTTTTCATCTAGAAGGTGGTTGGGCACTGGAACAGGCTCCCCAGGGAATGGTCACAGTATCACCCTGACAGAGTTCCACAAGCGTTTGAACAGTATTCTCAGGCACAGCATGGGATTGTTGGGGTGTCCTGTGATGCACCAGTGATCCTTGTGGGTCCCTTAGAACTCAGAATATTCTCTGAAATCTGAATGCATTATGTAGTTATGACCTAGGATTTATCCACAGGAACTCTCTGTGGTCCCTTCTCCTTTTATCTCACCTTTTGTTGTAATTTGTTTGCAGAGGAAATGATCTCCTGTAAAAACTCTGAAGGAGAGAGACCACTTGACAGGATTCTAACTCAGTGAATTACTGTTGTTCTTAAATAAATTGTAGGTTGTTACAGTGAAATTTTAATGAAATAATGTTTTGCACAGGAAGAAATAAAGAAAAAAGTGTCTTGTAAAACTAAGGGTTTTTTTAAAAAACTATTTTCCTCTTCACTCATACCAGTCATTGAAGATATAGAGAAGAGTTTGAACATGATAAAGCTTGTGAAATGGGTTGATACAATATTCATGTGCAGATGGAGTGATCATAAGAAAAATTATGTATTTGATCAATCAAGAAATTTTTCTCTGGATGGAGCAATCACAAACTATTAGTGGCAAACAGACATATTTAATAGCAATGGGATGAGACACAGAGCATAATTCCTCTCAACTGAAGGAAGAATATCTTTCAGATAAAAATCCTGGTAGTTGAATACATCTCACAAGAAGAGTCACAAAATATTTTCTTTGGATCCTTAAAAAAAGCAGCCTCAACATAGGCTGTATATGTCAAGCTCCAGGAACTACTCTGTCTTGGGGTGACTTTATGATGTATATCCCCTATTGCTGCCCCATGCCCAGAAATTAATTTTATGCCTTCCTATGCCTTTAAACTGAGCCTGAGAGGGGGGAGGAAAAACTGAGCAAAACTTCTTCAAAGCAGTTTGCAGCTTGTTGAAGGTCACACAGAGGTAGAGAGGGCTCTCTGCGTTCAGTTTCGGCAGGAGAGCAAGAGAGGAGGGAAGCACCTGGCTTTCTTTCTTTCCAGCCAGCTTTTGGCTAGTTTTTCAACTCCTTTTCCTCTGGAGAGTAGAACTTTTTTTTCCTAGGACTCCAATTTTTTCCCTTCTTTTCTGCTGGACAGTTTCAACATCAGAGCACATCGGGAGGACTTTCCACCGGGCACAGAGGGCCTGGCCCTGGGCCAAGCCCCAGCTCCAAGGAGACCAAAGGGAGGACTCTAATGCTTTCCCAGGTTTTTCCTCCACAGCAAGAGATTTTATTATTTCGCATTATTTTCCTTTTCCTGTGTGTTTGTTAAAGAAATAGTTTTATCTCCTTCACTTGCCTTCGAGGAAAAAGTTTATTTTTTCCGGAACCTGGTGGGGGAGGGGTAGTTTGTGGCCTGCCTTCTCTCAGAGGATATATTTCTAAATTTGGCCAAACTGGTACATACTCTGCACTATTTTACTCTATTATTTCAGTCATCAGTGATCCACAGTTCACCTGCACTAAAATTAACAGAGAGCTCTTTAAAAAAGAGAGGTTTTTAAAAGTATCTAATGTTCAGCAAGTTTATGCTTAAATAATTGTGTTCAGGAAGTTCTGATTCCCAGAAAGGATCTGCAAACTGAAAAGGAGGAATCCAGTATTTGCACCATGAGATCATGTTTACTTCCAGGAGATACCTTTGTACACACTCTTAGGGCTTCCCATTACTGGAGGTGGAAGATATTTCCTTATGGAAACCATATTGTCTCTCCAAGCTGCTCAAATCAAACAGATTCTCCTGAATTGCCTCTGAAAAATGTAACACTTCAGCTATTGTTTTTCTTACAGAGCTGCCTTTCAAAGCCTCAAGAAGTGTTTCATTTTGTGTGCCAGGAAAAATGTTGAGAAATTGGAAATCTTTTTAATGAGATTAGCAGGTACTAGTTAGAGCACCCTGCTCCCCTTTATGTGATAATTCACTTGGATTAAGCAAAATAGTGGGTAAATAAAGAAATCTGAAAAGCTGAGCTGGCAAAAAGAAGCAAGAAAATAAGAGTATAACAATCTTTGAATGAATATAATGTGATTTTAGCAAGGAGAAGAATGACAATGAAAAGAAAGGGAACAGGAAGGTTTCTGTCAGGTCTATTCTCCTACCTTTACTAAGCTTGCATAATAGCTTGAATTAAAGCAGTTCCTTTGCTTCTAATTATACAGCAGATACTGTGTTTGGGAAAATGTCTTATTGTTACCTTGGTTTGGATCCATACATGGTGTTCCTCAGGATTAAGTTTATTCAGTAACAGGCTGTACAGATTCCTTCAAAAAACCTTAAGATTTTTGATAATTAGTCCTTCATCGTGTCATTCAGAAAGGTCTTTTTAGTCTAAAATCTACATGGTATCTGTTGAACTCATACCCTGGAGTGGAATCCAGCATTTCCAATAAGGCACGTAGAGAAAAGGGAGGGGTAAAGGGAGAGCTAAACCAACACCATTCAGATAACTAATCAAAAAGGACAAGATAAGTAAATTTTTAATGCAAAATGGATCTTTCTCTGCTTGCAATCCAAAGTTCAGAACTCTCTTGAAAATGGGCAGCATTTTCAAGACCCCTTTTTACAAGGTCACACCCCCTTCTCTTCTATTTGAAGAATAGTCACCAAAATGCCAGATCATGTCCTCTTTTAATCAATAATTCTGTAGTAAGGGTCAGAAACTGTGTCTTGATAAGGGAGAAGCCTAAACCACAACTGTCATCTACCTCAGACATGCCCTGAACATCAAGGTATAACATTTTCTTGAGTACTCCTTTTTTTTTTTTTTTTTATTTTCTTTCCTGAAGGTGATCTGCTGTTCAAAACAGAGTGTGTTGGACCACAAAGCCTGAACAAGGTGGAGTTTGGGTCTGGTGCCCAGTGGCCCTTTTTCTTACTGCTGTTTACACAGCTGGTTTCAAATTAAAAGGCTAAATTTGAAGTTTTCAAAAAGATTTTGACATTATTTAAAAAGAAATAAATAATAATATAATATAATTTAATATGCTCAGAAAATACCTCAGTGCCTCTGAGATTAGCTGGAGGCTGAGTAGAGGTCTTCAGATATATTGGTTTGGATTTAGGCAACAAAATTCCACCCTTTTTCCATACTAGATTCTGACATTCAAACTGGTTTTAGTTCTTAGACCCTAATCACAAATCTATGACATATCCACTGATAAACTGGATCATAAATCCAGTTTCTAGCTTTTGGATTTTAAGATAAAATAATGGAAATATGATTATGTGCTTGATAGCTAATTCATTTATTTCCAAGACCAATATTAATATTATGCACATTTTTTATTAGATTTTGCTTGAAAAAGAAACTTCATTACTGTATGCAGAGTTTGTTAACCAGTTAGTTAATTAGTGTGAGCTCCCCCTCTTCATTATCTTTGAAGGGGAAGGGTAAAATTCCTCTGAATTCATGTTCAAATAATTTCTCATACACAAGTAGGGTTTTTTTTGAATTTTTTTTCATAAATTTTATACTGATAATTTCCTCCTTCAGTCAAAAAGTATTTGTGAGAGAAGGACTTGTCAATATGTATATGAATGTACTTTATAATATGTTCTGGTTTAAATCTTACAGGGAAGGACAGTGATACAGAACACAGAACAGTCCTTTTGAAATCCACAAGAATACCTTTGAATGGGAAATTTTGTAACTTTTAAGAAAATTAGATCTAGAATGAAAATCAATGAAATATGATCTTTTTTTCCAGCATGTACAAAAAGGGAGATAAAACAAAACATAGAAATTAGACAAATTAATAATCCTTGGTAATAACAAACATGATTTCAAGAAATCACCATCTGGGTATGTATTAAGGAATAAAACAAATACATAAATAGGATTGTAATTATATACTTATGGAATCACAAATTTAAAGCAAATACCTACACACAACATCTGATAGCAATTCAAAAATAAGGGTTTTATCCTAGACATTCAGAGTTGTACGATTCTAAGTCTTGGATATTCAAAAGCTTTCAAAGGCCCCATAAAAGCTTTTTAGCATATAAACCCCATTTAAAGCAGCAGGATGAGGGATTTAAATACCTATTGAGTAACAAAAACACTTGGGTACTTGAAGAATCTTTTAACTTTTGCAGATTAGGAGATTTAGAGGTACACAGTATGTGCTGTAGTGGGGAGCTAGAAAACTTGATGTCTTGGATCATCTACGGCAATGTGTGGAACAATTTTTCCTCCCATCTTGCTTACACCTGAATTCAGCAGCTCCCTCAGCCAAAGCAATATCTGACAGGAAAGTATTTTTCGGTTTAGGAAGTTTTATAGATGAACTTGCATCCTTATCAAAATCTAACTCATTGCTTCATAGAAATATGTACACATAAGTTGCCTAAAAAAAATCTATTCTGTGAAACATGTTCCAAAACTTTGTTCTTCAAGTCAGTGATTTAAAGGCTTTAAGCAGTGGAGAAATCAACACACATCTACAGGTCTTGTTTTCCAACAGCAAATTTCCTTCAGGTTAAAAAAAAGACCATCTTATATATTGTTTATCTGATGAAGATTCAAATATTAGTTATATATATTGAGGATCCACTTTTCATAGCTTTCTTATGCATGTTTGTGTATACAGGTCTCACCAAATCTTTCTCTTTAAAAATTCTCTTGGGTAAATTAAAGAATACTGAACCCCTTAAATATATCAAATGTAGGCATGCTTTTTCCATTTCCCCCCCTTTTTTTTTTTTCCCATATTTTTTCCAACATTTTCTAACTTTAGAGCACACCCCTGAAAATGTGAAAACTTCAAAATAATCCTCAGGGCTCATGCTCCTGCCCTTCAGTTTTCCTCCTGTCCATGGCCCAAGCAGGGAGTGACCCCATAGAGTACCACAAATGTTCTGTCTTCCCTGAAGATCTTCCAAGATGACTGCACTATCGTTTTGAAGGTTTACGGTGTTGCAGGAAAAGGCCACGCTAAAAATGGCTGTCACCACTCACACCTTTCTCATGTACTCCTTGGTGAGAACAGAAGTAAATCCCACTTCTCTTCTCACACCTCCCTTCTGGCTCCACACTTCCTGCCTCAGGAACTTCCTGCTAATCCTTCGATTTCAGACAAGTTAAGTCAGGGAGAAGGGAATGTTGGTTTCCTGAACTGCTGAGAAATCAGTTCTGTCTTGGCACTTACTTGAACCATCTTTTGCTCTGGTATTAAAAATGGTGTTTCCTCCGCCTCAGGTGAATCATTACACTGGTAGAGTATAACGAAATGCTCTGAACAACCTGGTCTAGTGGAAGGTGCCCCTTTCCATGGTGTGGGGCTGGAACTAGATGATCTTTAAGGCCCCTTCCAACCAAAACCATTCTAGGATTCTGTATCACCCTTAGCTGGACTACAGTCCATCTTGTAATGGCATCCTTGGTACCAATATGATAACTGGTAGTTCTCCAGCATTGATTCATAATATTTAGCAGACTGTCTCAATCACAGGTATCAAAATTATCAAAGCTGATCAAAATTATCAACTGGAATTACTTTAAACTTTTCAGAATAGCCTTTGGGCCAAAATAATAATAATAAACAATAAATTAATGAAAACTAGCCAAATCAAAATAATATGTGTAGTGCAATCAGAAATTTCATTGCATGGTTATCTCAAAACATGCAAAAGTAGCATAACTTGAAACATGACAAGATTCCTGTGCCACGTTTGACCCTGGACAGTCACTCCAGCTTTCACAGAGGGATGGGAGAGATGAAAACTTGCCTCTCGGAAGCTGTACCTTAGGAGATGCATATCTTAGCAGAATTATAAAATAACTAGAAGGCATATCTGATTTCAAAAATTCTGATTTTTTGCCTTCTTAAAAACATGTCAGTTGCAGTAATTCTTGAATATGGTCTGAAAACAGGCTGCGTGTGTGTGTAGAGAAGAATGTATTTCAAATATCAATTCTTCAACAGATATAAAACACTAATATGGACTGACTTACAGCATTTTTTTGAGAGTATTCTCTCTCTGTGTAGAATTGGGCCAATCAATCTGATGTGCAATTTTGCATTTTGCCTGATTGCCTCAGGGTTGTAAATATTTATTTTTCTGTTTGTTTGACTCAAATATCTTATAGCTGAAGATTTTCCTCTTAGGGCAATTTTGACTTTTAAGAGTAGGAATCCTTGACTTTGTCAATGTCTATTAAAGAATAGATCATCATGATCCTTCTCCTATAAGGGAAAGAATCTGTTGTGAAATAGCATGACAGCCATGGCACAATACATTGAAACCTCCTTATTATTGAAGTATAAGCAACATATTAGTTTAAATTGTCAGTGTGTATCTCTTAAGTTATATTTTCTTTCCCATATTTTTGAGTGATTTAGGATCATCTATTCCTTTCACAGTGGGGTGGTGGTTTTTTAACTGTTTTTTTGTTGTTGTTTTTTTTTTTTTACTTAAGCTATGAATCATGGCTGGGGAAATCAGCTTTTCAGGTCAAACAGTCAGAAACTGAGAGTTCCTTTCAACCAAATGTTTCCAGAAAATATTGTTAGTATAAAGATATTATTATTTTCTTCAGAATGTAAAAAGAGAGTGGGAAGAACTAGAGATATTTTTTAAATACTTTATGTACTGAATACAAGATTTTTTCAGTAAGTTCTACCTAATATGCATGGGGAAAGAAATATACCTCGTGTCTATCATCACTCCAGAATACTTCAAACACTCAGTGAGATAGGAGGGAGAGATCGTCTTCACTTCACACCAGTGAGACGCAACTAAGAACAGCATCCAGAAATACTTAGAACCTTGAACTGATACTTACATAAAATAAATGTGCTTCTGAGCAATCCTGAAATTCTGAAAACTTCTACTCTGGCACAACCTCAACAAGAGAGTGTGGAGGACTTCTCATCCTCAGATTTATCTAGATATGCCTCTCCTTGTGACTAAGAAAAGCTTCTGCTGAAAGGGAGACACAGTTTTGCATCATTTCAGCCCATGGAGAAAACTGCTCATTTCCTAGGAGAGTGCTCTATGGACTAAACACAGGAAGGAGTTACCTTCATCTTCATCCTCTGAAGGTTTATAAAAGAAGAAGTCTGAAACACAGTGAATGCTTTCAAAGAAAAAAAACCCAAAAAACCGTAACTTCTGGTGAAGGTCGGGAATCATGAAGACATGAAACTCTTCCTGGTTCCTGTGTGAGAAAGATGTCTATCTAATGTCTAACATCCCTGGGACATTTAAAGCTTCAGTTAGAGTGGCCCTTAGCAACTCAGCTGTATTTAAAGAAGTCTGCACAAAACTTCAGAACCATTTAGGATTTACAGAGTCTTGAGCTAGTCACTTCTATTTTCATTTCATTTCCATATGTGCTCGGAACAGAGCATCTTGTAACAAGTCACTTCTCAGAGAGCAATTTCCAAATCTCCTTAATTTATACAGAGGGTCTGGTCCAAGAAACACTTGTACATTTAATTGACTTCATGTGAGTAACATGGCAGTACAAAAGTCGAGTATAATTAAGAAAAACTGAAGACATGAATAATTACAAACTTGATCTTGTGAATTACAATATTAACTCATCTTTGAAATTTTATTTCCACATTCTGCTTTATAATGGCAAAGCATAAATAACCAGATAGAAGAGAACTCACAGATCACTCTACTAAAAGTTGTTGACTAGATAAATGAAATTATTTTTTTCTTTCTAGAAACTCCAGCTGGTGTTATCTTGGCCTTCAGTATCTACTAATTAAATGAAAAAACGTTTGAGATAAAAAGTTAATTTACTAATTAAATGACAAGTTTGCTTTATAAATTGTCTCTTTGGCTTATTGTGCATTTAGAGAATTAATTAACAATACAATCAAGCTGCAGTTGTGAGATGCCAATATGGATGTGATTTGAAGATACTTTCACTTCTGTTTTCTATCTCAGTTTTTACGACAGCTGCACCGTAATGAAGATGCTTGACTCTTTTAATTTGTCTCTGTAAAATTGAAATGAGTTTGTGGTTTCTTTCTCACTGGGACTGCAGACAAAATGGTACATTTAACAGTACGCTCCTGATCAGTCAACACAGGCATGATGCTGCAGCAAGCTGCCATTGTTCTCTTTAAATGGGGGCTGAAAAACCTGGCTTGACATTAAGCTGTGTTGTTCTGGTAAAGTATTTTCAATGTAACAAAAACAATGAAAGTATAAATATAAATTGATATCTTATTTTAAAATTCATTTTAAATACTTGTCATTTGTAAACAACATTACCAAGTGACAGCCTTATTTTAAACTGAGTCAATAGGTCTTCTAGATATGACTAAACTAACTAAAAAGTTAGTTTAGGAACTGCCAAAGTTAATTGATATAGGATAGGAACTCATGGACTAACATGATTAGCTAGCCAAATGATTATTCATCTTCTTCATTATGTCTGGCAAAACTACTGTTGAGTAAAAAAAATCCTTGTTGATAAGTTTGACTTCTGAATGACAGATACATGTAAACATTACATCCCTGGACCAACCTGACTGATCTTGGGATTTACCGCTTTGAATGTGGGGGATTTGTTTTGTTTGGTTTGGTTTTGTTTCCTGGTTGAAATTAAATACAAATATTAACTCAAAGCCAAATCTAAAGTCAATCAGAATTCACTACCTGCTACAACTCCTCCCACAGTCAGAAAAGAATTGCCAAGGGGTGAAAAAAAGGAAAAGAAAGAAGAGAAGAGAAGAGAAGAGAAGAGAAGAGAAGAGAAGAGAAGAGAAGAGAAGAGAAG
>NW_024581096.1:19844776-19961198 GCF_017639235.1 Corvus kubaryi | reverse complement strand
AAAGAAAAGAAAAGAAAAGAAAAGAAAAGAAAAGAAAAGAAAAGAAAAGAAAAGAAAAAGAAAAGAAAAGAAAAGAAAAGAAAAAGAAAAAAAAGAGAAAAGTGAAAAGCCACCCAGTCCTAATCAGCTCTTGAGCCTCTGAGCAAACAAGCTGGTTTCTCTCCACCAGGAGCTGTAGATTTTTCTTTGATTGCCACTTTTTATATTCACAAGTAATGTTAGTCCATCACACATTTTTATGTTGCTATTTTTATAGCTTCTCTTTCATTAACCAGTTACTTTCACATTGTATCAAAATTTAGTGTATGACTATGGATGTGTGTGTAATCCTACTCTAAAGAAAGAAAACTGATTATTTTGCATTCAATTTACTTTGATTTTTCTGTCTAGTCTGTTGGTGGCTACAGAAGAAAACAGTAATAAATCATTTATAAAATCAGCCCAATCCCTTCTACAGGGAAATATAGTGAGGCAGACTGTCTCATAAATTGTTTAGAATAACGCAGCTCTCCAGTGATTTAGCCTGATTTGTTTGCTTTAAAAAAAATAGAAAACCTACAAAACCTGCAGATGGTGATTCCCGCCTTTTATAAAAGGGGTACCAAAAGTGCTCACTTAAGACAGAAACAATGAGCCAAAGTACCTTTTAATGTTCTTGCCGACAATGTAGACAACATCCCATTAGCAAACAGGCTGTGGGCCGGTTAAATTAGGAGGGACAATGTATTGTGAAATGGAAGTAATGGGAATGAATTTTCTGTATTTATTGCAGAGATCTCAGATGGGTCACACCATCTGAGCTTTCACTTAATAAGGGGAGCAAAAAGAGGGAAATACTCTCCTCGAACCAACCCAACATCACAAATCTTTCGTCTGTCTTGTTGTGTGGATCAGTGACAGTGACAAAATGGTACTGTGTGCTGGCAGCTTGATTTCTGGCATTTACTGGGTTGTATGAAAGATCACATCCCCAAACACTTCTGTCATATTCTCTTCCAGATTGTGGTATATTAAACTGAGGAAATAAGCCTGTTTTTCTGGGGATCATAGATTCATCAAAATTAAAGATGGAAAAGACCTGTTAGTGTAAATCACTTACATTATCCCTCTCATCCAATGCAAGATTACTCCCTATGGTACATTTTCCAGTACTTTTTTCAGTCCACTTTGAAATGACTCATGCAACAGTTTCCACTCTTTCTCTCTAGAGATCAGTCTGCACTCTAATAGATCTCACCACCCCTGGTTTCAGCCTAGATTTTCCATTACTCATTTAGAGATTTTTTTTTTTCCCCTAGCCATCTGGTGAGGCAGTCCAAGGTGTCCCTCTTAGCCCAGGCACTAAGACTTTGGAGGCAAGTTAAGGGCTATCAGGAAGGTGGAAGGCAGCCACAGACTGGAAAAGACTTCAGCAAGTTTTCTAGTTTTTTACTATCCCTTATTTATTGAGTTGTCATATTGGTGCAGAGATGTATTCTGACTCCTGGCCTGATGATCGCTAAAGATCTTTTCACAAGGGCAGGTAGTGATAGGACAGGGAGAGCAGAATGACTTTATAACTGAATGAGGGTGGGGTTAAATGAGATATTAGGATGAAATTCTGTATTGTAAGGGTGATGAAGCCCTGGCACAGGGTGCTCAGAGAAGCTGTGGCTGCCCTGGCAGTGTCCAAGGCCAGGGTGGATAGGTCGTGGAGCAATGTGGGATAGGGGAAGGTGTCCCTGCCCATGGCAGGGGATAGAATGAGGTGGTCTTTGAGGTCACTTGTAACCCAAATCATTCTGGTATTCTGTGATTCTATCATTGAAAGCCCTAATAGGAAATTGAAGCATTTTCTAATTAATATATAAAGAGGTATCTCTTCTAGAGAGTTTGGGTATATATTGTATGGGATTTTGGCCACTTCTGGGTCTGAACACAGTTGAAACACTGTACCAGTTGAGGGGAGGGTCGCTGCATTAACGGAGCAGAGAAATGCAGGTCTTTCTTCATAACCTAACCTCACCTTTACATCCTCCAGATCAAGACCTACATCTGTGTCTAATCATCTCCAAAGTAATTTTCTTTTTTGCCTTGAGCATTTCTCCAGCACAGTGGATAGAGCTCAGCTTGGTCTCAGATTATTTCTTAGCTATATGGGTCTGTACACAAGTTGGCTTCCTAAGCTTCTGTTACAGAGAGTAAAGTTAGTGCCTCAAGTTAAAGCAGCAGCTTAGACAGAAAGTGGCTGTGTTAGACTATACATAGACATATGTGGTGGTTTGTAGCCTCTTAAACCTAGGGAAAGCTGTATCCTTGTACTTGCTCCTCTGATTTGGGCTGGACTCTCCACTCCAACAGCACTCCATCAAGGGGTGAAGGATGGGCTACAAAGTGTGCGGCAGAAGGAGGCTACAGCTGCAGCTTCAGAGCAGTGACCTGCACTGACACCCCTGGTGTTGCAGCACCTCTAAGGCCAGAGAAAACCTGCAGAGGTGATTTTCTCCATCTTTTCCAAGATCTGGACTCACATGCAGTTAACGCTTTCTGAAATTTTGGCATAAAAACTATGCAGGGTTATAGTCGTCCTGTGGTGACAGAGGGAACATGGAGGGTTTCAGCTTGTACCCAGTCCACAGAATCCCCATTTATCCATGTAGCAAACCCATGTAAGCTCACAAGTCCTTCCTTAAAGCCTTTACTGATATTATGACATATGATGATTAGTAGGCAGAGTTAAAAAAAAGCCTAGAAAAAAAGAAACAAAAAAACCCCAAAACAACAACAACAACAACCACAAAAAAAAAAAAAAAAAAAAACCACAAAAAAACCCCCCAAAAAACCCAGACAAGGTAAACTCAAATGGAAGGACATGCTTTAGCTTTAGCATAGTATTGGAATACAGGGATAAATTGATTTTTCCAAGCTAGGGAGCCTGTAACACTGTCAGTAATTAAATTAGCTGTTCCAGATTCAAAGTCAGTATCCAAACTACATCTGTCTTCTTAGTCTCAACAGAACTTTTTATTCCTTTTGATTGTTTCCTACTTCACTTCATACTCACTTTTGAGAATTAGGGTTTTTTTTGTATATAGTTAGGAAAAAACTTCTTTCATGAAGACACCATCTGCAATAAAATTTTCTCCAAGCATACATGTATGGAAGGAGCATCTTGTTGCCTAAAGATTAAAAATTGTGTCTGTTTTAGAGAAATTGCTGGAGAAGAAATAAGTCCATTGTGAACAATCAAAAAACCTGTTCCTTGCTTGATTATTAAATGAGGCACCAAAATACTTAATAAAATATTTTGAGATGCTCAGGAGTTGTAAATTCATGAAAGAGAAGATTATCAGACGTAAACTGTTCCAGCTTGGATTGCCTCATGGGAATCATTACATACAAGTTACTGTGGAGCAGAGAGAGGAAGCAGGAAATTGATGTCCATCTTACAGCCTGAACAGTGATCAATCAGCAATAAAATATGCCATAAATTGTCCTGTATTGATTTAAATTTTTCCTGAAAGAATAAGTGTAAAAAAATCCAGGCAAAGTGTTGTTAAAAGCAGTGGAAAGGATTTATTTCGCTGAGCTGAGACACGCAACAGAAACTTCAGTTTTATGGGCCAAGGGAAGCAGCGCTCCTAAAATAAGTGCATTGGCTTCTTTCAGTTGGTGGAGAAGAAGAAGCACATCTGAAGTCCTCCAGTAGGAAATCCACTATTCCCAGGACACAATGAGTTCTGCAACTGGCATTTTCTCTCACCATTTAATTCTCTTTTGGTGGGAACACATGTTGGATACTTACAGCATTTCCCATATCCAGGAAGACAGGAGCACAGGAATCATTCCACAGTCTTCACCTTCCTGGAGGAGGATTTACTGGACTCAGTCTGCAATGGTGGTTTGCATGCAGTTACCAAAGAGATGGACAATTATACCTAAAGCCACTGTAAACATTTCACAGTTCCTAATTTCAGATGGCAAATTTGAGTTTCTGTTAAGCCAGTTTTGAAAGGTAAAGCCATTTCATCTGTCTAGAATACCCTGAGACACTGCATGCCATTATATAATGTAAAAACAGTTTTTTAATGCTCAGTGACATTTTTTTTTCCATTGCTTTATTAACTGCTCTTTGCTGAGCTTTACTCCTGCATCTATTTCCTCTGAGGTAGTTGCACTACAAAACTACATTGCCACGCTTATTTTTTCCACCCTTAGGCACTTACCTATAGGTGCATACTCATAGTTTAAATAGATTTAGCATGTTTGACTTTGCCCAGCTTCACTGAAGTAAAGAGAAAACCTGGAGGAAAAATTGCTATGTCATTGAAGTCGATAGTTGCTTTGACTATGCCTTTACTGGAATTCTGCATCATTTATTTATATTGCTTGCACACACTCTGAGAGTTTTTTTGGCCATGCCTCCTAATATTTGAGACACAATTTAGGGGAATTAGTACTTAAGGGTCAGTTCTAATGGATTATATGGGTAAGACACAGACATGCTTCTCGTTTATACACTCCAACAGTTCCAAAATTATTTTCTGAGAGGACCATGCGTGTCTTCATGCCACACAAAAAGGCAAGAAAACCGCTAAGTCTCATGCTATGCAAGACTCTCTCATCATCTGCAATTGAACCGTACACTGTCAAATATTTTGAGAAAAATTGTACAAAAGTAGAATTATATGAAAGAGCCATGATGGTTGGTCCTATCCAGGACACAGATCAGATGCAAAGAATAATACTTTAAAAATGGCTTCAGCCAAACTTAATCATTTGACCTCAAGATTAGAGAAAGACCCTTTGTCTTCCTTTATCAACATCACCCTAATTTTTGCTGATTGACAAAAATACGTAAAGAAAACAGCACCAGATGAGGTCTCAGACTATTTTAAAATAATAAAACCATTACTTAATAAAATTAAGGAATCATTATAAGAAGTTATGAATGCACTTAAAATTTATCTCACTTTAACTTAGCCACCTAAGAGAGATCTGCTTTTTCTAAGTTAGTCATTTAGTCTTTCTGTTTGGCAGAAAACCTTCAGAGGATGACTCATCTTAGACATCTATCTTTAGATGCGATGAATAGTTTTATGGCAGGGCTGGTCTCTCTGTAGCTACTAATGAGGCAGTCTAGTCAACTAATTTCTTAGGCTGAGTTCCTAGTTTTTAGATGATTAAAGACAAATAATCTTAAATAATCTCTTAAAAAATTTGCATGCTGTAAAATCTAAAGCAGGTTGATAGTATTGAGAGAGAAACTCATCTCTCTAAATTTAGGTAGCCATATTTAAGTTGCATTTTATATATCGTATGGCATCCTGGAAATCTGCTTGGGACTATTAGATATGACCTGGGACCAATAGGGACTCTTGCCCTTCTTGAGAGTTTCCTGGAGGCCAGGTGTCCAGATGACGGACTAGATTTTTGTCATCGGTAACTAGAGTAATTTCATCAAACACCTCTGTTTGAAAGAACTTTTCTCATTCCTTTTACTCAAATTATTCGAGGTTATTTCACCTGTTGTATGGGATAACTGAAGTCCTGCAACAAAATGTTCTCCTAAAATTTAGCTTGAGTCATTCCCAGTGAGTCCTCTCAGATTAAAAAGGGGATCAATATGTCAGATTCTGACTAGCTGGAGCAAAGACTTCCTAAGTCACCCATCCTTTCATCTCCTGCTCTCATTTCCATTTCTGGAGCACAGCTTCTCCTTCATGTCCCTAGCTGTGGAATGGGGAGTTGGGAGGAGGGCATCTGAAGACTCCTGCTGATCTGCCTCTTATCCTGAAGACAAGCTGACTTCACTCCCGGGAAATTGAATCACACATGACCTCTTCACAAAGGGCTACATGGACATTTTGTGTTAACAGCAAAGTGTGAGAGGAAGTAAAGGGAATACAGTAAATAGATACACAGATAAAACTCGGTAGCATTTGGGGTAAATCCCAAGTGGTATAAATGATACTTCTTTATAATATATTATTTCTTCTAGATGGATAAATTGTGCCTGTGAGCCTCAGCAATCCTTTTCTCTCTCGTGTTCTCTGACACAACCTCAGATGTCACTGTCGCACCCAAACCACCATGGCTTACACATGGAAGAAATAAGAGGGCAAGGAGTTTACATCCCTGTGTAATATTTAAAGGCAGTATGGGAGTATGCTTAATGCCTTTCGACCACCTACTTGGGAAATGGTGACACCGGTGTCACAAGTTTATCTAATTTCTGTTGTTGCAGGGGTAATGTCACATAAATTGGGGGCACAGGCTATTCGTTTTGCAGCCGTCTTTTGCCTGGTGTATAATTATCATGGCTCATCTTTATTAAACACCAGCCTTATCTTTGTTTTGCTCTCTTTGTTGATAGATGTAACCTCAATACTGTTGCCATGGCTACAGTAACAGTAGCTGAGAAGATTTTGTTTGTTGTAAACAAACTGAGCTGTACAGGCGCAGATCCTAGTGGAGCGTTTCCAGCCCCCTGCCTTATATTATGCTGATTAACACTGCCATCTCCCTCCTGCTACCTATTTCTTATTTTAATTAGCATTAATTTAAGCTGTATCAAGGAGTGTTTCCCCTTTTGGTGCTGTGGCACCCCTTTTCTGACAGTTTTTTTTCCCTGCAGCAACAGCCATAGGTTAGGACCGCAACCCTGCTGAGAGCATCCTCACAGCAAAGCCCTGCTGGCACCAAAAATTAATCTCAATGTACACACTAGCTTAATGGCAAAAGATTGCTTTAATTTACTTCCTACATTCTCACCTCCAGGGGCAACTGAACTTGCTCTTATGTAGAAGCCACAGGGATCTGAAAATGTGTGACTAATTCTGAAACTTATTTAGCTTCAAGCCAATTCCTCAAAATCAAGGGCCAAATTCATCCCCTCACATAAGGAGATGCAACTCCTCCGTAAGAAATGGTACTGTAAATTTTTGCCTCTCTGTTGATTTGACCCATGACCTCCCATGTGCATAGAAATGACTGGAATGGGTTCAGGAATAATCTGAACTTCCAACAGCACCAGTTCATGCAATTTTTACAGCAGATCTTTCTTCTAGCAGGCTTTTTTTCCTAATATTTAGGCTTGTCTCCTGAGTTTTATAATAATTTTATTCACTATGTATGCCAATGTTAACAATGTCTAGTCTATACCATATAATCTTACTATTATTATTTTCATCTTGAAGAGTTTAGTTGCTATCTCTGAGGGAAATATGCCTGCCTGTTTCAAGGGACTACTACTATGTTCTCTGGGAGGGTTCAGTAGTTTCACTATGTATATATACATATTGCAGTTGTATTTTTAAAAATGCCATTAAACCCAAATTCCCTCATTTCACCTAGATCAAATTTGGTGTAAACCACATTGGGCCCAGGGTTATAACAACATATAAACAGGGGGAGTGTTCCTGCCTAAAAAGAGATGGGTTGGAACAGAGAGGGGTAAGCCAGGTGAGAGGTGTCTGTACTGCAGAAGGACTGTAATTCAAAATGATTGGACACTGCTCTGATGTGACATTGTGTTATAATATTGCCCATGAAACCAGAGTTATGCCCTGCTTTGTGCGGTTCTGTGCTGATTATGCAACCCTGTTATGCCTCTGCTAAGGCCTCTCCTGCTCCTCCTTCACCTCACACCACCTGAAAGTGGTGCTATCTGGAAGTCTTTGCTCAGCAGTGCATGGATGAACAACATGATGTTCCTCTTTACTCCCTTCCTTCACAGCCTTCACTGGCTGTGTGTCCACTGCCCTCCAGAATGGAGCGAATCTGCAGACTCTGTATGAGGAATCAGGTTGTGCTGAGAACAAGGTAGCCTCTTGTAGGGTACTGGACAAAAAGAGAATACTGCCAGTGCTGCTCTGTGACACTTCCAAAATGGAACACCAGGAATGACAAATTGTTCTGGGAACACAGATTTAAGGGGGGAAGAAAAAAGCCTTTCTCTTCACCCAAAACATCAAAAGACATTATCGTTCATGGACTTGACAGTGCTAGATTAATGTTTGGACTTGATCATTTCCAACCCTAATGATTCTATGAGGTGGTCAGAACACTATATCACGATCTTCATTAAGGGAAATCTAACAGTGTTTCAGTGCTAGGCATACTTGCATACTTAGTCCATTGTGTGGAAAATGTAGGACCATAAAGTGAAGGGTCACAGCAGTGACCAGTGGGTGGATAGAATCATCAGCAACATTCAGAACTCCAGCTAATTGTTCATTATGGTTGATGAGTTCATAAGGGATGCTGGTATAGCATGAAGCAACTGAGCATTGGTGCCGGTGGTCCTTGACACTATCACCATCCAGAGAAGCTGCGGCTGCCCTATCCCTGGAAGTGTCCAAGGCCAGGTTGGGTAGCTCTTGAAGCAACCTGGGATAGTGGAAGGTGTCCCTGCCCATGGCAGAGTATTGGAACAAGATGATCTCTAAAGCCCCTTTCAAACTAAACCACTCTCTGATTCTGTGACTCTGTGGCCAGTGCACTCTTCACTTCCCTTGTGATTTGACCTTGTTTATCCAATCCTTTGACATGTAAGAAGGCTGATGATATTACAGTGCCCAGTATCTTTCAGGTCTAGCCTCAATCTTTTCTCTTAATAATTCTCTTTTTATTTTTAATATAACAAAACACATGGTAGGTAGAGATGTGTCCTGTTTAAAGCCTCTTGGCAAAACTTCGTACACCGAAGAAGCACCAGCTGATGAGGTTGAGTCAAAGAAGACGTCACAACACTTGTGTGAATGTCCTGGATTACACATCTTTATATTTCAATTCTTCCTGCTATTTTAATATAATTTTTCACATTAATGATGAACAAGGTGAGGCACTGACACTAGTAAACTTGATGAACGGGAAGAAAAAACTACCCCCCTTGTGAACTTATAGAATAGTTCATACTCATTTTCAGCTTGAAAAGCTGTTATCTGTTCATATAGCAGCTTTTAAAAGTGCAAATGCAAGCAATCCAGCATGCAGAGGTGTGTAGTAGTTTACAAATATCTGCATAATATCTAAAAATCAACCTGAAACACTGGAATAGAATAAATGCTCAGTGGACTCAAACTTCTCGTTTAATTATGTTTTACTAGACTGACTTTGCAATTAAAGAGTGGAATTTGGCAGCTCAGCTAAGAGTATTTTCACAGCAGAACCTTTCTTGCAACTTGTATTTCTTCTAGCACTATGACCTAGGTTAACATATTTCACCAGTACATCAAGTCGAAAGACTGATATGAAGTTTGGGTTCTGTTTCCCAATGGACTAAAAAGCAGTTCTACCTTCAAATCACTGAACACAGAAATGGAACCCAAGCCAGAGAGAAGCTGCACAACAGAGTATACTCTCTGTCTCACCGACAGCATGAGTGTCATGAGAGGAGGAAAGATGTAGCTGGCAATTCAACCACCTGAGAAAAGTCTGAAGTTTGATATACACCTGCAACACCACAGTCTGGCATTTCCAGTTGACTTTTGTAGCCATGTGGTCAGCAACACTAGAAGAAGTGTTTTCTGCTTATGAGAAATGCTAATCAAAACATATATGGCAAGTGAGGGAGAAAAAATGTACAGTTTATATTTTGCATATTCATCAAATAACAGAATCACAGGATGGTTTGAGTTGGAGAGGATCTCAAAGTTCATCCAGTTTCATACTCCTGCCATGGGCAGGGACAGCTTCCACTATCCCAGGCTGCTCCAAGCTCTGTCCAACCTGGCCTTGGACACTGCCAGAGATGGGGCAGACACAGCTTCTCTGAGAAACCTGCACCAGGGCCTCACCACCCTTGGAGGGAAGAATGTCTTCCTAATATCTAATCTAACCCCTCCACACTCCTTTCAATTTAAAGCTTTTCCCCCCATCCTATTAAAATTCACCCATTTCCCATGTTCTACCTGAATTCTGTGGTAAAGCTGGGAATCAATCAAGCCACATGAATCCTGTTCTGCTGCTTTGTCCACATGTCCTACAGTAAATATTTTCCTATATCCTTTAGCACCCCCCTGATTTGTTTTTTGTTCTTACCAAACATTTTACCTGGAACATTAGCAAACACAAGAAGCAGCACACAAAGAAGTGACCTTTACCTTGGTTGTAGTGGCTGGTGCTGAAGCTATATGTCATTTACTTACATTCCAGACATATAGACCACAGTAGAAACTACTCCCAGCAGAAAAGGTCTGGTGATACAGGTGCCTCCAGAAAGAACCCTATGACTTGAAGTGTCATGAAGGAGTTAAAAGTCTGGATATTATACTCACACTCTATCGCAGACCAGGGGGGGAATTTAAATATAGGTAATAAAGCATTGATAATAATGTATGTGCTTCTTCTATGATATGATAAATTTTATTTTTGTGTCACTGTCTATATTGTCTATTAATTCAATAAATACAGAGACTGCTTAAAGTTGTTTTACAAATAGGTACCTACGCTACAGACTAATATATTAGTAAATTTTGTGTGATGTTGAGGGTTTTTTTTAGCTATGTGATGCTATGTACGAGAAGGATGCTTTGAAAGTCTGACACTTTCTTAAACACCAGCGCTAAAGAGAGATGAGATGAAAGACTGAGAGATAAGACTGTATTCATCCTATCACTAGCAAAAATATTATTGCTTCTCACAGTGTTAATCTACTGTTAACTTGAAGCAGAGGCTATTCCATACCAAATGGAAAGAAATTATTTTTCATGCCAGAATCATACTAAGAGAAGAGTGTGAAAAAGGAGAAAAAGTGTCCTTGTGACCTTGCAACCAGGCTTAATTAGAAAGATCAGTTTCACTGACCTGTCAAGGCGGTACATGGCAGTCCTTCCCAGCTCTGCTTCTATTGAACCTAATGAAAGTTTATCCTTTATTTCAATGACAGACAAAATAGACCTCAGTAAAATATTTTAATTTAACTTGTTGTGTCATTTAATTGAATATAATAACTCCCCTATTCCATTTTAAAATAATTGTTTCATTGAACAGTGAAAGAATAATTTTACCTGTGTTTTATTGAGGTGGATGAGTGATGAGAACAAAGGGCAAAACAGAAAATCCAAAAGGGTATTGCAGTGTCCCGTTCTTCTAAGCAAGCTTGTCATGAACAGCAAGCTTGTCATTCACATTCATACTCCAGTAAGCTTCTTTTCTATTAAAGCATTCCTTAATATTACAGTAATCTAATTGGTTTGTGTGGTTAAAGGAAGATAAAATTCTCATATTTATTATGAGATATTTCTATAAATCTCCTTAATAAAATAAAAAGAAACATTTATCCAATTCAAAAGGCATATGAATGTCATTATTTGCTCTCTCTGATAATATCAGAATAGTGCTTCCAGTACTTCATGTTGTCTTGAAAGAGACATGGAGAGAAACCTAAAATCCAAAACACTGTGAGTACAATTCCCTACACACCTAATGGGAGGCACTTGCATTCTTTTACCTGATGAATTCATTCAACCACACCTGCTGTGCCAGCATTTTATAGGGAGAATCGCTGCTGCAGCCCGAGCTTCTCTGAGAAGTGTGCTCACACTGCCTGGATTTTGGCTGCAACTCGGTCCTTAAAACACGAGGCACGCTTTCTCAGGCCCTCTTTGTAGTGAGCAGGAGTGGAGAACGGGCTTCCCAGGGGATGTCATTGGTATGTTTGAGTTGGGGTCCTGTCAGTCACGACCTGTATGACTCTCCACTGATTGGATAGGGAGCCTAGGGACTGGGATCTCTTTATTATTTTGCTGTGAATCTATCAGATATGTTTTGAAGTCAGGTGTTTTGCATTGCCATTTTGTCTGCACTTACAAGTGCCACTTGCTGTTTCTGAATGACTGCTTTATCTTGCTTTTGAAAACTCCTATCATATTTGATATGAAGGCTTCCTGAAGCACGGAAACCCACTGGGTAAGTGAGGATTTCTGTTGTTGTTTCACTTTATTTAGTCCTACTGGAGGGACTTTTCACAAGGGCTTGTAGTGGTGGGACAAGCGGGAGTGTCCTTAGCTGAAAAAGGTTTAGAATATATTTTAGGAAAAAATTCTCTACCACGAGGGTGGTGAGGCCCTGGCACAGGTTGCCCAGAGAAGCTGTGGCTGCCCCATCCCTGGAAGTGTCCAAGGCGAAGTTGGATGGGGCTTGGAGGAACCTGGGATAGTGGAAGATGTCCCTGTCCATGGTTGAGGGTGGAATGATGTGATCTTTCAAGTCCCTTCAATTCAAACCATTCTATGATTCTGTGAATTTCATAGCTTAGCAGTTTACTTTGCTTTTTTAAGATCAGGGCAGAAGCTTTAGAAGAGTAAAATGAATAAGCAGTGTTTTGATGATACGCAGTCTGAAGTTAGACTTGGATTTGTTCTTTAGAATATTCCTGAGGTTTTTCATGATGAAATTTCCTTGCTAACTTGAAAAAAAATCTTTATTCTTCACTTTTGGATGGTCTTTCACACCATAAATATACAGGTAGACTCAGACACTGCTGTGGGAATAAAGCAACCTGTAATCACACCTGTTCCAGATGAAGGTGTTTATTCAAAGCATTATATCTTACAGAAACTTTTTCTACCCTTTTTTTTTTTTTTGCTTTCCTCCAACCAAAAATCATATTTTCTTTTCCTGTAGCTGCCAAATAATGAACAGATATCTTAGTCAAAAAGTCCATGAGTTTCCAAATGTTTTAGATCCTCAGACAATCCTGCAGCTTGAGAAACAAATGAGAAGTTTAGAGTACTTCTGTCTACAAGGATAACCTTGGTTGTATCCCAGCTGAATTCGATCTGTCATAAGGCAGCCTGACCTCCACAATACGTTGAAATTCACTGAAAAGTTCCACTGTCCTCCACAGTGCTTAATAATATTACAATATGTGAGAAAACTGGTACCAGCATTAGGCTTTTGCTAAATAAGAAATATTTTCAAACACACAAGCCAACCAAGTGGGGTTTTTTTTATTTAGGTGAAGAAAAACATATGTATGCTGTATAGAACACTGAGTATCTTTCATCCTCTAGTGTTTCAATGTCATTTTAAAAATATCAATCTTGGCTTATTTTGAGAGTTAAGTCTTTTTTGAGGCAGGTTCTATATAGAAGAGAATTATTGGATTTTGTTTGTGGGAAAGGTTTCTTTTCCCCTCCATCTAGTACATTGTCCACCTACTTGCATTCTTTTTTATAAAAAGAAATTACTTTTTTTGTCATTGAAAATAATTAAAATAATAAATAGAGGTTTTTCAAGCTTGAATGTGTCACTTTTCTATCTGGAATGATTTTATTTGTGTTTCAAATCAATTCCAGTAAACATTTGATTGGATTTCAGTCATAATACATGAAAATATCCAGGAAAATATTTATATGTACTTTTTCTTCAGTAGAAACCTAATTTTTAATATCCTAAGTATATGCTGTTTTTCTTCTGTGGGAGAATTGTGGCTTCAGAAAAGGACACTGCTACTAGAAAAAGGTACAGAGCATACTAAACCCTCTTTTCACACAAAAACATCCATGAGTTTGCATTAGTTGGGCAAGAGATGTCAATCAGGAATTGAAAGTACTTAGGGATTCCTCAGTAGCTCACAAAAATATCTCTACTATCTAGAATTTCAATTAAATTTAAATTTACATTTAATTGACTTTGTCTCCCTCATTTCCCTCTCTTTTCTCAGATGTATGTATAATTGCATCTATTCTAATTAATATTTACTGAATTTTAATCTACAATCCTGTGCTGTCACTTAGCACAGTTATTTTTCTGAACAGCTCTCAAAAAGAGTCTTAATAATCCTTTTTGACAATCCACACAACGTATGTTCCCTGAATTATCTTGAGATGCTTTTCTTTTTCTTTCTGGATTTTCAGAGAGTTTAAGATTTAGGACTAACATTTCATTTTATGGAAATGTATGCAGTTTGAGTCTATTAAGGTATAGTTATCCAAGTCCCATGCTGTTTTTCTCTCAATTAGACTGTCTGTCAGGTTCCACAAGAACAAAGACAATTATCACTGGTTTGTTATGAACTAGGAAGCCCCAAATTGTCTTTCCAGAAGAAACCTGACATGGTCACACTGTGTGGTCCTCAGGAATGTTGGTTTGTGTCCATGAATTGACTCACCAGCTCTCTAGCTGTCGTTTGGACAAGGAAATTTGGATGGTGATTCTGCCCTTAGAGAAAGTGCTTTGAAAGAGCTTATCTTCATCTCTAAATTCTCAAACATCTTCCCAACTATGTTTCTTAGAGATTCTCAGAGGTTCCTGGGGCTGAGCTATCTAATCATGACTTAACTGGGTACCCACAGCAAATGTTTTTCTGTAGCTGTCTCTGCATGCACTTGGCAACTACAAGGCAGTACGATTTGTCTTAATCATCTTTGGTGATGCATTAAGCTATGCAAAATTACTTCATATTTTGCATAAACTAAGATTAAGCAATCAGACATTTACTCCAGATTGCTTGACACGCAGTGAATTCTTAAACCACAAGAATGCTCAGATGTCTGATCCCATGGGCATTTATATGTCTCTTTAAGTGCGTATTTTCAGCATGCAGAGTTATCTCTGGCCTTTGAATTTCCCAGTTAGCCATTAAACTCAAAAAATTATTTTCACAGGCCATAGTTGATTTTGTGCTGGTGTTTCTCCAGACTTTTTCTTTTCTTCTCATTTTAGACTTGCTGGGTGTGCCAGCTGGATCTTCCTGTGCCTGCAATACCCCATGCGTTGATCACAGAGTCATAGAATGGTTTGGGTTGGAAGGCGACCTTGATCATCCAGTTCCAGCTCCCATCTCCCTCTTACTCTGGGTAAAGAAATACAAGTGCCTTGGTCATTCCCATTCATGAAATCATCAGCTGGGAATTTCATTGTATATTTAGGTTTCCTTCATTCATGATGCAGGAAGCTTAATCAACCATGTCCAGAAAAAAATTTCCTATTCTGGATCACTGCTGTCAGTGGTCAGTTTGCCAGCCTGGAAATATAAATACCTCTGGTGTAGGACTGAATTCATACCTTTTTCTTTTTTAATTTATTTTTTCGTGTATCACAGGAAATAAACACAGAGTAAAAAGTGGGTTTTCAGGGTTTTGTATGTCTACCTTTAGAGACTTCTAGAACATGCATGTTATACAGGGTAACAAATGTTACATGTATCTACTGTGTTCTTGATGTTACAGCATGACTTTTCCACTTCAAAATTTTAGTTTATTACTTTAAATAATTGAAAATTAGAAAGGCCCAGACCTCAATCTTAAATTACTGAAACAAAATATGTTGATTGATTCAATGTACATTCTTCCAGCTTGTCAGCATGAACATTTCCAGTATTTCAGTTTTGCCTCAAAAACACTTATGAGGTGAGAAAACTGGAGAGATAACTTTCCAAGAACATATCACATCTATCCATCTTCTGGGACTAGAAACCTCTGTGCTAGTTTTATGATATTTTAAGGTATAGTGAAATTACTTCATCTCAATTTGAAATATTTCCCATACATATGAGTTTATAAGCAGTGTTACTGGCAGGCTGAAAGCCTGAATGCTTATAAATAGAGAGCTGAAATGGGGATAAAAGTAGCCCTGTGATCATTACAGGCTTCTTCCTTTGAGTAAAGTAAAAAATAATTTATTGCCTCAAACGGGCCATGGCTGCTGAAAGTGGGCAAAGGTCACCCCGGTGCCAGAGTTCACAGCTCTGCCCCAATAAGCAGATGGTTCCTAAGCAGATAAGATGTTAATAGATATCAACAATCTATGGTGTTAGAGGTGGAAATAAAGCAATGCCAAAGAATTAGGTTCAAACTGTGTGCACTGAGAGACAGATCTTGACATTGCAAAGGTATTTTTTCCAAGATCAGCCTTCAGAGTCTTGAGTTACTTGTAACATGGAGGACATCCAAATCTTCTTATCTTGCATAATTATTTGTAGAAACCTCCACACTAAGCCTGGCTTGGGTAAAACAAGCATGATAAGAGAATCACGACCCGAAGAAAAGAAAATAAAAACCTGCTCTGTACATCTTCTAGCTATTCTTTGCAGAGCACACACACACACAAGTGCACACACGCAGGCACAGCTGCTTGACAGCCAATGACATCTGGTTATCTACAATCTCCTTTACAAGAGCCTTGCTCTCCGCAGTGCACCAGTTCCTCTGCTCTGTGTTAGATAAACATGGCAAACACAGCAACGAGAGAGAGGTATCACAGGTACTGCTTGGCAACTCCAGCAGTGGCAGTGGGGGCTCAGCAAACCCCCCCATGTCTGTTTGTTCATGCACTCTGACAATCCAGGTGGGAAAGTTGCACGGAGCAGGAACTTATTATGGCAGTGGGGGCTGGCTGGAAAGCTCCTCTCTCTTTTTATTTTAATGGTAGCTTAAATTACTTCTGCAGACTTTGACAAAGCTTTGATTAGCACACACAAATATCATCCACAAATTCAAACTGGATCTTTCATCCTGATAAACATGAGGCCAGACCTGCATTTGGATCCTGGATGCTGCTTCTGGGTTCTCTCCAGATTTTCTGCCTAACACTGCCACCAAGTGTGAATCCTAGATTTTTTACTAAACAGCCAAGAGACCTACCTGCCAGATCCTGGTCCTGATGACCTCAACAGGCATTTGAGACAAAAAGACACCCAGAGAACTTCTTCCTCTCTATTTCCCCTGTTGAAAACAGGGTTGTGAAAGCTGTCTGGCACTCATCTAACATTTTATTTCTGTCAAAATAACCATCTAAAGTCACAGACATTGGTACAAATGATGGAGACCCATCCTTAGTGTAAGAGAGTAAGACAGATGTGGAGGGAAAGGAGGTGGCTAGTGCCTAAAAAAAATAATACAAACAAAAAAGTAAGGGAAAAATTGTTGCTCTAGATGATACAAATCCCCAGTTCCTGAGCCTCAGAATAATACCTTAGTAACACGGCTGCCTGTGGTTCCTTCAGTTTTGTACCATAATAATCAATGTGACATGCGAAACTGTTATGAGGAAAAATATATTATCAGTCTTAGGAAAGGAACATCTTTATTGCTACTCAAAAAAGACTATCCTGAGAATTTCTCTGCTCACCACGTGGAAAGGTAAAGATAAATCGTAAGGAAAGATTAATTGAAATATTTCTAAGTGAAGTGGATCAGAACTCTACAAGAAGAAGTGAAGTGAGAGCAGTTCAAAGAGCCTAACTTTCTGGAGTATGAACTTTATTTCAAAATGAGAATGTTCAAACATCTATCTGGTTAACTTTACATTCTTTATATTAAATGGAGTTATTAATCTGTACTTATCAGTTGTGCCTCTCTAAATGATTCCTATGAAAGTCACTTGTCAAAAGGGATGTTGAGAAAACACAAACCCCTGTAGATAAAAAGAAAGAATGTGATTTACAGCCTGGAACAGTTGCTCTTTGGTTCCAGTAGGTTTGGTAATAAAGGCTGTGGGGTGCAGCAGTCATTCCTGGTCCTGAGTGAGGTGAGACTCCGGTGAGGACTGTTTCCATCAGACACATTCCCTGACTTCAATGAGAATATGACTTTTTAAGAATGCTATTTTATATCTCTCTTGCACAGTTCAGGCATAAGCTCATGGTCCTGAGTTACAGCTCTGACCTTTAGCAAGTTTAAATTAACAAATATGTGAACCTGAAGGACACACTCCAAGTGGCTCACAACAGTGAGAGTGCAAAACCACAGAAATATAAAATAAGACTTAGGATTGCTCTAGACAATGAACCTCAAGCTGCAGTTCTGAAAACTCCACTTAACTAGAAATATGCTCCTCAGGCCATAAAGATCTGGGTTTCTATATCACTCAAAAATTTGAAATTTTTCCAGGTATGTTTAAATACTTCTGAGTTTGGACGCACATGCACCACTTCTCTTTGTTCAACAGGTTCTGCCCATACATATCACAGAACTAAACTCAGCCTTGGGCATTCATCAGCAGTTCTTGTAGCTGCACAACAAAGGATTAGTTAAATAGTATGCACTTTTCCTTAAGTAAATATGAGTACCTGTATAATTATTTCTCCTGCAGGCCTTAACAGCACCAGAGGAGCTGTTATCCTTTATCAGGTAAATCTAATGCAGCTTTTAAATTGCTATGTGTGCCAGAGGAGCTCTTTGGATCTCTTAGGTAAATAATCTCACCTTTTTTTTTTTTTTCTTTTTTTTTTATTATTATTAATTCTAGGTGGTCTAGCCTCACATCACCCAGAAAGGATTTACAGAGGCAAAATGCATTAACTTTATTTGAAATCAGGTCTATAAATCCCCACATATTGATGAGAAACCAGACCCTTAAGTAGTAATTCTAATTATAATAGAGATCTGAATGCTTGATTGTCATAAATCATGGTATTACAGAATGGGAAGAAGGCAAAACCTACATTAAAGGCACTTACAGAGCACTTCTTTCTGGGACAGACCATAAACTTCAATTCTTCATCCAGTCTGGTTTGCAATGTTTCAAGTACCAGATCTTTTGTCAATCCCCTGAGGAAAATATTCTGTATCCCCACAGAGCAAGCATTGTTTAGGGCTCTTTCTAGACATTCAGTTCAATTATTCATTTATTCGCTCCTAATTATGCTCACCTCAATAAAAAAAACTGTTCTCCTCAGAGCCACACTCAGTTGGAGATACCTCCCCTTGCCCCCTGCTATTATTTGGACGAAGTTAGTGATTCTATTATTGGTTTGCCTCAAATGAAGCCTGTATGTCTGTCTTCGTGGGATTTCTCTGTTTTTCAATTCCCCAGCTCTACAATAAGTCTCACTGTCTCACATCCTTTATCTGTTCCTCTAAAAGCTCTAACTCAGGGTCAGTCTTTATTTGTGTACATTATCTACAAGCTTAGGGACCCCGAGATCAACTTGTCAGATACCCTGAGATAGGACAGGAAAACACTAATAGGAAAAGAAACATTTGCAGATTAGTCTATTTATTTTTTGGCAACATATTGCTATTAGAGAATGATAACTGAAATAAAGTATCCCTTTATAAACCTATCTTGTTATCACTGGCCCTGAATAAGCTTAGCTCCAAAAACAGATTGAGAGAATCTAACAAATAGGGGTATCATTCTGTGTGTTGGAAAGTAGCCAAAGTAACATTTAAAATAATCCTTTGAAAAATATCCATTCTGAAACAGAGGTTTAAAAACAAAGGTTGAGTTTTTCCTGTATGTTACTAGAGTTATTTTCTTTCCTGAATGACAACTGACCATGGCAAATGCTACCCAACTTTAAATTTTAAATTTGTAATTGAACAATGTATGTGTAGACTCAGGAAAAAAAAAAAAAAAGTTTCACTAATATTTTCAGGCAGGAAAAGAGAAAAAAATCATTTTTACTGAACAATTTTTAACTTCTCTAATATATATGGCTTTATATTCCTTGGCTGCAGCAAGGAAATAAAATTTCAAGGGAACTTGAGTAATAATAAAGAGACTAAGATACCAACTGCAGGTCTCCTTACCTGTTTTCTGGATTCAATCAGCAGACTTTACCTTCCTATTTCTTGCTTTAGTTTCTGCTTGTGATGTTCATTTAAATAATGACGGGGAAGATGAGTAACTGGCAATATGTTTGTTTGGGCTCTGACAACACAGACTCCCGAATTCAGCTGGGGACATCAGGCATGAACAGTACAGCCGTGGGTACTACTTTCACCTGCAACTTCTGGTCTTTGACAATAAAAAAAACAAAGACATTTAAATTATTGCCAAGCTCAATTTTATTTTTTCCTAAAATAATTTTATGTTACTACAAAGCTGTCTGGACACATGTTGTGGTTCCAGTTGAGGAACACGAGAACTGCTCCTCAAAGTAAGACCTGAGATGTCCCAGTTGCCTTACACTTTCATCTGTTCTTCCTTCACTTTGCTCATTCTCATCCTATTTTAAAGAGTATGTTTGTGCTCTGTATAAGCAGATTAAAAGGTTTCCATGAAGGTGCCTCTTTGAAGCTCCAAGCTCCAGCCTAGAAATGACAATTATGCTCCAGCAGAGGCCTTATCCCTTGGCAGCAGGTGCTGACCAGCAGACACAGGGCTAAGAGCAGAATTTTTCCTACTGGTGGTACTTGGCAAACCCAGCAGTTCCCAGGACCTGGTTTAAACCTGTAGGAGACAGATTCATGTTCTTTCACTGCAAGTGCCATGTTGCTTATGTTCTTGCTTGTGCCTTTTGATGTTCCTATTGTATTTATCCTTGGAGGTGAGGGTTTGGACACAGGGATAACTTGAAGGAAAATGTATTCCCTGTTGGCCATTCCCTGATGCCTAAAGTACTAAAGGACTACTGGACAAAGATACTTGTACCTGAAACATTCAGTGATGGTTTCCAAATTTTATTTTTCTTCAAATTAAGGAAATATTTCCTTACCTTGATGTTACCACTACTGCTTAGGACAACACTTTAATGAGTTCCAGCCTTCTGTGGACATAGAATATGAGATTTTAATTTGAAATCTGACCATATGCCTGGGTCCCCCTGGAAAACTTTATTAGCTCTCTTCTTCATAAATAACTTCTAGAGGATCAAAGGTCTGGGCATGAAACACCATGGCAAATTTGTCCCTGGATGATTTAGCAAAATCAATAGATTTATCAGAAATAAATTTGTCCTAATGAGTTTACCCATACATAAAAACTGTATGTGATCATCACATTTATTATGATATGACACAAGAAATCACAGCTATTCACAGTCTTCTTTGTCTGCCACACACTCCACAGCTAATTTTGTGTTACAGTGGAGAAAATAACTGCTAAATATCAGCAGTCTCTTCTGCATATTCAGCATGAACTAGGGTCTGTCCTTGCACCTTAATCTATTTCAGTACGAGGCTGAGTCCTTAAAAAAAAAAGAAAATATGCAGAATATTTAAATCTGATCTCAATAAATGTTTTATTTTTAAAGGCCAGGACTATTAATTTAAACAGCATTTGTCCTGATTTCGTAATAGTTTCTCCACACCATGATAGCATGATACAGTCTTAATTTTCTGAGAACTGGAATGCTAGAAGTGCAAGATATGCTCAGCACTGGAATGCCGGGGGAATGGTTTCCCTGGCAACAGCAAGCGCATAAAAAGTATTCAGAGCAGTCCCTGATTCTCCTGTTTTAAGCGTCCATTGATAGGGGAATCAAATCTAGTTTAGATTTTTTTTTATTTAAGGTGAACTGCAGGGCAGGAACATAGGGATGTGCTTTATTACATTTTGCCACCTTGTGGAGCAAACCTGTATGAAGGGAATTTAGAAGACATGGCCATGGAGCCACAGAGAGGGCATGTAGTCACTTGAGGTAAAAAGAAACAACAATTTAAAAAAAATAGGGTCTTATTTTCAAATAGTGAATTTTCCAAGGTCATTTTTAAAATGAGCCAGAGGGACTTCAGGGTTCAGCAGAAGGCTTGGCTCTGGTTCTGCAAGACACTTGGATACACGTCTACCTCTGGTCTGAGGAGCAGTCTCTATGGTTTGGAATGCAGATTCTCTGCTTTTTAGGCATCTGGACAGTCCCATAGAAATTAGAGACATGCTTCAATATCTCACTGAACCATGGCTTATATGATGTCACTTTAAGGTCATGCAGATTCATTTCTGTCTTTCATAAGAGGAATCTCAGTTGGGCTCACACCACAAAGTTGCCTTTGAGAGGGTGCAATAAAACTGAAATTTGTCTTCAACTTACCTCTGTTTTGCCTGCACTGACATTTTCAAGTGAGGACACGTGAGTTTCATTTGTCTGCAGTTTGACATATTTCACTAGTAGTAGTTTTAGTTGTGGTTTTGCATACAGAGAATGAGATTTAAGCCCTAGACTAAAAAATCTGAGGATATGCTCCATCTTTCATGAACTTTTGATACCCATAATTTTAGTATAGGAAGAGATCTGAAATTTTTGGGGGTTGGTACTATGTAATTCCTCATGGAGCAGCCTAAAAATATGAATATGATAAAAATATGAGTACGTCTCATCCCTTGAATATTTTGACCCCTCTGATATAGCAGGCATAGTTAATTTGGCTTTGGAAAATAATATACAGAAATTATGTATTTGAGTTATTACATAGGCTTATGAGTTTTGGATTATTTGCAAAGTGGAGAAAATATTTTTTAAAATAAAATACCCCACAAACACATTGTTTCAGCCAGAACAAATTACACATGAAAAAACAGAATTTGCATCTTTATCCACACAATGAAAGTGACTTGAGTTTCTGTTCTTTCCCTTTCTCTCTCGGCTCTAGAGCCTTTGTCCTTTCTGTGCTCTCCTTGTTCGTATGCTTGCTGAGGATTTATATTCGCCAAGTGAATAAGCTTTCCTTTATCCTAATTGAATCTTTTAAAAATGTTTTTTCCCACTTTCTACAGTAGTTAATACTGGCCTGTTACTTCTTACTCATCTCCCCTGCCCCCTCACAGGCTTTTGTGTTACCTTCCCTTAGACTTTGCAACAGGGCTAGCAAAGAGAAAGGTGATATTTGGCACTTATAGAGTGTAAAAATAATCCAGACCTGGACTACCTTTTGTGATTAAAAAAAAAAAAAATCACTATCTCCCCTTAAAAAAAAAATAAAAAAGGAGAGGAAAACAAATTTTTTATAATTTGTTTTATTTATAAAACTCTGACCTGAGCTTTGATGTCTCTCCCATAGCACATCAACCAACATATGACATTTGCAACTTTAAAAGCAAAGCTGGGTCTTCTGTAGTGACAGAAGAATTCACAAAGAAAAAAAAAAGTGCAATGTATTTATAACCTTTTCCTAGTCTTCGCTTTTTGTGGTTTCATTGTTTTTAAGATTCATTAATAAACACTACCTTGAGCCTCCATGCAAACTGCTCATGTTTGGACATTAATGCTGAGCATGTTATACCATCTGGGTGCTCTGCAAAAAGCCTTTCCCATTTGCAAACAAGCAATCAAGTGTGTAAGGAAGTGTGCTTTCCTGAAGGGAGAGAAGAAAACAAAATGAGGGAGGAAATTGGATAAGATACAATGACCTACTTACTGCTTTCACAAATTACAATAGCCATTTAAAGTTACCCTCACCATGATAAGGCAACTTCAGGGATGCTGCCTTCTTTTTGTGTCTGTGAAAAGCCTCAGCTGGAGCTGCCACAACCCAGGGCTCTGTTCTCTATCTGCCAACCATCAGGGCAATCAGATTTCTGCCACTCACCACCTTGTGCCCTCAGAGTCACTCATTGTTATCCTGCTGGCCCCAAAAGTTGCCCCTGTTCTTCAGAAATGTCTGCTTTTCAGTGTTGAGCGCAGCCTATCTGGTGGACTTTGGCTCCCAAAGAAGTGCCCTAAAGTGCAATAAAGATAAAAAACATAAAGTATCTGTATCTCAAGGCCAGTCAGCAGTGCCTTCCTTTCTGTTCCCACTCTCTTTCTCAGGTCTGAGCTATCATTCCCCCACTCTGGGCTTCCTTCTGCCCCTCTCACCATCACTCTGGGCACATTTCTTTCATGCCTCAGCTGTCAGCTTTTGCCTGGTAGTTCTACAAAAGGAGCTGACCTATGCTGCAGTTTTACTTTTTGCCTTCTAATAGTACCTAATTGATTCTCTGTTTGCAGATCAGAGAATTAATCCAGTGGTGCCTTTGGGTTGCTGCACTGCTAAATAATCCCCTTCTGCACATCTCTCTCTCTCCCTCATGTCCTCTCCTACACAGCTTTCTCCCTCAAAACACTTCCATGACTTTCATCCCCCTAGCTTGATACACTGCTATTTAAAGCAAAGCTATTGAGGATTTGGTATTTAAACAATATTAGTGCATTCACCATATCCATGTATACAGAACAGGCTTACTCTGCCATCTGCTTCCGCTTATACACACACTCCTACTTCTGCCCTTGGGAAGATGAGAGAGCAAACACCTGACAGATGCTTAGTCACACTGCTTAATATTTCTGGAAAATATTCAGGTGCTGAGTTTAGAAACAGGTGAAAGGCAGTGCAAAATTAAGACAAATTCCCTGCAAATCTATCAGAATTTTCTATCTGGAAGAATTCTTTCAAAGATTAGGTGTGGGAAGGAAGGACTCTATCTTTCCCCTTTGTCACAACACTCAGTTACCACAGCATCGTTGACAGTCTAGATTTTATTCAAATAGAGAGTTATTGCATAATGGGATCTAAGACCTACTGTATTTACACATCCATTCCCCTCTCTTCAGCATCTGAGCACCTTCTCATATTACTCTGAATGATGTAATTAGCATCTGTCAAGCTGGGCTCACTCTCCACAGGAGGGAAAGATTGCCTGTGGATTTTCTTTTCTCCAGCTATGTCCAGTGCCATGTGTATGCATAAACCAACACACTCAAAAAGAAAGAGTAAAAAAACAATGGACTTTTGGCACAAAGAGAAGAGAGGCAAGTGGTAAATCCTTCGCCAGTTTGTGAAGCTGGTACTTGATCTGGTGTTGACACAACTCAGCAAACCACACAATCAGAGAATCACAGAATGGGTACGGTTGGAAGGGACCACAGCGAGTCATCTGGTCCAGCCTCATCCCAGAGCACAGGACACAGGATTTTGTCCAGAGAGTTCTGGAATATCCCCAGTGAGGGAGATTCCACACCCTCTCTGGACAACCTGTTCAGTCCCAGACACGTGAACAGTCAAGAAATTCTTCCTCATGTTCAGGTGGAATTTTCTGGGCATCAGTTTCTGCCCTAAACTCCTAAACCTAGACCTCTGCTCTTAGTTTTCTGCTAATCTATCAATTTCAGGGACATATTATGACTTTGGATGACTCTTACAATCTCAGCAAAGCTTTCACAGATGAGCCCTCATGTGATCTAGATGGAAGGCAGAATTTTCAGGACACATGAAGGTACTATTCAGCTCCTTACTTCTAAATCAGGTTCAAGAGGAGAAACAAGACTCCTTTTTGAGTCCACCAGAACTTCCCACCCCTTCCTGGAAAGCTACCACCTCCCTTTGGCTCTACTTTGTTCTTTTTTCCCTCTGGGGGAGGCAGGTTAGTTCCACAATATCCATTTACATCTCTAGGAAGAACACACATCATGCATCTGAATTCACTCATAAAGTACCTCAAGTTCATTCACATTCCTTTTTTCCTCAACCTGAACAGTTCCCCTGGGACAGAGGAGTAGAGCCATCACTTACCAAGGAGTTTAGACAGCCATTCAGGTCTGCTGTACCCTGATATATGAGCACTTTGTAAATAGCCACCAAGGCCTTGAATATTCAGCATGATGGAATTTGTTTAGTCTAGAGGAGGGAAGAGTGAGGAGAGACATAAGTATCTTCAAATGTGTGACAAATGGCTAGGAAAAGGAAATGAATAAAGTGTTTTTCTTGCCCACTGGGGCTCAGGCAAGCAGCAATGGCCTTAAATTGCAGTAACAGAGATTTAGGTTTGCAATTAGGGAAAAATTCCTAGCATAAGGATTTTTAAGGAACCACAGAGAGGTTGTAGATGCCCCTTTGCTGGAGGTTTTTAAAAATCTCTTAGATATATATCTGTCAAAAAAAAAAAAAAAAAAAACCACCCTAAAATGGTTTAGGTACAATCGTTGCAGTCAAAGATCATCTGGCTCAGAATTGCCCTCTAGCCCTGCTCTCTGTGCTGCTGTGGGAAACTAACAGGATGAACAAGGGTTAAACCTGATGTATGGAGGCACCTGAGTACTGAGAAAGTATTTGTCTGATCATTGTCACCAGGGGGAATCGGATTCTATTTCCCACACACATTTTTTTACCAAGAAATATCACAGCTTTTTTATATTTTTCTTCCACATTACAATTTTTATCACATTTTTTAAAAGCCCACATGTGGAACATTTATTTTTTGATGTTGTATGATCATTTCCCTGCAAGTTCTGTGGGATTTCTTCCTCATTTTTTAAAAATTATTATGACATTTCACTCCTAAAACTTTTTCAAAGGGGTTGCAGGAGCAAATGGCCTTTTCTTATGGCATGCTATTTACTGTCCTGTCTGCACTGCAATGCCTCTTTTAGAGCTCAATTTGTCCTCATCGGTCCTACTTGTTTTTCAAAACTATTCAAATTGCATTCTGCTAGGATTTGATCAGTAGAAAAGTGAAATGACTTTGCTTTCAGTGCTAGGTGGCCAGCAGTTGCTCTAATGTTGATTATCTCACCAACAGAACATAATGTGCTGAGCAAAAGGTTTTTGGATTGACATCCTTTTATGAGAAGTCAAAGTCCGTGAATTTTAAATGTTCCTACACAGGAAGCTTAAATGAGGGACCAAAATGCCTGCTTTCCGTTTACTACAATCCTGTAGAGCCACATCCCGAAATGGAGAACAGATCCACAAAGTCTTGCAGTTGCACTGTGTAGACCACAAATATTACTCTGCATTTCCTACCCTGTCTAGGTCCTCTGGGAAAAATTAATTTCATCCCAGATTAAGGTGTAAATTTTAAGAGAATGAAAGAACTGGGCAATGTCATCTTTGAAGAGGGGTAGTGAGTTTAGAGAAAGGAGTTTTAGCATTATTGAACAGCAGTAATTAAAGAGGAGTCACGCAGAAGGGTTGAATTTTGTATTTTGGCAAACTCATCAGAGATTGTTGTTACATATTTGCAAATAATGGTATCTCAGAGGTTTACAGCACATTGCCAAAGGTTCCTCACCTCTTTCAATCTCTTTCCATCTTTTGTATGGTAGTTGTCTCACCCAGGAAAAATCACAGAAAATCTTGGCCATAAAATTAGTAAATGTCCATAATCAATTGCTTTTTCAGTGTAAGATCAAAAAGATCATGGAATGAGTTGGTAAATGAGCAGAGAAGGCTGGTGTGAATGGCTGCAGAGGTGCTATAACAGGACAATGAAAAGCAACAGCTACATCAGAAAAGTATAGTTGCATCAGAAATAAAATTGTGTCTGCAAAGGTGGACTTCTGTAATATTGTCTCCACTAAATAAAAGTAATTGGGGTCTCATCTAGCTGGATACTGGGATAGGTAAGCAGGGTATGGACTGATGAGAAATAGTTTAGCAGCATGGTACTTTCTTAAAGAAAAATAGCCAAAGTCTTTGAAGTCACTGTATGAGGGATCTCCTCACTCCTGAATGTGGACATGACAGCTGGATGAGAGAAAACCAGGTAACCTGAGGGTAATAATCACTTTGAAAGATTAGGTGGAGAGAATAACTTGATAGACACACCTGTTGAATCCAGTCTTTGGGTGTTTGTTTTTGTTTTTGTTTTGTTTTTTGCTAGCTCCCAGAAAATCCTTCTCCCATTATCCCTTACATGAATATCTTGAAATAATTTTAAGATAAATTTTCTATGTGATTTCTTATTTTATATTGATTGTGCAATCATATTGGGATCCTCCTAAATGGAATACACTTACTAAACATTGTTATCTGGCTTTATTCTTCTCCTTTAGTCCATTACCAAAATTCATTGCAGAACACAAGAGGGGAAGTTTGGATCTATTTTACCCCCTGAAAACTGTGTTTTGTTGATTCATGTTACTGAAGCAGGGCCAGCTGCCAGGGTTGCATTTCGGAATTCATCCACTGTGTAAATTTTCATAAAAATAAATTCAGTTTCATATGCGGTCTCATAATATGCATTCATATTAAATGCTTGAGCTGTAGAATTCTGCCTGAGATCAAATATCCTGGATAGAGGAGTCACTGGGTGAGGTAGGGGTCTCTGCTCCCTCTACTCTCAGACACTAGGGTTATTTAAGGGTCTGATTCACTGCTCAGATATAAGGTACCAGGTAGAGCATTTCAGGTTATTCCACACTGTTTCCATCCACCACCACAAAAGTGTAGGGGATTTTTTTGTCCCTATGTCACATCTATGAAGCCTAAGGGGATGTCTTCCTTTATCTAAAGTTCCTCTCATCTCCTTCACCAATGGACGTCTCTTGTGTCAGTGTCTTAGTCTGGAGCTACATCACCCCAGGAGCTGCACAGCAGTATCAACCTTTTAGGTATCACCATTATAATCTTTGGTGGTAACAGAAGTATTTCTTTCTCTCCTGTCTCTGTAAAAGACTTTTGAATCACAGCAATAGATTTTTTTGTTATAAATAATTGTAATTTTTATTTCTCATTGTGACGTTCAGGATATGAATTTTTCTAGTGTGATTTATCCTCTACAAGTTACCTGCCATTTTGCCTCAAATTTATCCCAAATTTTGTGAACTTTTGATGGTGCCATATATTTTGTGCTGTGCAGCAGGCAGATGGAAAACAAACCATTCCTGTTTCAGTATTTAGGTTGTGCTGGAATTTGGAGTAGGAAACCTGATCCTGGCAGTTAACCCTTTTTTTAGCCAAGAATTCTTCAGAGAGAGTTCAGTAAGCCCAAAGTTTCAGATTATGAAGGAAATGACATTTTCTTCCCCATTGCCTCCAGAGACCCTGCTGACTCACCCACATGGTAACATTGCATTAGAAGAAGAAAGAAATAACTTTCCTGAGATTAAATTCTGTTCAGACTCTACTCAGGCATTTCCATGGGCTGTACATATTGCCTTCATGGACTTAATGTTACCCTCAAGGACTTCCTGTCCATAAAAAGCAAAAAAAAAAAACCCTCTCAAAAACACCCTCTCCCACAAAATGCAAAAAAAAATGAACCAAAACCCAAAACAAACCACACATTGAAAAAAGACCCCAAAAAATCTTTTTGAATTTTTTTCCTCCTCATTCAGTGTTTAATTGATTAAAACACTGCTACCTTAAGGAATGCATACCTTCTTAAAAACCTGAGTCTTTGTCTTATTATAATTCTTCATCCAGCTAATTAATTTAGCTTTCTACCATAATCCTTATTTTAATCAATGTCTTTTCAATTTCTTCATTTTACTCAGATCATTTTCTTTCCACTTCTGCCCTGATGCTTTAATTCCACGCCACAGAGCTCAGCAACTATTTGACTTGCTAAATCTTTACAAAAAATATTTAACACAAAACTATTAACCTTGGACAAAGTGTTTTGGATCTTTTCATTTGTATGCAGGAAGGATGCCCTTTGTGGGAGAAAGAAGGAGAAGGAACCTCCAACAAGAAATATAAATCAGTATTTTAAATTACTCAAATGTACAATATGGCATCAGTAGCTGTTACATATTTTTTTCTCTCCTTTTGAGATTCAAATACATATGCTCAGCAATTACTGTTACATTTGCATAATAGGACATTTTTTGATTAGCATATCTTGGACTTCTGTTTGCATTTTTTAATTGTGGTTACTTTTATTCTCTAATTTGTCCTTATTCCCCCTTCATGTTCTGTTATACCTGCTCATGTTTTCCTTTGCTCTCTTTTTTTGTTTTCCTGAGGGCTTGCTCCCTCCAAAGATCTGTTTAGTACTTGGTTTTGTAGTTAACATCACACAGTAATGGCATACCAGGAAAGTAAGGCATATGACATATTAAAGTTTAATGAATAAATTGTGAAACCATGTGACAAAAGCCATGCTTTCACAGGGCATAGCCATGAAATAGAGTGATGCACTGCAAGATCCTACAAAAACTGCAATGTATTTTATAACATTTACTCATCCTTTCATGCTGTTTCAAGTTTGTGTGCTCTGAGGAAAATATCTTGTGGTTACCTCAGCTTTGTACATTTTATGAAATTTAAATACCCTAACTGCTACTGTTGCCATCACCAAAACAGGTTGTATCAGATCCTTGGTGTTACCACGTCAGGGGAGGTGCTTTGACTGACCATTCTCTTTACCTGCTTTAGAGGAGTTAGAGGTAAGAAAGTGCTTAGGTAGCCATTCAAATGAAAAAAATAAACCTCTTCAGTACAACCAATTGGAATTTCAGTTGTGAAGAGTTCTTAAATATTTTTCTGCCAGAGTATCCTAGTGCTCTTATTTATGAGACAATCCCCTGTTTTATAAGATAAATACCCTTGTGCCCCTATTTATAACATAGTCCCTTATTTGTAAGATAAGTAAAACTTGTTCAATTTTGTTTATCTTACTTGTGAAATACTGAAAATACTTTGATACTGGGGTAAAGATATGTGTAATTCTGTTACCATTGTTTCATTTGTTCAAACACCAAAATTGAACAGATTCTCGGTACTGTCTCACTTGTAACATCTTGAGATCTCAAATGAAACGGTGGCCAAGTCAAGTTGATCGTCCTGTTCATGGCTGTGATCTGTGAATTCATTGATTCCTGTAATTAAATGAGTTGGAAGTAAATCCCAGCCCTTTGCTGCATGTAACTCATCAGAGCCGATGGCTGAATCTTAATAAGCTGTTTAGTGTGATCTTGTGCCAGAGCAGCTAGGTGCTAACAGTTTCCCTAGTGCTGCAATTCCATGTAGCAATCTGTGGTTATAATTGACTCTGCCAGGACAAAAGAAAGAGGAGGTGGAATGGCATTAGATTAAAATGAAACAGTGCAGAGAAGAGTGGTTAGCTCAACGAATGCAAAATTCTCCCCTTTTTGTGTGTGAGCTGAACTCAATGGTTACAATTTTCTTCCTTCTTTCAAATAAATTGCAGCATTTTGGATTTGGGTACCTGTCTGAATAAAGAGATCTGAGGATGTTCCCTGTTTGGAAAAGAAAAAGAAAAAAACACCCCACTGAGAACTCTGAAATGCAAACATTAAGACAGTTAATTATTAAGGATAGTGGAAATGCCTGTGTAGTTTTCTCTGTATCTACAGTGTACTGATACCAATATTGTGTGGTCAACACACTCTACGAGAATACTAAAATAATGACATTGTGGCACTCCTTGAACTAAAAGAAATAAATAACAAAATGACAAACAAACAAATAAAAAAAAAATCAAAACCAACCCAACCCAAAACAAAGAAACAAACAAACAGAATACCCAAGGCCTGCTGCTTGTCTTAAAAAGGATAAACCAAAACCCAGCAAATGAAAGACCATTGCCCCATAAAAATGGGAAATTATGATATAGACTATTAGGAAAAAAAATACATCAGTCATATAAGGGCAAATACTTAAGACATGGAATAATTCACAGAAATAAGAAGAACTGTCTGTCTATTACATGCACATTCTCATTCTCATTTTATTTAATATGTGCTCTTGCATATAAATTTCTGAAATATTTTTGAAAGCTCAGAAAAGGTTTCAGCTGTCTGGGGGGAAAAACTGGCTTTTCCTTGGAACTGAAAGTGTGGACCAGTCTGCTTGGACAGTGCAAGGGTTCCATTGGCTTCTTCATTACCAAGGACATGAAGTCAAACACCCCAAACTGTGAGAAGGAAACCAAGCCAGAGCGCTTTGCGGGGTCTGTAACGAGATTCAGCAGAGCGTCTCTCCCCACGTGTGTGGTTCTGGTGCTGCCTCTCCCAATTGTCTGTGTGTATATTAAAGATGATCAGCTTTTAGTATGTTTCTCCACAGGCTCGTATCAAGAAACATACGCTACTAGTAGCTTCCAAATGGCAGTCTTTTCAAAGCAGCTACCAGCAAGCTCGAGCTCGTGGAGTAGCTGCACCACACTGGCAGCAGGGACAGAAACTCCTCCCTTGTCCCCATGACACCGTCCCACTCCTTTCTTACCCTTCCCTTTGTACTTCCTCCTCCACTGCACCTCTTTCTGCTGCTGTTCTCTTCTTGTCTGACAACCCAGGAGATTTTATAGCACCTTCCAATACAAGAGCCGAAAAGAAGGCTGGAGAACTTTTTACAAGGGTATGGGGTGATAGAACAAGGGGGAGCAGCCTTAAGGTGAAGAAGGGTAGATTTAAACTAGATATTAGGAAGAAATTATTCTCTGTGAGGGTGGTGAGGCTCTGGCACAGGCTGCCCAGAGAAGCTGTGCCTGCCCCATCCCTGCAAGTGTCCGAGGCCAGGTTGGGCAGGGCTTGGAACAACCTGGGATAGTGGAAGATGTCCCTGCCCATGGCAGGGGGATGGAATGAGAGCATCTCTAAGGTCCCTTCAAACCGTTCTATGACTCTACAAATCCCTAATGTCTTGAGAAGTCTTTCCTAACTGATGCAATCTACCTGCGTGTTTTGGGTTTGTTTTGTGGGTTTTTTCCCCAGAGATGCAGAGATCACCTGTGCCCACAGCCTGATAGAAATAGATGAAATAAAGCTGTGAGTCAGTTAGCCATACACCACCCATTCTTGGGAGATTTTGACATGGGTCAGTCTCAGCATGTTAATGCACAAATAAAAGTGCTCAAACACTGGAGGTAGATAAGGTAGTAAAATTGAGCACTAAAATTTAGTTTCAAATAAATTCCCTTACTAAGCCAGCACATGACATAAATGAACAGAAATCACAAAGAGAAAGTTTAAGAGGCTGTTTCCTCCTGTTTCACTTTACACTTAGCAGCTGGAAGCCAATACAAACACTAAAGGGAAAATTGCTGTGATGTACTGCACATGTAGAATGTTTTCTTCAAAATGGCAAGCCAGAAATTCAGGAGACGCAAAGAAAAAATCTAGTGTTGATGCAGGGGAGAAATTATGTGGCTTGGAAACAAGTTTTAGTGCCTTGCAGGTTTTAAGTGTTACAGAATCAGAGTCACAAAATGGTTTGTTTGGAAAGGATTGTAAAGATCATCTCATTTCACCTCCCTGCATGGGCAGAGACACCTTCCACCAGACTAGGTTCTTCCAGGCCCCCTCTAAGCTACCCTTGAACACTCCCAGGGATGGGGCAACCACAGTTCCTCTAGGAAAACTGTTCCAGATGAAACTGAATAATGTTTTCCTTTTTTTTTTTTTTTTTAATGGAAATTGGTAAATCCACAGCTGATGATAGACACTAAAATTAATATCATTCTATTCTGAATATCCACACATTACAGTAGGCTTAAAGGACTTGGGAAGAGACTAGGACAGTCCTGCTAGCCTTCTTCAAGGGATCACCTAGCATTGTGTGCAAGGACTGGGTAAGATGTAAAATTTTTCAGTTGAACTATTCTGATGCCAAGTTATGGGAAAAATTTTGACAGCTACTGGGGCTAACACAGTTTGTCTCCACACAGGCAAATTCTTCTCCCTATATGAAGATTGTCCCAGCAAGAGTAGGAAAACAAGGTACTAGTAAAGTGAAATTCAGGAAAATTATAGAATAAGAATAAATGAGCATAACCCTCAAACTGGAGGAAAAACGGATTTTTTTTTTTAAGGAGGCTGAGGTAGAAAGCCTATTGAAGAGACTACATTGATAAAATATGTATTTTTATATGTTGGTATGGTTTGCCTGAGTGGGATGTTGCATTTGGACTGTAACAAGAACAGAAGGGATAAAGCTGGTAGATGGTTTGTGAGTGACGCCTCAGAGAAACCCACTGCTTCAGTGAACTGATTGAACTTGCTACTTATCTTTTAGTAAAGATAGCTTTCAGACCATGAAGTGGAGCTAGAAAACAAGAGGAGATTTTTCTTAAAGCACACATAAAATTGTGTTACAGTCTACTCAGTATAAGAGGCAAAGGCTGAGGTTTTCCTTATGCTAAAAGGCACTGCTGTAAAAAAAGACTATTTTCTATTTCAGAGAGAAATCATCATTAAGTGTGGGTGTTTTTTCCTAAGGACTTTAAATAGGGAAAATAAATGCTGAATAGTACTTCATACAATTTCTTTCTAGTAGGCCTTTAGTCCAAATCAGAGAGAAATTATGAATACAATAGGTGAGGACTTCAATTGGATGGACAAATAAATTAGCATAAATTAACTAAGAGTTTTCAAAGTTAGAGTTAGTCAGAATCAAAATTCAGCTATCAAATATGTTGATTATTTTGCTAAAACTTTATCACACTCCTAAGTTCTATGGTAAAGAATGAAATAAATGGAAATAAAAGGTAACAAATGTCGACAAGGAACAAAATGGAAAACAGTCATAGCTTCTGAGTTATATTGATTTTTGAACTACAGAAAATGGGTGAGGTAATTTAAAACACCACAGGAAAAATTTCAGTGCATACTCGTAAAGTAACTCAGAAAGATTTTATTAATTTTGGGACATGCGACCATATGTAACCCTTAAAAAAGATAGAAAATAAAATTTTTACTCCTCTCTGAAGTGTTTAGTGCCCACATATATTCTGTAATTAAAAATGCACAAGATTTTATGCTCTCTCATATAAGGATGATAAAACACATTAAACTCATCTACTGAGGTGAGAATATTATCATAGAATCATAGAATCATTTAGGTTGGAAAAAGGCTTAAAGATCATTGAGTCCAGCTGTTACCCCTACACTGCCAAGCCCATCCCTAAAACAATGCCTTTAAGTGTTGTATCTACAAATCTTATATCCCTCCAAGGATGGTGCCTCCACCACTGCCCTGGGCAGAGTGTCCTTGAAAACCCTTTCTGGTGAAGAATTTTTTCCTAAATTCCACCTGGGCCTCCAGAGGACATACACTCTCCTTTTTTCCCCCAGGTTCCAGCCAACACTCTCTGTTCAGATGGGCAAATCTCCTTCCCCACTTGCTAACCTTTTGGCACGTGTGGACTGCCTGAACTTGTATCTCTACATTTTCCTTCTTAAGGTACATCCAGCTTTCCTGGACTTCATTGGCCTCCAGGACTGCCTTCCAGGGGAAACTATCAACTAGTCTCCTAAACCAGCCAAACTCCGCCCTCCAGAAGTCCAAGGGCCAGTTCTGTTGACCTCTCTCCTTACCTCTCTGAGAATGAGAAATTCACTTCGTGGTCATGGAGCCCAAGACAGCCCTGGGCCACCACGTCTCCCACCAGCCCTTCTCTCTTCACCATCAACAGGTCCAGTGAGGGTCATCCTCTGGTTGTCTCACTCACCAACTAATTCAGAGTGGTCTGCTGCACACACTTCAGGAGTTTCCTAGGCTCTTTACTTTCTGCTGTTCTCTATTTCCAGCAGACACCTGCTAAGTCGATGTACCCCATGAGGACCAACGGGTAATGATCACGAGACTTCCAGCTGCTTCTAGAATATTCCTCCTGCTTCTTCATCCTGTTTGGGAAGACTGTATCATCTATGATATTTAATTTAAGAGAAAAAAGAGGTCAAAAAACTTATCTTTAAGAATTCTTAAAGGCCTGGACAAGTTCCTTGGCCTGTTGATGCAATGTTTTACCTAAAACTTTTGGAGTATTAGGGATATTGCATGTGTTAAAATGCTAGACACAATGATTTTATGGAAAAAATTGCCAGGACTGATCTGCTAAGAAAGCATTCAAATGTCTCCCTGGGCAGTGTGGAAACCTGTCACAGCCAACCTCTTACTCCTGCAAATGGTATATATGGAACCAAACTAATCACCTTACTCTTATTTATTCTCTGCTACAGTTCTGTATTTACATGGGACCTTAGTCTGCTAATGTTCAGGTTGTGACAGAGAAGGAAACAGAAAGGGAACCACATCAAACATTAGCCAAAATGTAAAATACAAAAGTCAAGAAAATCATAGATTTATAAAACAAGGATAAGATTTCCTTTTTGCTTTGAAAGACTTTACCTCTGAACTTACGCCTCTACAACATCTCAAGATGGTCATGGAAATGTAATTGCTACCTGGAAAGTGGGCTAAGGAGGCAAGATAACAGAAAAACAAATTTTATTAAACTGTGTGAGAAACCCACTTATCTGACCTGGAAAATTAAATATGATTTATGGTATAATGCATCAGCAAAATCAATAGCAGAATATGTTAACATAAAATAAAAATTGCAGCCAGTTAATGTAGATTTTTTGAATAACAGTATTGACTCAAGATTCTAATCAGCCAAATGCATGAAGGTTAATCCAGAGCATGCTTAGGAATAAATGAATTCAATTTGAATGTATCACTAAAATTATATTTTGATCTAATGGAGTGATAATTGAATTCTTTTTCTAATCTGAAGCAGGGGAGATAGTAGCGCCACAACATAATTACTTGTCTGGTTAAATACATCGTCTTTTTGTGGAAATAATTTGCTTTCAGATTCATGCTGAGAAGCTACCAGCTCCTCTTTATCATAATATAATTTAACAAAATGTAGCATTCCTTCTTCATCAAATTAAACCAATTTGTAAAATTGAAGAGTCTTTGGGTCTCAGCTCTTCAATCATCCTCCATTGTTACGCTCAGATGAAAAAACAGGGCATTAAAAATAAAATCTTCAAATTGGGACTATCTTTTCTTATAAGTAAGATTTAGAGGAGAGGAAAATCAGGAGAAGATGTCCTTTAAGATGGAAATGACTCAAAGGATTTTATGTGAAGTAAGCAAATCCTTGGATTGCTAAAGCCCTGTTGCAGACTCTTCAGGAATGCCTGAAGCCAGAGCAGCTTACTCCAACAGAATTATAGTTACATACAGTCATGAAGGTTGGAAAAATACCTCTAAGATCCTTGAGTGCATCTGTTAACTCAGCACCACTGTGTTGACCTCTAAACCATATCCCAAAGTGCCACACATGTGCCTTTTGAACACTCCCAGGGATGGTGACTCCACCACTACCCCAGGCAGCCTGTGCCAGGGTTTGAAAACCGCTTTAGTGAAGCATTTTTCACCAATATCCAATCTAAACATTCCCTGGTGCAACTTGAAGCCATTCACTCTCATCCTGCAAAGCCTCAGGCTGTGTAAGTGTATCAGAGATATTGACCACAACCCCTCCAATACCTCCTCATGCATCAGAGCAGGGAAAAATTGATCCTGGGACTTGTTTTGGTTTTGCTATTTCTGGTAGCAAGTCCTGATGTGAAGAAGGGTATGGACTTAACAGCTCACTAGTACATGTTTTCTCACACCTCTTGCTGCTGGGAAACCACAGGGTTGCTTGTTTATTTTGAAATCTTTCTGCTGTATCTCAGCCTCAGGATTATCATCCATGTAATGACATTTAGAAGTTGAAAACATCTGACGCTGCACTTGTCTTAATCCTCTGGTAGTGATTGTAGTCTCACAGGCTCTGATTTAAGAGGTGATCCTTATTCAACATACCTCATAAAATACCAATAAAGTAGATGCAGGTGGTCCAGTTTAGAGAATTATAGAATCATAGAACAGCTTGCATTGCAAAGGACCTTAGAGACCATCTTGCTCCACCCTCCTGTCATTGTTTCCACTTCCACAGGTTTCTCCAAGATCCAGCCAGTCTTGGATCCTTCCAGAGATTGGGGAGCCACAAGCTTCTCCAGACAACCTGTTCCTGTGCCTCATGAATGTTTTTCTCCTGCATGTGCTTAATTAGTTCTTCTCTTAATTAGACTTTCCTTCATAAGTCATCCAGGTTCCATATTATAAGAAAATTTTGGATGTTCCCCCCAAAAATCATGCTGTTTGAAGGGCTGGTCTGTGGACGCTGCTGTGTTTGGAGGAGCTGCACCCAGACTTTTAAAAGTTTTCTGTTCCTTACTCGTCACAGAAAAGCTGGGGAGCTCATTGCTTGTGTTTTTGGGGCGTACCACATTTTTGGTCCTTGTCTCTGCATTCATTATCTACAAATAACATATGTTGGGGAAAGCATCCTGCTTTTCTCTCTTTTCAAAATTCTAATGCCTCTATCTGGATCAGTTGTTTCCAGGGATGAAGTGATCCACAGCAACAGTGTAGAAGGCATCCCCAAGGTCTCACTGCTACATCCTGACAGTGTTTTGGTTTTTTTTTTTTAATTTTTTTAAATGCAGATCTAAATCTGGACTCTACCACTACTCAGTAAATGTTGAACTTGCAGCATTTCGGAGAAAGCCCAGGAGTGAACTCAAACATGACTCTGGGTTTATCAGTGTCAATCAGGTTTGAGCCACCTTCGGGAACAAATACTCTTGTCCCTCCACACCATAAACATTCCCTGCACAGTTGACTATCACAAAAGTTCTCCAATTAGTGTTGTATCAAAATCTGTGAATTTAACCTGGTCGCAGCTGGTAAACTGGCGGAAATAATATTGTTCTGTATCTGAGCCACAGGTATTAAATAAATAGTAAAAAATGACAAGACTCCTTTAGCACCTGAAATTCATTTCAGAGAAAAAAAAAATCTCTGTGTCTTTAAGGACTTTTTAAAAATTTTTTCCATGATAAAACCCCCAACAAAATAAACTAATGAATAAATTAATTTCAGTTCTTTCAATACTTAGCTCAATTTTTTAATTGAGGACTTATGGACCCATTTTAACTTCAGATGAGAAGTTCTGTAATCCACAAGCAAAATTATCATTCAGTTAATGACTTTACAGCTGCAAAGGTCAATGCACATCTGCCTTTTACCATTTCTGCATGGTGTCTGGGCAGGTTTTAAGAGGAGGAGATAGAAACAGAGTGAAGAGCAAGCGTAACACTCATACAACTGGTCTGTTCATCTACAAAGACAGTTAGAGGCAAATGAAAATTTGTAAATTTAAAGGATGGAAATTCTAGCTAGACATTTTATTGCTGAAAGTAATTACCTTTCATCTCTGTTTCCCCCACTTCCCCAAGTCTGTGCTCACTCTTTAAAATAGATTGATGGATTGGTTAAGAATTCTCTCTGAGCTCCAGTGAGATTATATCAATTATTTAGAAGAGCTAAAATTTTGGCAGGGACATCCACCTTCTCACTTTGAAGACAACCTGGAGATTAATACAAACACGCATTAAGGGAAGAAATTCAGGCAGGGTACAGCTAGTGTGACAAAATGAACACTTGTACTCCACTATTGCAGCACGAGGGGGAGAATTAGCTGTCAGATGATAAACAGGATGAATTGCCTGCTTGTCATATCAAAAGCTTTTAGATTTAATCTGAAGATAATGGCTATATTGCAAGTTTTACAGTGATAAAGTCGAATTTGGCTCACAGTGGAGAATTTTAAATGAAGTGTCCTGCCCTTTGATAGAAGAATTACTGAATAGTTACTAATATTTTAAGTTGGTTTTTTTTTTTTTCTATAATCTATTCAAACAGGGAACATATCCCAGTAATCTATAAAAGGGAGGGTGTAATTGTGGCCAGATTATGAGTCTTTATAAAACATTATGTATAAAGACACTCATAATTATTAATTGATGTGATATTTTTAATAGCATATACCAGATAGCAAAGAGGGACATAAACCTATCTTGAAACACATTAACAATGTGTTCAAAACCAGGAAATTTGGGCATAAATTTGATCCCTGCAAAAACAGCTGTTGAGATTTAAGGCTGCTGTTGACCACTATTAGCTCATTACTATCTTCCCAACTGAGTCATGGTAACAGATCAAATGACTGCTTCTAATCAATTTTGGTGTGGTCAGTCAGTTTAACAGACCTTTAAATCAGAAAGGCTGGGAATTTAAACCAGTCTATCTGACACTTCACTGAAGCAGATTAAGAATATTTGTACATTATGTTACCACACTTCAGCTCTGGAGATGGTAACAGCTTTAGAACAATAATGAGCAAACTATACAAAAGCTTAATAAGATGCTCTATTTGGGTTTAGAATAACAGGAATTTCTGTGTTCACCCTTGGGTGAGTCATTAAAAATCAAATTATAAAGGATATTTCTGAACACAAGTTTGATTAGGGACAAATTATCATAATACTGAAAATAGTAATTGACTTGGATTTTCCCTAAGGGTTTTTTTTTTGTTTTGGTTTTTTTTTTTTAATTTCGTAGAGAACCTCAATATCAGGGACATCAAGCCATGCTGGAGGAACCCGCTTCCTGTTGTCCTTGTAAAAATCTCACACCTTATTCTTTTCAGGAATAAGTGGCACAGATTATAATGTCAAATACCTTCTGCTGCTCTCAAGACCATTTTCCATTGAAAGGAAGTTTAGGAAGCTGTAGGGTTTCTGGTGATCACTGTTACCCAGTTCCATGTCTTGTGTAAGTAATAGCAAGTATTAAAATCTTAGCTACCATCAAAGTATCAAACGTAAGCAGAAGTTGTGAAATAATGAAATCTTTTTTGTTGTTTGTTTTCTTTTAAATGCTATTTAAAACAATCTGGGTTTTCCTAAAAGTAAATCTTGCCAAATTTGCTGGATACCCCTCATGTATTTCTGCAGTTCTTTCTTATTCCATGTCATTTGCTCCTGAAACATCCATGCCCTTTTTTTTTCATTAGTACTTTTGTCCTTCACAAATATGTGCATGTGGCAGATGAAATGCTTCAATAATGCATTTGTATTCATTTTCAGGGACAGCAGAATTAGAAGTCACATCACGCTTCATTCACATTTCCCTCTAATACTGTCCTGGCCACGTGTACCCCACTGGGACTTCAGCGACAGAGGGTGTTGCAAATCTTCCATCAGAAGCAGGCTAAAACACTGTTTTGCTATAAATTAGAACACTTCTGTGGCTGGATTTAGCTTCTGTCAGAAAAAAATAATGAAATTTTATTTTAGAAGCTGATTTTAATTGACAAAAAAAGTGCCCTCGAGGTGTTTTTGATGGTTTACAGGTAAAAATATATTCTAGTTAAGAGGCTATGTACATATTTGGTCAACAAAAGATGAGATGACTACTTGGTCTTCTGTGCCCACAGTGATTAGTTGAGCTGTGAGTACAAAAGTGCTGTTGACTTTACCAATCCAAAGACAAAGGCTGAGCCATAATATTCCATAAGGAAAACACAGATGTACTTCTGGCTTAAAATATTCAAATAATTAAAATTCTAATATTATTTCTTTAATTGTTCTCCTTTTTGTAAGTGGACTATTGCGCAGCCTTTGTTTCAAAGAAAGTATTATTTGTTTCAAAGAAAGGGTTTTTGTTTTCCGTAGTTCATTGGTTGCCTGAAAACAAAACGTGTTTGTCAATAGCCTTTTCAACTGATATGTTGACTGAGAGAAACAATATGGTTTGAGAAACACTAAAGATAATTTTTATGTTGAAACAAATCATAGTTTATCTTTTTATTGAAATATTTACAAAAATTGAAAGAAAAATATATAACAGCTTAAAACTTTATCCTTTTAATTTCCTTCTACCCTTTTTTCAATCAGATGGCTTTGATTTTATTGTTCAAATGGATAGCATTAGTTCTTCAAAATAGGAATTTTCTGGGTTGTTTTTAAAATATTCTGTAAAATCCTGTCATAAATACAATCTGTAAACATTTCATTAAGCAATAATAGTTTGGCTACCAGAATCAAATTATAAACTCTTTTTTCCTGACTGTACCAATGTTCAAATTATTTTCAAACAGAAATCTGCAGTATAGCATTACTTAATCATAGCTTTTAATAAAAATAAATTTTATTATCTATTTTGATAGCAAATAAGCATTTGTACTTAATTTATTAAGAAAAGTTTATATGATTTAAACATTTTGATGGAAAGTAACTGGAAAGTGAGCAAGTTCATTAAACTGTTTATATATTCCAATTACAATAAAATCAAAGTCTTATCTAAACATTCTTGTATCTATTTTATAGGAAAATTGACACTTGTGGAATATCTGTGGCAACATTAATATTGCACTGGAATCATTTGGAATATAAAACTAAGGATCAATCCTTTCACACTAGATTTAGTCTATAAGAATCATAGATTGAACTTCAATCCTCAAGGCTTGTATTCTCCCATCGTTTTCCTCAATAATTTTTCCCTTTTCTAAAAATCATTTCTTTAAAATGTATGAAGCAGATGGCAAGGTTGTTGTTATTTGTTTGTTGCTTTTAAGTTATATAAACATTTGAAAACAAGGTGGTTTTTTTGTTGATTTTGTTTCTTTTGTTGATTTTTTAGCATTTTAAACTTGTCAGTCAAGATAGGCATCACAAGAATCAAACCTATAACTCCTGAATCTAGCTCATGCGCTCCCAAAATTTTCACTGAGATCAAGTTGCCTAAAAGAGACCTGGGTATAAGACTATTGAATCTCTAAGATAAGAATTGAGATAGAACCATAGCGGGGAGAAGCAGATTATACAGCATATGGGTTCCTTCACTGAGGAGTAAAGCAGTTGTATCACTTAAAAGAACAACAGGTGATCCAACAGAGACTAACTGCAGGAAATGCCAAAATAATGCTGAAAAAAAAAATAGAAGTAAAAATGCAATGGCATGATTAGATTCCAAATTTCTGTTCTGACAGCTGTGATGAGATATACTTAGATTTTCCTCTTATGAGATATTAACTCATATTTACCGTCATCACCTACTGGATTATTTGCATGAATAAGAATTTGTTTCAGTATAAATTTCATCAATGATTTCAAACCATTGGCTCATGACTTTGTCACTGAATATATCCTATTACAATCATCTCGAGACACATTTTCTCTTGATCTGTTGTAATTGGAAGCTTGATAAAACTCTGCTTCACTGAATATCTTTTAAGCCATAGATGTGGCATAAGGAGAAATTCTATAGCAAAGCAATAACTGGTTTCAATAGGATAATGATTAGACAAAAAAAGCAGATGTTAAAAACACTAAAAGATTACAAAAGTTAATTACAGAAAAGTTTCCTGTCAAAACTCCCTTTATACATGGCATTACTGTATAAAATAATTGTTTCAAAAAAAGAAAAAAAGGTGTTTTTTTTCTCTCACAGTGTTTTTGATTCCTTCAAGGAAAAGAGAAAAGATTGAAAGAAAACCTTCAAGTTGAAAATGAGGTGTTTGGTGACCATTTTTCTTTGAACGTCTGGTTGACAAAAGTTTGAACTGTATAAAAATTTTAGGGCAACTCATCAGGAAATCCCATAAATACTTTTTAACACTGACAACTTGATAAAAAGTTATATTATAACTTGTTATAAGAAAGTCAAATTATAACATTTGAATTTAAAATTATTTCAAAGGGCTCCCAGGCATTTGTTTGTTGTGCATACCAGGAATTAGGAAAGCACAGAAGCAGATCAAAAACTTTATTCAGCCACTGATATGTAATGGGCTCTGGCTGTTTTTTTTCATAATGCTGTGATCAAGAAATATTGCAAAGACACATGAGTTGTTTGCAATAGTTTGACTTTTTTGTTTTAAAAGGTTCAAAACAATTCAGAGACATAAATATCAGCACCACTTTACGCATGTAGCATTTCAAAATAGGAGACCAGAGGTGCCAGCCCTACATGTGTTTCTGATGAGTTTTGGGATGTGAAGGTTTAACATGACAAGGTTTTTTGACTGTTGTGGTTTAACCCCACCCAGCCTCCAGCCCCTTGCAGTCATTTGCTCACTCACTCCCACCAGTGAGATCAAGGAGGGAATTGGAAGGGTAAAACCTAGAAAACGCATGGGTTGAGATAAAGACAGTTTAATAGGGAAAGCACACAAGCAAAGCAAAAAAGGGAATTAATTCCCTGCTTTCCATGGGCAGGCAGGTATTCAGCCATCTCTGGAGAGCCAGAACCCATCACATGTAACAGTGGCTTGGGAAGACGAATGCCATCACTCCAAACATCCACCCTTCCTCCTTCTTCCCCCCACTTTATACACTGAGCATGATGTCACATGGTCTGGAATATCCCTTTGGTCACTTGGGGTCACCTGTCCTGGCTGTGTCTCCTCCCAGCCTCCCACAGCCCCTCCCCAGCCTGGCAGTTCAAGAACCAGGAAAGGCCTTGGCTCTGTGCAAGCCCTGCCCAGCAGTAACAAAAACATCTGTGTTATCAAACCTGTGCTCAGCACAAACCCAAAACACAGTTCCATATCACCAGGAAAGAAAATTAACTCTACCCCAGCTGAAATCAGCACACTTACCTACTGAAATTGAAAACAGAAGAGGTGTTTACCTGCAGTGTGCATGCACAGATGGACTGTGTATTCAACAGGCACCTACACGTGGTTCTGTCATTTAATCAGAATGTCAAAAAAGCATAATGCTAATGCTGTATATATACAGCTAAAGATCCAATGTAACCACTGTTCAGATGTGTCACTGAACATTTTTAAGAAAAGTTGGAAAAACACCTATGTATTTCCCCAAATAGTAAAGTACTAAATTGCTATTATTAACTAATTAATAATAATAATAATAAAGACTTGCAATTATCAAGAATTACAAAGCTTGAAAGGAAGGGTAGGAGAAAATAAGTCATTAAAAATGGTAGTTTCTTGTACCTCTTTTAGGTTGGCATTAATCTGACATCTCCAGTGGTATCCTCCATCAGATGAGTAGAGTAATTAGATCTTACACCAGCCTCCTCAAACTCAATGCATATTAGATTCAATAACACTGGTATGGATTGATGTAGATTTTTGTGGGAATGGCGGGAAGAGAAAAATGCTTGAGGAGATTAAGTCATAAATCATATATTCACCCAACTTGATATTGCCTCGTTAGGGCACAGGTCAACTGTATCTTTATAACTGTATGTTATCTGAACTGTCAGCTCATTCAATTCCAAACTTCATTAGAATGAAAGAGTCTTTGAATGTTGTTTTCCTTGTGTCCTGATGACCATATTCACTCATCTCATTGTGACACGACTGTGGTACTAGAAGAAGGGAAAATGGCAATACATCATCCTCCAATTCAAGTTTTTAAATGAACCCAGTTTGACTTGCCCAGAAACTGATATTAAAGGCATCATGGAGCTTTTCACATGTTTCTAGAGGAATGACTGTATTCGGGAGCTGGAGACAAGACAAGGGAAAAAAAATAAATTTTCATATAAATTTTTCCTCATAAGTCCTTTTCTACAGACTGCTCAAAAAGGAGAAGAAAAGAGATAGCTCTCCACTTACCTCTTGGACAAGCAATTTGAAAAAGTTTGTTTAAAAAGAGTTCATAGGGCAAGTTCTCCAGCTGGCATCTTGCCTCATCAGGTGGTGTTACAGGGCAAGGGAGAGCCTGCAACACCATTAGTTTCAGTTTGAGTCCTCAAAGGTTTTATTTTAGGGCATGAATGAATAAAAATAAATAATCAGAAAAGAAACTAGGATTTCTTTTGAGGAAAATTGTAATTAAATTAAATTAAATTTCCTGAGCTGCTTTTTTGTCAAAGACCATAAAACAGGAGATCTTACACAATCTTCTGAAATTCATTTCTTGGAGTTCATGGGCCACATGCAGTGCTCCAAATGTCTCTTAGATAGTTTGGGAGCACATCATGAGCCCTTGTCAGAAGCTGCAGGTATCCTCTAGCCTTTTATTATTTTTTTTTTTAATTTGAGATCTCCAGTCTTACTCAATGCTTTTCAACTCACGAGCCGTATGCAAGAAAAGGCAGATAGTTCTGTTGGTTCTGAACCTTTTACAATCCTACTTAAAATTTTCAGCTAAAAGAAGGTAAAAATGCAATAGAAATCACATTATTCACCCAGACTAATACAGCACTTTATTCTGTTTGATAGTGAGTGCCTGAGCTCATATATCTCTACAGTCCAGGAAGCTTCTGTCTCAAAATACCTTTCTTCCCTTTAAAATCCAAGTAGTTAAATGATGAGAGCTATATTTAAGGCTCCAATTTCCTGGAAGGGCAGACTTTCTCTTTTGATGGCTGCCTAATTAGTATGCTTTAAATTTAGATGGCTCGAATTAATTGCAGCAAGAATTTCTGGAGAGAATTGGTATTAAAATGAAGTGCGCTAAATAGTGAGGTTTTCAGGTGAATGCTGGAGATGTTCCACCAAGCCCTTCACATATCTCTGTGACAGAAAGAGTGTAATGTATTATTTTCTTATTAATTTCCCATTTAAGAAAGTCTTATGAATAATAATACCATGGGAAAAAAAATAGCTAAATATAGTAGAAGATTCAGAACTTTTTTTTTTTTTTTTTTTTTTGGTTTCTGCTTTCTGTTGCTGCTAACTACCAGATGCAAATGAAAAGATGTAGTCTTTTTTTACCTGGACAGTGCAACGGGAATTGAAGTTGGCTCCAGCTGGCTGAGAGAAAATGATCACTTTGAGGAAGGTTCATCCTACTCGTTGAAGGTATCTCAGGGGGAAGTTTGACCATTCTGGACATTGTCTACTATTACTGAACTGAGGAGATATTTGCAGGAATAGAATCAGAATTAAGGACTAAATAAAATATCCTATGCAGTTATCTGTATTTTTCACTGCTGATAAGAGAAGAAGCCTGGGGCATCCACAGGTTTCAGTGAGGTACTGGAAGTGAAGTGTGATGAGTCCAAGGGTGTATATATACCACAGCTTACATTTCCCCAAAAACACAGTGCATGCTGAAGGGCACTTCAAGAACTCTGAACTGCTGCCCTGAGTTAGCTCCTTAAAGGCAGATGCTTTGAGAACGGAAAGTTTTGCTCATCACTTTCAACATTTATAACTACTGTCACACTAAAAATAATAATTTTTTCTTATAAAAAGGACTTCCTTCCTAAAATTAGGATAAGGTTTGTGGAGATACTGGGCTGGAAAACATGTGATGGTGAGATGGGATCTGAGGAAGAAAAGCTGAGGGGGCAAGCAAAGGAAGATCGAAAGCCTACTGAACTGAAAGAAAAAAGATGAAGAAATTCCTACACCAAGTGTCCAGTATAGCTACAGTTAGCCCTGTAGGTAGCTGCTCTATGAATCAAATATAACTATTAAAATGGGAATTTTTAGGGTTTTGAAGGTAGGTAGGCCAAAAAAGTTTCATTTTCTGTCTGACTCTGCAGGAGCCTTGCTGTGCTTATCTTGGACCTGGAGGTCACTCTCTGTGCAGTTTGCATGCTGCAGAGTTATTGAAAAGCTTTCCTGGCCATATCAGCATTCTGGTCTTTAAAGAGAACATTAGGAGTATCAGCAGAGTCGCCAGTGTCTAACTTGTTCAGAAAAATACAAATTGGTTCTTTAGTAATTCATTATCTAATTTATAATGCATGGTAAAAGGGTTGGTACTCCAGGAAGACGCTGGGGCTTCCCAGCATTGCAGCCTTCTTCTACCATCCTTGGGAGTAATGAAGGATAATAAAACAAATTGTACCATAATTAATAAATAATCTCTTCTTCCTATATTTAAAACCAGAAAGCATGAAAGGAAAAATTCTCAACATCTGAAAAGCTTTAGTAACTCTTCTTTGTGCTTGTGGCACCAATTGTTGATTTCTGTTGGAAGGAGCCCAGTTACTATAGATTCATTTATAGAAACAAACAACACAAAACACAGAAAAATAAGAAAAGAAAAAAAAATAAAGAAAAATTGTCAAAATAACAGACTAAGAAGTAAGATAATAAAGCATATATTTGATGAGGGACAGTGATTCATAGCATGTGGGAACCTGAAGGGAATGCAAGGGCACAGAGGATGGAAAATTCAAGCAAACAGTCAGGAGAGAAAAAAGGTTAGCATTTAATAGTTAGAAATGTTTTTGCAGCTGGAGGAAAAAAAAACCTAGGGTTCCAGCTACTTGTCACCATGGAAGACCTGTCCTTTTTCACAAGACAGAATTTATTCCCTAGGTGGTTTTTTGCAGGAGTGGGTAGGGTAAGGAAGTGTACTTGCAAAACTAAATTGCCCAGGGAATTTTCAGGAGAGAAAATTGCTCTGTTATTCTCTTTCTGCCCCTTTCACTCTGTATCAGTACAGCTGCAATGCAAATATAGCATGTTCGGTTCCACTGGGGCTTCTCTTCAGTAAGTGGGTAAATGTAATTTACGAAGAGCCCTTGGATATCTCAGGCCAGCAAGAGGATTTTCAGCAGTTGTGTAGACCAAGGTTTCAGAACACATAGCCCATACATTGATTTCTTAGTTCATGCCATTTTTGTCTCTTTGGGTTTAGTAACCTTGGTGTGTTTAGCCTTCACAACCAGGCTTCTGGTTCCAGAGGTGGTTCCCAAACCTGATGGAGATCCACAGGTTCATCCTGAAGAAGATGTCATAGAACCGTGGAATCATTGAATGGTTGGGATTGGAAGCATGGAGATCACCTTGTCTAACACCTCTGTTGTAGGAGGTTCACCTAGGGCAGGTTGCACACAATTATGTCCAGATGGATTTTGAGAATCTACAAAGAAGGAGACAAAGATGTGTTTCCCAGAGAAGCTGTGGCTGCCCTGCCCCTGTGTACTAGTTTGAAAACAAACCAGTGGGAGGCGCCAAGTCAGAATAACAATTTAATGGAAATTAAAGAAAAGGAAAAAAAGTAAAAGAAAACACTGTCAAACTGACAGAGTCAAGGTACAACCTGACACCCTGTTAGGCAGGGTGGTAGTAGCAGTCTGGTAGAATGGTGGCTGCAGTCCTCTGAAGCAATGATCCTGTAGTAAAAGAGTCTGCTCTTCCTCAGGAAGTTCAATGGTGGCTGTGTAGCTCCTGTCCTCTGGAAATCCAGTGGGAAGGGGTGTCTCTGGTGGTCAGAGTCCCAGATTATATCCAGGATGGGATGCTTGGTTCCTCCCTCTGGGTGGAGCATCTCACAATGGGGTAGTGGGTCATGAGGCCAAGTGCTGATTAGGCTCATTAACAGAAGATAGTCCAGAGGGAGTTATCTCTGAGTCATGCGGCAGGACAATGATGGGCAATTAACAGAAAGATAGTCTGGGGGGAGGAGGCAAGGAAACACTGCCCCACCTGGTTTCAACAGCTCATGAGGATGGTAATAGAATACACTGCAACCCAGGACACCCTGGAAGTATGTGAGGCCAGGTTGAACAGGGCTTGGAGCACCATGGTCTAGTGGAAGGTGTCCCTGCCCATGGCAGGGGGTGAAAAAGATGGTCTTTAAGGTCCTTTCCAACCTAAAGTATTCTGTGATTCTGTGAAACACAGGGTCCTGTCAGGTAACCCCAGGAAATTTTGTGTTTCCCATTTAAAATATTATTGCCTTCCTTTGTGTGACTTCACCAGGGATAATCCCACTCTGGCAGAGTCAGCAGGATAATGCTGTCATCATTTCACCAGGAAACAAATTCTGAATCCATTTATCAGAAAAAAACCTGTTCAAGGTATGAAGCAGGACAGGACAGCTGATGAGGTGTGCTCACAATCTGAGCCAAGACTGCTACACAGCACTGTTATGAAGGTAATCGCTGTTTAATCAGTATAACAAGAATTTTCACAGGTTTTTTTGGGTACCATAGAAGCTTCCTTTTAGGAAACAGCATCAGTCACGTTGTCAGGTTTAAAAACAAATATTACCAGGCAGATTTCTCAAGTTTGAAATCCAGAAGTCCTCTACTTCAAGTGAAATCCATGTAAGCACCACACCATACCTTTGAAAATGTGGGTCCTTACATTCAAACAGAATTTCTCTAGCCCTAGTTTTAAAAAGCAAAATGAACGAAACAAACATCTTAATGGTGTTTGCAATCTCCTGCTCCCTCTCCCCAGCCCAGGAAACTAGGAACTGGCAAAGTGGTCATTATTTTTTCATGATACCTTCCTTACTGTCTAATTAGCAGTGCTAGTAAGAAGTGTTTCTGTACTTTCCTGAAGGAAATAATATATCAGTTTTTGTTTAATTACAGAACTCCTGCCACACACAGCATTGTCTCCCCAGAATAAAAAATGAGGAGATGTAAGGTTCTCACTTCTTTGCTAGCCTTGGTTCAGCAATATCTCAAAGGGGTCATCACTCAGTGGGTTTATCAACTCCATGCTGGAGTTTTGTAGAAGACTTAGCATAAACTGTGGTACAGCAATGAAAATTACCATTTCCAAATGTCCAACAACACTGGATATTGTTGTAACATCATATGTGTTACAATGAGTCATCCCTTAGTGCGGAACAGCTCTGTTGTTTTGCAGCTCACATAACGTGCCACAGAAAACTTCTCTTCCACTGAGTATTCATACAGATGGGCATGCATATGACAATATATAAGCAGAGAGCAAACCAGGGTTGTCTTGAGCCAAAACTGTTTTCAGACCTGGAAGAGTCTGGTGTTCATCCATCCTTATTCCAGTTACCTTTGTGATGAGCTCTGCTCATTTCTAGCTGGGAGAAAACCAACAGCACCAGGGATACCTGGTCTGAGAGCCTGGCAACTGATGGTGGGATCCAGAATCTGGGAATCACCCAGCCCACATCAGAGCAGACAAATGGACATTGAGACCCTAATAACTAAATGCGCTTTCAGCAATGGCTGAAATATGATTTTGGTAGCCAACTGACATCCAGGTGTTTAGGTCTACTTTTATTTGTTTGTTTTTACCTACTTTTATTTGTCCAACTACAACAGCTAATTCCCACCCCAGTTTCTATTTATGTCCTCTCTCAGTAATCTTACCAAAACTGTTTGCCTTCCTGGTACCCAGGGAATTGTATGGGAAGCATTCCAAAGTGCTGTGCATATGGCTAATATATATTTGTGTAAACAGATTAACCAGCTTTGCTTATGGACTTCAGCTTTTGAAAAGAGGTTAAATCCCCCTGATTACCAGATAAATCTTGTATTACAAATCAAGCTATGGAATGAAGTATCTTATACCTAAAATCCTACATAACATACTTGGAAATAAACCAAAATATGCTTAAAGGATTGACAGGATCATCTCTGTGAATCCAAAGACCACACCTGAGTAGTGGATTTCTGCAAAAGTCTAATCAAATTTCAGCCTCTAAGAGATCCACCAAAGTGGATCAAAGCCTCAACTCACGGAACAAAAAGTATATTCCTATCGTCTTTCATCTGCCAAGGTATTTTCCGTATTAGTCAAGGTAATAGTATACACCAGCAGTACTCAATTTTCCACTGTGACTATGAAAGTTACCACATTTGTACTCCAACCTTACGGTATCAGCAGTTTTCCATTGTGCTTTATTAACACTGTGCATTTCAATGGCTGGTTCTGCTAATGAGATTTGGAAGTTTTATATTAAGGGCACACAGAACAGAAATCACTAACTGGAAGAAGGAGGTATTTTCTGACATATTCATAAAACTACATGCTAATAAAATAGGAATATAATTTCAGTAGTTGCTAATAAAAATTGATTTTCATATTAATAATTTCAGACTTTTTTTCTGGGAACAAAAGTTAAGAGCCAGGGTATCCATTCTGAGAAGTAAGGACAAATCACTGGCATTTTTGCCTAATGACAGGAGCAAAAAAAGGGCAATGGTCCATGATGGTGGCCTTTAGGCATGTCCATCTCTGGTTTTATATTTTACACTTTGTGCACCTCATGCAAGGTGAAAAAGTGGAAATTCTGGTCATGCTTGTGGCTGTTACCCTCCCAATTGCTTTCCTGAAGGACAGAAGGAGATAATTCTGATGCCCTGGCCTCTTTCTCAAAGAGGTGACCAACCCACTACACAGCTTCAAGATGTGCCAGGGATGTGACTTATTTCACTATCACTGGAAACTCATCAGCATTAGTACAGGTTTCTGATGCATTACTGTAATCCAGCGCTGACATAAGTCCTTTCATGTAGATATAACAGACACTTGAGTGATTTCTGACAGGGACATACTTAAATACTTTCACCAGAAACTGTTGATTCAATCAAATAAAAATATTTTGAGGGACTGTGTTAGATTTGTCAATAAATTTGATAGGAATTTATTTAAGTATGCAATTCCTCAAAGGCATTTAATAGTTAAGCTTGTGTCAGATCATGCAGGCCTGAAATTTCTACGTTTTGTTCATGTCTAGACATGGAAGTTTGAAGACAAATGGACTATGTAAGTGATTTTAAAGCTTACAAACTTCTGAAAAGAAAATAATTTAATTATTCCTCAGATACATTCTCATTAAATCTTTATTAATTCACCGGTCAAGACTACATCTTTGTGACCCAATCCCATCCTATCAGGTATTTGGTGTTAAATTAAATGTGCATCTGATTACCCTGTCTCTGTAGTCAGTGGAGAAATGCAGGTGCAACAGGAGAGTGTTCCAAATCCCAGGACATATGCTGGAAGTGGGAATAGACATCGACCCAAGAGTTAAAATGTAGGGCATTTAAATCTGTGTGAGTATATTGAAGGCTATGGTGTTCTGCTCTGTGCCTAGTCAAAAAATCCATTATTATTTAAAGATGCAGCAGTGCTTGAAAATCTTCAAGTAATAGAAGCCATTTATGAACATATCTTTCCCCAAACTTTCATTTGGACTGGCCACCAACCATCATTCAAAGAGATGTACCAGAAAGTGTATTCACCTGAAAAGAATATAATGGTTTAGTTTACTGCAATTAAAAGCTTTTAAAAAAAGTCACTTCCTCTCTGGTCATTGTTAGAGGAAGTCAGATTGGATGGCCTTGATGGCTACTCTGTGCTCATGAATCGTCTTTTCACTGGAAGATGGAGAGTTCTGAGCTTTCTTCCTCCTTAACACTGCTCTATAGGATGATTGGAGAATGGATGACAACATGAGGCACAGCTCAGGAAGCTTAGGTCAAAAAACAGACTCTGTTGAAGATATGAAGTATTGTTTTGCATGTTTTATGTGAATGAGAGCTATATTTTAAGAATTTGTTACAGAAATTTCTCCCTCACATTCTGAATATAGTATTTTATCTTCTTTCTGCAGTTCTAAGAAGTAGGTATTAGTGCCCTGAACAATATGCTAACACCAGCAGCTCACTATTTCCTAGACTCTACTCCCATCTGTTGGCAGAAGTGAAGATTGCTCTTGGGAAAACTGAAATCTCATAATACAAATATTTGGTTTGGGTTTCCTGAAAAAAATAGACTGAAGAGTAGAAATGCCTGAACACCTGGCATATGCTGGATTTTGCTCGTAACCTGTTAAATTTCTTTATGGTAAGCCCTTAAACCTTTTTAAAATTCTTTATTTAACTATTAAAACAAAACAAGCAAACTATCATACAAACTTCCCATGCATAAAGAAGGACTTGCATAATTTAAATTCCCTTTTCTTCCCCCTAAGTACATACACTGGTGTAATAAAAAGCCAGATCCCTTTCCAAAAGCCTTGCAGCACTTATTTCTTGAAACCACCACAGCTGTAGAGCAATCCTGCTGTAAGCTGCTGCACAGCAGTTGCACAACCCTCCTGTCTGTTGTCTCAGTATTTTAGACAATAAGCTTTCATTTCTTAGAGCAAATATAACTTGTGTACAGGTTTATGGGTATAGCTATATCAAAGTTTTCTGTATCTTTTCATAATGTTGATGCTAGGAAATTAAAAGATCATTTTTACTTCACATTGAACAGATTGCACTGATTAGCATGGTCTGATTAAACAAACAAAATAATAACTGATAATCCAATTCAGTTTTTGGCATCAGGAAATCCTGAATTATGTTCAGTATCAGTTTGTCTTCTAATTTTAATGCTGTCTTCTTTAGGAAGATATTTCTCACACAGAGATATTCCTGCAAAGCGCCAGTAGTGTTTGAGGTTTGGACAAAACTCCAGACTTTTCACTGTAATACTATTTTTACTTTCATAGAAAATACTTATACACTCCCCAGGAACTCTGGTCAGACCTCAGACTCTTCATTCTTCCTTTATCTGTTTCGGTGCTGCTTTTGATGCTGGCAGTTAAATTCTGTCTCTCTGATGCCCTGGCCTCTTTCTCAAAGAGGTGACCAACCCACTACACAGCTTCATGATGTGCCAGAGATGTGACTTATTTCACTATCACTGGAAACTCATCAGTGTTAGTACAGATTTCTGATGCACTGTGTTGACTTCCTTGTCTGTTTAGTCTCTAGGATATCTTTCCCCCTTGAAAAAAAGAAAAATTCATCTTATTCTACATAAATTTCCCCTTAAGTCTGTGTGGAAATTTCTCTTCTGCTTCTTACTGTAGTTAATCTCATATCCTACCATGATCTCCATGGCAAAAGCTTTCCCTAATATTCTATTTTTCTCTGAGTTTTTTTACATCTACAGCAGAATGCTTTAATTTCAGACTAAATAAAAGACATCTTACACTCTGACCTTCTTCAGTTTTCTCCTAAACCATCTTCATCCTCAGTGACCATGGGCCAACACCAAAGGCACACAAGGTAGCTGGGACCTTGAGTCAATGTCAAAGGCTCTCTTCACCCATTACAGGGATTGGAGGTACAGGTATGTTTTAGATTAGCAAGGTCTTCAGTCCTGTAGAGATCAGCAAACCACTCTCAAAATACTGCTGTTTACTTGTCTGCAGTATTTCATGTTTAAACCATTTTCTTCTCAATATTGCTAAAGTTCTCTTGCCTTCATCTTCTTTGAAAATATCTTACTTGACTGATAACATATGTAGTTTTTAGTAGTGTTCTGTCCCCCATCTACACTAGGGCTGTGAACTCTTATTCAGGCTACATCAAGTCCTAAGACACTATGGGGGGGGGGGGGGAATCAAAATTATTTCCTGTCCAATTTAAGAAAAATAAAATATGATCATTCGGAAACATAGCACACAACATTTTGTGTCATCAGACTTGCAAATAGACTGTGATTTAGAAAACAAATAGAAAACTTTGGTATATTTCCAAACTGTCTTGGAAAGATGAGGCCAGTGATCACTGGATCACATTTCAAATTATTTTCCTTACTGAATTTTTATGTGATTATTGTTTAGACATGATGGGCTGTTGTCTGGTAATGCTAACTGTTTTTCTCTTCTGGAGAGATAATATATTAAAAGCTGAAAGCTGTTCTTTCTATTTATTGTTTTCCCTAGATTAAGGAGCATTAAAAAAAAAAAAAGATTTTTGTAGAATTCAGAAATTGCGTCTGCTCTAATTGTGATTTAATTGCCACTGATGACTGCCAGCTGTCCAGTGTGAAAGCAAACTATTAGCAGGTCTGCCAGAAAAAAGGAAATTTCTGTCTGTAAAATGATGAGATTCAATTTTAGAGAATTTTCTTTTGCTCTTCACCAAAGAGAACAGACACATTTCATGCCTACCTCAACTGGTTCATTTCCCTCTGATTGGAAACAGTGACTTAAATCTCAATCTTTTCCCTTCACAAAAATGCTCTGAGGAATTTTGTTGCAAAGATAATTTTTGATCTTGACAAAACTGACATTTCCACTGATGGATGTCTTGGGACTTATATTGACACTGTGTGAATGAATACAGCTGAAGTTAACTGGCATGGGCAGCATTCATCACCTCAGAGGACTCACCAAAAAATGATTGCTATATCCTGACCTTTGAGAACATTTTAGGAGGCCAGAGTTCAGTCCCAGGATAAAATACAGTAGGAGAAGACTGAGGCTGTGTGCACCGTGATAACACTCTTATTTCCAAAGTTTGCAGTCTCTTCAGCTGGAACTCCAAGACACTTTGGCTTAAATGGTCTGTAAATGCTCAGTGGCAAAGTGGTCCAAACCTTAATTCATCTTTTGAATCAACAGCTAGTGAATAGGGCTGATAGTTAGCACACAGGAGACAAGAGCTATGAAACATTTGGTTTTTATTTCAGACTCATTTTATTCCCCAAAGTTCTATGTTCTCAATATGTTTTACCCTATGTATGTAAGCTTTACAGACAAAATATAACCTCTCTTGTCTTTCTGCTTACATTCCTGGTCCAAATTATTAGCAGACCTTACAACCAGAGAAGCAATGTTGTTAAACAGACCCAGATGGAGTCTTCTTAGAGTCAAAAGTTTATAGGCATGGAGAGCTGTTATTTGTCATATCTGAGCAATGGTTTGTTTAAAGAAGGCAGGGGAATGTAGGTAATCAAAAGATAAGAGGGATAGAGAGTTCAGACTGACCCCTGTGCATCTTACTGTTGGAGACACATTATGAGTTAAAATGAGAGACCATGAATTACAAAGGGAGGTTGGTGCTACTGGTGTATCATAAGTGGAGAGAATGAACACATGATTTTGGTTTATGCCAAAAGAGAAAAAAATCCCCAAACCCTATCTCAATCCTTTGGCCAGTCTCTAAATCACAGCCACCATTCCTACCCAAGAACTGTTTCGTCTCTTTTTTTATTTTTGTCCCTCACAACACAACTCCAGCAGTTAGTCTTTTTTTTTTTTTCTGTATTTTCTACCACAGTAAGAGTTATTATCATTCTGATGGCCTTCTTAACCCAGTATTATATCAACCTTTTAGTAGGGTGAAGATTAGGATAGTGACCTCATGGTGATGGATGCAATTTTTAGCTTCAAGGGCAGCCTCTGTCTTGTGGACTGCAGCAGTCCTTCCCACTTCCTTTGAGAATGAGAAAACAACTTTTTTTCATTCCCTGATTGGTATCTGCAACTATTTATTAACTAAGTACTAGAATAACCCACTCCACTATTCCCTGAATCCTTACAGAAATAAGCCATGTTTCAAAATTTCTCACGTTTCCCTTTACTATGAAATTCCCTGATAATTCCAACCTCCCTGCTACTTTTCTGTGACAAACACTCAGTAAAAACAGAGCCAAGACAGGTGGAGAATTCTCATCTTATTTATTCTTGGACATTGCTGATGCGTCACAGATTTTATCACAGACAAATGTATTCCAGTTTCCCTTCAGCAATTGAACTCCGAGGGTGCCTCAGTGAGTCCAACCTCCTTGCACAAGCAGGGTTGTCCATGAGCACACTGCACAGGATTGCACCTGGACAGTTCTGGAATATCTCCAGTGAGGGAGGCTTCACAACTTTTCTGGTCAATCTGTTCCTGTGCTTGGTCACTGGACAGGAAAGTTCTTCACAGATTCTGTGATTCTGTGATACTGAGCTCTGCTGTGTCCTAGAACTCACCTGTGTCCTAGTGCAGGTCCCCAGCTGAGGCTGCCAGCACCACTTACTACTTCTCTAATGCTCTCTGCACACAGTCCACCTTTCTTCCTCTCCTTTTTTTATCTTTCTCCACCGGGAGCTCCTAAGCCAGTTTGTATTTGTGAGAGCTCGTGTTCTTCCTGGCAAGGACAGTTGGCAGCAAAGGTCAAAATTTTCATCACTCCTCACTCATGATATGTGCCTACACACATGCAATCACATCACAAAGCAGCAACATCAAGAAACTGATAAATATAGCTGTTAACTTTATAGAAATATTGTTTTATATATAACTTTTACACATTTTTATATAATATATAGTTAAGATAATTTAATTTCCTGCTAAATAAGTTATTTTTCTTAATTTCTCTTTTTCTTCTGATGTTTGCTTTCTTCTTTTCTTACTGCAGAAAAAAAGAAAAACCAAAACAAAAAAAACCCTGATATCTTAGAAAAAAAGAAAAAAAATGGAAATGGTGTTCTGTGTTAAATCTTACTGTTCTTATTTGAATGCCACTATTATTTCAAGTAACTGGTTGAAATACAGACACATAAAGGGTTCAAAATAATGGAAATATCCTTCCATGTCTCATTTAATTACATCTATTTCTTTGTGTTTTTAATTGCTGACTTACTTTATCTGAGTTCCTAAGGAATTTTACTGGTGATCTGTTAGAGATTATTATAAATATGATAAAGAGTATAGCTCACACTTCTACTACAAAAGCAGAAACAGGCATGCATGCACTAAATGGGAGAGTTACCAGATGCTTTCATTTGAAATGGAAGTAGCCTTTTCATTCTCAACACCTCATGCCACGTTTTCCTGGGGTCAAACCCAAACGCCATTTCATGTCACTCTGCAAGTCCAGAAGGGCTCTGTAAAGCTGATTCCCTTCAGAAGAGGAAAGTGCAGGTTGAAGAAGAGAAAACTGCAACTCCCTGTTAGTCTTTGCTCCTGGAAGAAACTTCAAGCAGTTCATAAAATATTTGAATGAAGGAATATACTAATAAGGTCTCAGATAAGGAGAAAAAGTTCACCAAACCTATATATTCTTAACTAGTAATAGAGAATGTTGTAAACTTTCCATCCCTGGAAGTGTTCAAGGCCAGGCTGGATGGAACTTGGAGCAACCTGGTTTAGTGGAAGGTGGAATGAGGGGGTGGAATGAGATGAGCTTTAAGGTCCTTTTGACCTTAACCATTCTGTGAATGCACCACAGAGAATTTCCGCACAGCACAGTGGTCTCTCCTTTGAGACTTCCTGGGAGAATGTCACCTGCAAGTTCCAACAGACACAATGTATGAAGCCCTGGAAAGTCGGAATTCAGTTTTTCCTGAAAAAAGGTGAGGACACCGTGCAGTCTGAGTGGAAAGCTCTGCTGAAGCTGCCAAATTAGACTCTTCAAGATTTATTTTTCCTCATGGTGATGCCACTCTCCCTTGCCACACAAATCCTTCTTCCATTTAACCCATAGTTTAAACCACCATAAAGAAGGGACAACCACACACTAAGCACTGGCTAGGTCTGAAATTTTAAAGCTGCCACTGACATATTTAAAGCATGTCTTCTTCATGTACAGGAGACAGGTATCTAAAGAATTGTTTCTCCTGGAGCAAGCTATGGAGTTTGCAGAAGTCCTCCCCTCACTTCAGACCCCAAATGCAGGGGTGTAATTGAAGGCAGCAGCAGCAGCTGTCTGCACTTTGTGCTAGTAGGGACAGTTTTGAAGCATATGGGATGCATTTATTGTTATGAAAAATCCATGTATCAGAAGCCCTGATAAGAGCAGGACTGAATGTTCCTAGCAAAAGCCTGAATGTTTTGATTTTTTGAACTTTCAGGATTAAAAGATCTTCTGTGCCTGGGAAGTTGTGCGGGTGGGAGGAGAGAGCCAGATGTTTGCAAAACCCTCACTGATATTTTTCATCTATATTTTTATTAAAATGGGAGCTGAAACAGCACATAATCTGAAAGTTTGGATTTGGATAATATTATGGGTAGGTTAAGCAACATTTTTCTGGTTTATTATATTGTGAAGCTATAGAAAGCTCTGTTTAATTAAAAGTTGTGACCTCTCAGGATCTCTGATGCTTTAGTAGAAAAGAACTTAATAGCACTGTTGTAGCTCACTCTCCTCTCATACTGTAAGCACTACTACCTGGTGATGAAAAATAAGAAAAAAAATCAGTTTTGTTTTTTTTTTAATAGAAATATTCATATATTTTTATAAAACATAGTATATTCTTCTTCTGTCTTTCAAAGGTACATTTTGAGATCTTCTTTTGCCTCCTAAGCCTCCTCTGTGACTGTCCAGAAAGGATTATTTTATATTCCACTGAGATGAACACATAACAGTGTAGAAGACTTTAGAAGTGTATCCTCTTCATTTTCTAAGTTAGCAGTTAAGAACCTTTCAGGTTTTTCATTGTAGTGTACACCTTGGACATATGATAACCACTAGAATCAAACTCTGTCTTTTCCCAAGGAGTACACAAGCCTTTCAGATTGAATTTTTTGGAGCAGTAGTTAGCAGAGGTTTGTACTTTCTTTAACCACATTATTTAGCCCACAGCACTTATTTGTATTGCAAAGGTTTGCTGCGATTTAGAGGTTCCCTGGCTCTCCCTCTAAGTGAATAGGGATGTCTGAGTGCAATTTACTGCAGTGCTAATCAGGACACTGCAATGTGTTGGACTCAGTGATCTGAGAGGTCTTTTCCAACGTAATGGTTCTATGATACTACATGGGTAGTTTTAAATGGTGGGAATCATTAGGAGAATTACCTGAGAAGTCAGGTGCTTTAGACTTGTAGACTCTAAATGTTTGGGGTTTATTGTGTATCTGATAGTTAATTTTGAACAGTAATTGTGGTTTATTGGAAAAAAAAAGTGTGTTAAAATGAAGCATGGGAAGTGCATACTTAATCAGAGCTGTTACTAAGTAAGAGTGGAATTTTGAATAATTTATCCTTTTTTTTTTTCCCCACAAAGTTTTAAATTACTTTTTTTAAGGTTTTATTCTAATAAAATGTTTCATTTCATCTAGGGCCAGTTTTTCTTATTTCATTTTCAAACTTTATGGAAATGAATTAAAAATAGAAATGCACTATCTGAGACAGCATAATTTCAACTGATAATTAGAATATTTCACTTGAATATGCATGTCAAAGCAAAATTAAGATTCTTTTCAAAATAAAAAAATAAAAATATTTTTGCCTCAAAGAGTTCAACAGAACAGATGTTTATTTCCCAAACATTTTGATCAACTGAAATATGCATTTCTATGTTTTTATTTTTTGGTAATAATGTTTTGGACAAAACCAAAAAGTGCCTGCTTTCAGCAATAAAACTTTTTTCTTCCTAATTTGTGGACAGGGACAGATGGTGCATTTCATGTATGCTCCAATTTATATTTCTCTTTTAAATGAATTTCCTTTTTTTTTTTTCCCCTCCTCTTTCAGAATTCAATAAGTAATGATACTCATCTTGGATTTTTCCTCCTGCTCTGATTAAGGCAGAGGCCCTTAGGAAAGACTGTGGGTGCCCGAGTTCTGAGGGAAACACCTGCAGGTTTGGATGAGACATGCAGCCACCTGCAGACAGAGCTGACACACGCATGGGAGGATTTGTTTTCCTTTCTCTTTTTATTCACAGCATCTTTTGCAGTGTCTTTTGCCACACTGGCTGTCCGTTTCCTTTCATCTGCACCTTCCTTTATTTATAGGTTCAGAGATAAAAGCACCTGCCTTAGTGGTGGTCCTTGCCGCCGTCCTCAGTGTGAACAGGGGCAAATCCTTCTCTTTGCACTCAAGCTCTTTGCACAGATGAGTTAGATCTTTCATCCTGAAGATGTTAATGGGATCCCACATAGCTGCAGATTTGTGAAGAGAGGCACTGCAATGCCTTATTACAAAGCATCCAGTGCCATGATGAATAGCAGTAATTCCCACACAAGGCATTATTCCACAGAAAACTGTGCACCCCGCCTGGACCAGGCATTCATTCCATCCCTCCAATTGCAACTGAACTTCAAAGGATACAGCAGGTATACAAGAATTTGTCCTGATGTCTGTGGAGTGATATTCTGGACCATCCAGCATCCGAACTGTTGCATGCTATTTCGAAAACCAGACCAAAAAAAAAAAAAAAAAAAGCCATGCTGAAAAGCGAGACTCGGTGGAGATTCTTTACAAAATTCAGAATAAAAATTTTAAAATAACTTACATTATTAAAGTAACTTTCTAAAGGTCCTTAAGGTCTGTCTTCAGCATAAGCCATCCCAATGTTTCCAATAAAATCTGCCTGTATAAAACACCTATTTATTGGTGTTGCTCTCTATAACATCTGTAAATAAGCAGTAAAGAATCACAGTTAGCATCATCATTTGCCCTGGTCTATAGTCATGGTCAGAGTATTCCTAATATTGTGAAGGAGATATAGCAACATGCAGTGGGTTTTGGTTTTGGGGTATTCTGGGCTTGTTTATTTGTTTGATTTGGACGTTTGTTGTTGTTTTGGGGTTTTTTTTGGGGTTTTTGTGGGCTTTTTTTTTGTGGGGTTTGAGGGCTTTTGTTTGGGTTTGTTTTGTTTTGTTTTGTTTTGGGGTATTTTTTGTAGTTTTTAAGTGAATTTGGTTGAAAACAAGGATTGAAATATGCACTCATATACAGAAGATATCATTTCCTAAGACTCCATCTTACCCACTAACCTACAGGTTGGTGAAGCTCTCCGACATCTTTTCAAGTGACACAAATACCTCATGGTCAGAGACTGTGCAAGGGGAAGTGTAACCCTGGTTTTTAGTGGTTTACCTGCAAAAGGAGTCCCAGAGGTATTCATCCACTTATTGATCAAACTGTCCTCAAAGAAAATACATGAAGATGACAGGCAGAAAATCTGGCACACAGATCTCTCTCTTCCTGCCCTGGGGATCCCTCTGCTATTCTGGAGAAGATTCGTGCACTCACTCCTTATCACTCTTGCTAAAACAGGCCCAGGCTCCTTAATTACCTCCCTGAACACAACAGTGAGATGTACAGCAATGAAATTCGCTTTGTACAGGCTGCTGAACAAAGACAGGGCTCTGTCAGTCATCAGGAACTGTCAGGCATGGCTCCATGCCACAGTTTGAGACATGACACCCATTTTTTGGCATTTCAGCTATTTGACCACAGACGACTGGAACAACTTTTATTCGTTTTTTTTTTTTTTAATAGGAGATTACTACCTCTAAATATCTTACTGGACTCTCAGCCCCAACATGGCTCCATTTGCTTTGGCAGCTGACTGAATCTCTTTAATTGCCTTTGGCTGAATTCCAGTTCCACAGCTACAGGTGGCTTTTTTTGAGAGCAAGGCCTTCAGAGGAACTAGCAAACCTTTTAGATTTATAGGTTACAAAAAAGACACCTCATGGGTAACTTGCAGATGTTTATCAAGTCTCAGAATTTTTATGACCCTTAAGGTGGTTCAGATTTTTTTAAATGCTAATGGGAAGGAAAAATTAAACCCAAATATCAAAAAAACCAAAAAAACCATCACTTCTGAGTAGCTTTTTGATCATCTTGGTCAATCTTACAATCTGATCCTATCTGAGACCTGCTCAAAAATAGCTTTTGGCAAGATTGATCTTAATTGGCTCAGACATGGGATCTCAACAGAGGCAGGCAGTGAGTAAGAGAGTTCTGATGGCAGGAAGTAGAACTGCTCCTTTTAGGTCAGTAATGTTGCTGGTTAACAGGCCAGAGGAACAGAAAATAAGTGTGGTTAGGAATGCAGATAGTCTTTTTTGAAATTCAAAAATTTATAGTAATCTGATTATTGATATAAGAATAAAAATAAATATTTGGTAAAGTGGATCTCTTGAAGCTTTTTCCTAGAGTTTTTTTTATCTTTTAAGGAACTACAAAGTGAAGTTGTAATCCTATATAAGCATGGCTGACCTAACTTGGTCAAACTTATTGAAAATAAGTTTCACCCTGGTGAAACTTATTGAAAAATATTATAATGAGACATTTAGAAAACATGACACAAAATTCATAAAATATGGTGCAAGAGTAATGTTTTGGGATGTATTTTGCTGTATTTTTCATCCCTGGTGACATTTTTGGAAAAATGACTTATTCTGTTTCTTACAGGTAAGTGTGGTAAATAATCCCTTTAGTTTTAGAAAGAAAGTGTGTTAACACTGCCTCTTTACTTTTGGTTAATAAACCTGTGACTTCCTATAGTAATTCCAGGAACTATTCAGAAAGGGACATACCTTTCAGTGAGTTGTGTTGGCTAGGAAAATATTGAGTTGACTTTCCACAGACCTTTAGCAACCATACCAGTGTTCCTGTTTTCCTCCAGCTTTAATCTGTCGTCATTTCAAATGGGACAAAGATTAGAGGCTCTGATTATCCTGGGTTTTACATATGGCTACACTACAGTGCCTCATTAGAGAGACTCAGAGCAAGAATAGGCCGTTTTTTATTAATTATTAGCCAGACACCAAGTAATGTTACGTTTTCCCAGAAATTTCAGGCTATGATTTATAGAAATGAACAAAGGTTTGGGTTAGAAGGGACATAAAGCTCATCTTGTTCCATCTCCCTACCATGGGCAGGGACACCTTCCACCACCCCAGGTTGGTCACTCCAAGCCCTGTCCAACATGGCCTTGAAGATTTCCAGGGATGGGGCAGCCACAGCTGCTCTGGGCAACCTGTGCAAGGTCCTTACTACCCTCACAGGAAAAAATTTCTTCCTAATATCCGATCTAAACCTTTGTCTGTCAGTTTAAAGCCATTCCACATTCACTTATCACTTCAAGCCCTTTCAAAAGTCTCTCTCTGGCTTTCTTGTAGTCCTTCAGGCACTGGAAGGCCACAATTAGGTCACTTTGGAGCCTTCTCTTCTCCCCTCTGAACAATCCCAATTCTCTCAGTCTTTCCTCAGAGCCACAGAAACAATTTAATTCTGTTTCATTCTTTTCCTTTTAATCTTAGTTCCCAGGAAACAGAAAAGGCACAGCAGGTAGAAATCCCTGCTGCTCACCACTGCAGAACCCTGTACTTCTAGCTGGAGCTGCAAGATAAGAGGCGGTGGATGCTCTCTGTGAGAAAACCAGCTCCGCCACGGCACAAAACTTTGCTGTGCTGATGTGCATGTTATGAGTATGTATTTATGCATCCAGGAGCGTGGCTTTCTGCCCTGCAGAGAAATATAAATTGTCGTGAGCGAAAGCCCATGAAATAAGCTGCGAGATTAGGCACACTTTTGTTAAACCTTCCCGGTGCTCACCGTGCTTCATCCCACTAGATGGCACCGAGCGTCTGCTGCATCCTCTGCAGCGCCCGCGTTCTGAGCAAGGGCTGGCTCGCCCTCCTTCCCCGGGGGGCTGTGCATCAACACAGACACGCTTCCACAGCAACAAACCTCACAAACCCACCGTTCTCAATGAACGCCAAACCAATCCTCTTCCTTTCCCCCACGTAGACAAAGGGCTCAGGAGCTGTGGGCAGGGAATGGTGACAGCACCCTGTGGGCTTGTCATTACCTCTGGACTCGATCTGCAGAGATCAGTGTTTCCTCCAGCTGAGCAGGCCCAGAAGCAACACAGATGCACTACTGGACTTCTCAGAAGAATATTATGTGCAGGGATATGAAATAATACATAAAATATATGCATAAGTGTAAAGAAGCCTGACCAGCAGCTCAAGGAAAGTGATTCTCCCCACCACTCTATAAGGCCCCAGCTGGAGAACAGCATTGAGCTCTGACGTTTGCAGGACAGAAAGGACATTGGCCTGTTGGAGTGAGTCCAGAGAGCTGGAAACAGGCTGAGGGAATTGTGGCTGTTCAGCCTGGAGAAAGGAGATCTCCCTAGATGCAGGGAGATCATAGAGACCCTTCCAGTACCTAATAGGACTCCAAAAGAGCTGGAGAGGCACTTTTCACAAGGACACGGAATTTTAGGATAAGGGAGAGTATCTTCAGACTGTAAAAGGGTAGTATTAGATTAGATATTTGGAAGAAATTCTTCACTCTGGGGGTGGCAAGCCATGGAGACAGGATGCCCAGAGAAACTGTAGATGTCCCACCCCTGGAAGTGTTTAGGAGGAGGTTGGATAGGCCTTGGAGCAATCTGCTCTAGTGGAAAGTGCCTCTGCCCATGGCATGGGGTTGGAAAGAGATGATCTTTAAGGTCCATTTGGACCCAAACCATTCTGTGAGCCCAGATTTTCAATTACACTTTCTTTCACCTGCACAGGAAGGTCTTATTCTCTTTTCATAGAATCGTAGAGTGGCTCTTTTCATCAATATCAGCCACCGCGAGCCAGTAACTTTTCAGTGGGAATGTCTCAGCTTTGAAGTTGCTCCCAATTAAGGGGGCACCTGTTTTGCAGAGGCATTGTAAGATCAGTCCAATAAGACATGGTTGAGAGTAGTACAGTAGGATTTTATGTGGGCAAGCCTCTTGAGAATTAGAGGAATTCTACTGATCCCACCAAGTGAAGGGACTGGGAGTTTTGCCATAGAATACTGACAGATGTAATCATTTGTAAGAATGTGCAAAATGAAAATGGTTTGCATCAAGGTGCAGATAATTTCACCTCCTGATTTGCAAATCTGGCACTTGAAAACACAAGGTATATTTACTTTGTATACAAAACATAGAATCAGAGAAATCATAGAATTCTTTAGGTAGGAAAAGCCCTTTATCATGATTGAGTCAAACCATTAACCTAAAAATGCCAAGTCCACCACTAAACCATGTCAGTGTGAGAGGAATCCTAGGATTCAGGACAGAGGTAAATTACTGCAGATGGAAAATAAGGTTAAAATAAGGTAAAAACACTCCTCAGCTCAAATTTTAGTACTATAGGGTCACAGATAATACGCTATAAAAACAGTCTCCCAGTATTACACAAGCAAAACAGGATTAAAACTACTTACTTAAAAATGTGAATGGTCAGCACTAAAGAGAGGTGCCATGTGAGGATCAGTGAATAAAATGAATGTCTAACACTTCTTTTTCTAATATAGAATCATCGTAAAATCATAGAATTGCAGAATCACAGAATGGTTTGGATTGAAAGAGACCCTAAACACCATCTCGTTCCACCCCCCTGCCACAGGCAGGGACACTTTCCACTTTGACAAGGTTGTTCCAAGCCATGTCCAACCTGGCCTTGGACACTTCCCAGGGATGGAACATTTTCACAGGAAGGTAGCCTCCATTTTGGAGACTCAGCTAATGACACTAAGTTATATTATTTGCTTAGAATCTGTTTTACTTCACTCACAACCCTGCAGCTACAACCACTGCAGGCTGCTAATTATCACAGAAAAACCTAACCGGAACCAACTTCTGTCAAGAAGAAAACTGCTGCTAATTTTGTACTGGATGAGACCGTTTAATTCTCATACAAGAAAAAAAAAATCCTACTCATTATATCTGCTTGTTCATGTGAATCAGTATTTAGGAATTTTCTTCATGCAAAGTATTTAATGAAATTATTCTGATTTCACACCGAAAAATACACACAAAAATCCTGACACCCACCTCCAAACAAGAACAACAAAAAATGAAAACCAAACACAAAACCAGATTTCACACATCTCTTTCTCTGTTTTGTTTTTCTTGGTTTTTTGGTTTTGGGGTTTTTGGTTTGGTTTGGGTTTTTTTTTTCATTTTGTTTTGTTTTTGGGGTTTTGGTTTGGTTTTTTTTTTGGAGTGAAACACCCTGTTTAAAGCCTTGGAGGCTTTAAACAAGCCTGTTCACAAAAATAGCTGGGTTTCTTCCAGGAGTGCATTAAGCAACATGACTGTACTGTCACATATTGTTTTCCTTTCATTCTCTTCCCTGAGGGAAAAGCTTCATCTGCAACGGAGAGCCTCATTTTGCTCCAGTATTTGGTACTAATTGGCTTTTCCTAAACAGTGAAGGCATCATGCCCAGGAATATCATGTTCCTGTAGATCAGCTGAGAAATGACGTGGACTATCTGAGGCCAGATCATTTTTTGTCAGGAGGGTCTCCAGGCATTTTCAGTTTTTCACCTTAATCTTAAAATGAAACTTTACATTGTTGTAGTCAAAACCAAGCACATTTTGATTACTTTGATTTACTTTTAAATTGTTGTTTTCCTTTTTGGAATTATTCTGTATGGTCAAAACCAGATCTGAAGTCCTTTCTGAAAATGCAATTCCCAGGCAAGTGAATTTGTTACACGTCACTTCAGTTCTATTATACTTGGCAGATGATCTTTTGCTCACTTTTAACTGCAAATTCCTCAGGAGTTTTATAGACAGTACTTGAAATGGTAATTCAGACCATCTGAAATGAAGCTGGCAGCAAAATGCAAAGAGCTGGAATGATGTATCATTATACACAGACCATTTCAGCAACAATTTGAGAGAACAGAAGTACAAAACTGGGGTATCAACACAGTGTTTCTTTTGAAAAACAGCCAATATCTTCCAGACAAACATGATCATTTTGATCCAATACTGTACTTTCTTGTACTTTTTCTGCATTCTGCTTTTTAAACATCTCTGAGTTGGTTCCAGTGATATTGTACCCAGATGTGTTACAGATATTTTACCTGTTAAATTGTTGACATGTGATTCTCCCTTTCTTTCTCCCATTCCTTGGACTTTCCTATCATCTCATAAAATTTTTGGATTATTTGACTCTGATCTTGACCTGAGAAGCAAAGATAGTAATTATTTTTTACCTCCTGTTCTGATCCAAACCCAATCCTGGTTATCAATCTGCTCTTTCCAGCCAGAAATGAATTAATTTTTCAGCTCTATAAAGTGATAGACCTTTCACCCTTAATAGTTTGAAATGGCAGCATGGGAATTAAGTAACTAATGTCAACAAAATGGGCTCAAGGTCTCTTAGAAGCATAAGCAAATATAATTTTGTGTCTAGTTTCAGGATCTAGAACAGACTCTTTATGCTGAAGGAAATGAGGAAAAAAAAGTGCAGAAGAATTGGGATATGAAGGCAGATAAAAACCATGCAATATCTTAATCAGCAAGTCTGATTTTCCACAACTCCTTTATATACAGTGTAGAAAATTACTCAGTGGCCTCTTTGCTGCCCTGTGGTCTGTTCCCCTGGGATTTTAGCTAAACCAGGGGTGCCAGAAGTATTGAAGGACCACTTAACACAGCAAGAACATATCTATCTGAAGTGATAAGGATCGCTGCTGGGCTTTGTAATAAAACCAGACATCCTTCAGCTGTGTGACAAGAAAAGTTTCATTGGCAAGCTGGTAAAAGAAACACCAATTTCAATATCAATCTCCTGACTTAAAAATGCAAAATAACTGCTCTTTTTTGTCATGTTTATCATGTACTTTCTATTCTATAAATTTTTCATTAAACTGATTTACTTTTTTCATGGACAAAGGAACACCCCAAAATTTCCCTGAAAATCTTCTTGAATTAAATATTTTTAAAATGTTGAAAGAAACATGAAGAATTTATAATATAGGAAGTCTGCCAATTCATATCCTTAAATCTTACCCATTACAAAGGTCTTTAACATATACTAATTACTACAGACTGACCAAAACAGGCAGACAAAGAGTGTTAGACAACACCTGTGACAGGAGTGGCCTTTTCACTTTTTACCAACTTTTAAAATCCTTTCTACTCCTTTACAGGATGAACATCTTGTGCTCAAAGGAGTCTTGGGAAATGTGCCCAGAAGCAAAATGTGTCCAGAAGCAAGCAGACTATTAGACATGGTGCTAAGTCATCTGGAAGAGGAGCTGAGAACCTGCTGCATGTCTCTTTCTGTCTGCCTATATTGCAATCTAACTTCTTGTGCTTGAGTTCCATGTGAAGGCATAATTCACATTTTTCTAGTTAGTCACCATACTAAACAGAGACAGCCACATCTGACTTAGTCACTCCACACTACCAGTTCTGGTAAATGGACCCCTTCTCAGTGCAGTCAGTGGAGACTAGATGTGATTCACTCCATTCTAAAATAAAAGATAAAATTAGGCCAAATGATTCACTCCCAGGATTTCCTATTTCTCTACACAGACTAAAAATGGGTCTTGGGAGACCAACTGATTGAGACAACTTCTTTGTAGATTCTTAATAATGGATGAGATTGGTCTTTTTGAGATATCTGTCAATGCACTCAAGGCAAGATCCCATTAAACCATCTTTTTGTCCACTCAGCCACAACCTTACTCAGCATGTTCCACACCTACATCCCTATAGTCTGCACACAGACACCTGAAATGATGGCTCAAGGCAAGCAGGGGCAGGGGGAAAAACCAGGGATTTCTGCTTCTATCTTCAAATATCCTGACTTTGTGCAGGCTTTGTGCAGGCTCATGGCAGCACCTACTAGCCCAAGTCATGGATGGGGTTTCTGTCCTACTGCATTCTACACAGAAAAATGAAATCACAGAATCACAGAATGGTTTGGATCTGAAGGGATCTCAACGATCATCCAGTACAACTCCACCTGCCATGGGCAGGGACACCTTCCACCAGACCAGGTTGCTCCAAGCCCCCTCCAACCTGGCCCTGGACACTTCCAGGAATGGGGCAGCCACAGCTTCTCTGGGCAACCTGTGCCAGGGCCTCACCACCCTCACAGGAAATTTCTTCCTAACATCAAATCTAGCCCTGCCCTTTGTCAGTTTGGAGTCATTTCCCCTTGTCCTCTCACTGCAGGCCCTCTCCAGCTCTCTTGGAGCTTCTTTAGGCACTAGAACCTTCTCTGGTCAAGCTTGAACACCGCCAGGTCTCTTAACCCATCTCCAGAGCAGAGTTGCTATAGCCCCCTTGATCTGCTCTCCAAAGGAATAAGCATGAAATTCCAGAAAAGTACTAGAGAGCTTGTAAGTCCAACAGCTGTAGAGAAGAGATACTAGGAATGCTTTTCACTTCCACATCTACTGATGGTCACAGATCAAAACAGAGTGGCTTGGATTCAGGGCATTTAAATTAGAAAAGCTAGAAAATCAAGTATTTTCACAGGACACCTTATTTATTAAGCAGAGTTATATTAGTGATCAGATGATAGAAGATCTTTGTCTCAAAGCAGTGTTCCTCTGTCATTTTACTCACATCCCTCCAATGTTCTCCCTTCTTTGCACATTTCATTCCTCACAGCTACAAATCAAAAAATTGGGGCAAAAATTGTCATGGGATAAAACATGATAGCATTCTACTAGATTTTTTTTAACAACTTTAAATCTCTGTTTCAGTATTAATACTTTTCCTTTTTGTTAAATTTATAAAATTGTACTCCTTACATATTCCATGAAATATTCAAATTGCTGTTTAAAAAAAAAAATCACTAGATTGTAAGTTTTATAAAACTTGTTCTAAGTTATCAGTTTATTAAAGTACTTTGTTTCCTCTGTAACTGCTTCCCTGAAGTATCTCATCTTTTATTTGAGGAACAGCAAGTTTTCCCCATCCCAGAGAAATAAAAAAAACTGATACGCAAAAAAATTTCAAAGAAAATGCTTAAGTAGTGGAAAAGTTGCAAAAATGATAAAGTATTTAATTATTTTTATGATTCCATCTGACAGGTAGCTTTTGCAGAGCTTGGGCAGCATCTTACCTCCTGAAACAATAATTTAATACCTCACAGAGAAGGGGAATTGGGCTGGCTAATACAGTCTGGTTGGCTTTTCGAGAAGTTTCTCTCAAAACTCCTCACAATGAAAGTGAAAAAGATAAGGGGAAACCAGGTTAGTAAATTAGTTGGTAGAGTCCTGACACTAATTGAAACAGAGTTGAAGGATCAGAAGATCACATTTTACTAATGGTACTGTGATATTTACCTGTAGGAAACATGAAGGCTGCCTGAAGAATTACAGGAGGTGATAAGAATCTGTGGTAGAATAGGAGAAGAAAATGTTTGTTTCAAACAAACATAAAGTGATTCACATGGGAAAACTAAACCCCAATAGCCTAATCTTTATGTTAGAAGAAATGTACTCTGTGCTAATTGTTACAGCTCAGAGATGAAATTGGAGTTTATAATAAATAGTCTATGCAACTACCAGCGTAATGTTTATCAACCTCCAAAAAAGTATGTTAACAAGAAGAAAAGAAGGAGAAAAAGAGGACATGGTTTCAAGTTGTGCCAGCCAAGGTTTATATTTAATATACAGAGAATATTTTGTCACTGAAAGGGTTGTCAAGAACTGGAAGATGTTGCCCGGGGCAGTGATGGAATCAATGTCCCTCAAAGTGTTCAAAAATGGGTGGATGCTTAGGGGCATGGTTTAATGGTGAACCTGGCAGTGCTGGGTTAATGGTTGGACCCAATGATGTTACAGGACTTTTCCAACCTTAATGATTCTGCAATTATATGAATATATGAATCTTTGGCCAAAATCAGTACGGCCATTTCATGTTCCTTCTCTAAGCCCACACCATCTGCTCCTGTACATCTCACAGGCTAGAAAGTGGAAATGGGTCTTGCAGATGACACTGTGGCAGCCCAGGATGTAATTAGTGAAAAATTTTCTTTAGCAACAAATCCAGATGGCACTGAAAGGGAAGCAACCTGTGTCATGGGGACTAGAGCCATCACCTGGGGTCAAGGGAAGCAAATTTCTTAAATGGCCAAAAAAAAAAAGTTTGTGCAACTCATGTTTTCAACAGCACAGTCTGACATGCTTTTTATTTTATTCTCATGATTGCAAATCAGAGCATTTCAACAAAAATGACATTCATTTAGGGAAAAAAATACAGATTTTTGTAGAATTTTCAATTCTGTTAAAAGTATCTCCTTACCCTCACTCCTTCAAAATAAACTGAAGTTTTCAGATGGAAGTACCCAATAAGTGCTTGTGTCCAAGGGTGAGTGAGGAAGCTTAAGTTAATACAGAGAGCAAATCCCTGCATTGGGTTCCTTATGACAGTCCAGGGTCTGAGAACAAGGCTGGCAGCTCCAGTTGGCTGTTGTGTGCTGGGTTGCAAAAGCACTGGAGGAAGAGCTCTGGCTCCCTACTTCTCTTTCATATGAAAACAACAGTATTTTACAGGGAATGTTGAAGGTGTAGCAGTCACTAATTCATTTAGGTTAGAAAAGGCCTCCATGATCATTGACTCTAATCTTTAACTGATCACCACCTGACCAGAGCACTGAGTACCATGTCCATTCATTTGCTGAGCACTTCCAGGGATAGTGACTCCACCACATCACTGGGTAGCCCCTTCCAATAACTGGCAACTGCTTCAGAGAAGAAATTCTTTCTGATGTTCAACCTGAACCTCCCCTGGCACCGCTTCAGGCTGTTTCCTTTCATTCTGTCCCTGTTCCCTGGGAGCAGAGCCCGACCCCCCCGGCTGTCCCCTCCTGTCAGGGACTTGTGCAGAGCCACAGGGTCCCCCCTGAGCCTCCTTTGCTCCAGCCTGAGCCCCTTTCCCAGCTCCCTCAGCCGCTCCTGGGGCTCCATTCCCTTCCCAGCTCTGTTCCCTTCCCTGGACACGCTCCAGCCCCTCCATGTCTCTCCTGTCCTGAGGGGCCCAGAGCTGTCCCCAGCACTGGAGGTGCCTCAGCAGTGCCAGCACACGGGACGGGCCCTGCCCTGGGGCTGTGGCCACACCCTGGCTGGGACAGCCCCGGGGCCACTGGCCTCTTGGCCACCTGGGCACCCCTGGGCTCATGTCCAGCCCCTGTCCCAGCACCCCCAGAGCCTTTCCCAAAGGGCCCTTTCCAGCCCCTCTGCACCAGCCTGGAGCTGCAGGGGTTGGTGAGACCCAAGGGTAGGACCCGGCACTTCCCCTTGTTGCCCCTCACACCACTGGCCTCAGCCCATGGATCCAGCCTGTCCTGATCCCTCTGCAGAGCCTTCCTGCCCTCCAGCAGATCCACACTCCCACCCAACCTGGTGTCATCTGCAAACTTGCTATGGGTAGACTTGATCCCCTTGTCCAGATCATCGATAAAGATATTACACAGGTCTGGCCTCAACACCAATCCCTGGGGACAGCACAGGGACCGGCTCCCAGCTGGGTGTGGCACCATACCCCACCACTCTCTGGTCCCGGCCACCAGCCAGTTCCTAACCCAGAGAAGAGTGAACCTGTCCAGGCCCTGGGCTGCAGCTTTTCCTGGAGATGCCATGGGAGACAGTGTCAAAGGCTTTGCTGGAGTCCAGGCAGACAATCCACAGCCTTCCCTCATCCACCAGGCAGGTCACCCGGGCTTCAGAGATCAGGCTGGTCAGGCAGAACCTGCATGTCCCAAATCCAAGCTGGCTGGGTATGATCCTTTTTTTGTCTTGTATGTGCTGTGGGATCACTCTCAAGATGATCTGTTCCATATAAGATATTTTTGTCAAGGAAAAATAAGATGTGATACATAGCCAAATGAAAAGGACCGTGGATCCCACCCAGTCCTTGAGCCAACAGTTGAACCATGCTGGTTTAACTAGTCTACAGAAATAAAAGCATCTTTTTCACTAGTGCAAACTTTGCAAAAATTAGTCAAGAATCTGTACTAAAATTCTCAAATTCCAACTTGCTTTCAGACACAATGAATGCTTTTGCATGGCAAATGATTCCTCCCAGAAAAATAGCTACAAAATAGGTGAAGCCCTTCAAATACTGATATTCAAGTAAATGGCAACTAATATCAAGTAAGCTCTTATGAGAATATTCCATCAGGGTATAGATTTTTTTCTATCTTAGACTTGAATAAAACTTAATAAGAATTAATTCCACAGCATTTAGGGAGGATTTACATTTAGAACAAACTTAGTGTGCAAAAGGTTTTAGACAAGATCTGCAGCTAATAAAATGTGATATCAATGTAATGAAAAATCCTGAAGATCTGCAGCTAATGAAACGTGGCATTAATGTAATAAAGAAAAGTAAGCAAGAGAGCATCTAGATGTTCCTCAACCCTTCAAAGTCACCTCTCTGGAATCATGAAAATTTCATCATGAACAAAAAAAGCCAGTGTGGACATACCCAAATATAAAGTAGAAAAGACTTTAGGCTTTCTAAGTGGATGAGAAATAAAAGCACATTTGCTACAGTCTGGGTCTACTGAAGCCAAGCTTATGAAAAATTATTCTAGTACAGACCTTTAAACAGCAGAGGTACTTAATGTGAGAAAGATGCCAAAAAATGAGCAAGTAAGGATCATTCCTGAGAGCTGAGTTCTCGAGTATTGCAGAATGAGGACTGGTATCCCCAAAGCAGTATCCTGGTGCTGTTTGCAGCTGAAGTGTTGTTTTGGAAGACATTTGCTTCTCCACAAACAGACCTAGACACAAAAGAAGAGTGAACTTTAAGTACCATTTTGTAGTTTTTTAGTGCTGTAAAACTGCTGCCGTAGGGAAGGTTGATGTTCAGTTACAGCTGGAAGGTCCATCCAGCAGTATCAGCAGGCAGAGAGGCAGGCTAAAAGTAGAGTTCGGGTGACTGGTGGAATCAGAGGCAGTATAGAAAAAGTTTTGTCTCTGAATGTTTATCATTTTTAGAAATGCAAAAGCTGGTTTTCATTGCTGTTTTTAAATCAAATACAGAAAATGTTGTCTGTCGCTGTTTTAAATTGTTTTGAATAGTAAAGTACCCTGGGACCTTTGCTGCATGAAAGATAGTACCTCAAAGTGCTTTATTGTTGTAATTTCCATGGAAATTAACATTTACTTGCATGGTTATCACACTTTCCGTGTAATGTAGGGTATAACCATCTAAATCCCTTTGAAATACAGTCACTGAGGTATCATCAATCTGACTCAAGATTTGTTCTGCTTTTCTGCTTGAGTTTGCTGAACATTTTTGCTTTTCCTCCTGGTGTTGAGCTATACAAGTTAATGCTGAAATGTACTTTAAAATTCAGCAGCCATTTCCTTCTGTTTGGTTTTATTTCCCCATCTTTTCTATTCACTTTCTTGCCTATCCCTCGTTTTGTGTCCACTGCAGGCACTTAACAACTATATGCTGTTTACAGCACCAGTGGAAAGCCACAGAATGTAAATCCACAGGGAATTTCACCCATGCTCCGCACCCAGGCTGACATTCATCTCAAGTTGTCACAGTGGAGTCTTAGTGTTGATATTAGAGGGGAAAAAAGGGCTGTCACTCCCTGGAATAGGCTTCCCAGGGAAGTGGCAGAGTCACCATCCCTAGTGGGGTTTAAAAGACACATAGCTCTAGCACTCAGGGACATGGTTAGTGGTGGGCTTGGTTAGTGCTCAGCTAATGGTTGGACTCAATCATCTAAGAGGTCATTTCCAGCCTAAATGATACTATGGTTCTATGATCCAAGTTCAAGAAGAAGCACATCTATCATCTACTCTTCAGACAAAGGATTCCCACTAAATTTCTTCAGTCCTTCCTCCCCTGTGCTGCACCATGGGCATGTGCACACACACCCTGTGTGGACCTATCCAAACACTGACTGCTAAAATTGTAATAAAACACCTATGTAAAATTATGTTTTAAACTAGATGACTTGTAAAATGATCACAAGACATTAGCTGATGAAGATGCAGGAACTTTGAAAAGAAGGCAGATATTGGGTATGCAACTCAACAAACATTTTGCAAGTGTATGTGAGGGACTGCAGCTCTCAAAGAGCACATGGACTTCTGCTCCAGTGTTCATTCGCTGGGGACAAAGTGGGACATATTTCAAGAGGCAAAGAGGAAGGTAAAGAAAGAACTGTTAAGTGTGTCTCTGGAGCTCCTTGGAACACCAAACTGATAGCGTAAGTTAGCTCAGTAACTAATACATACCTAGAACCAGAGCCACTGCTGGTAAGTCTAAGTTAAATGCTGCATCACACTGTATTAGATTTATGTAACTGATTGAATTTTTGTAAATCTGTATTATTGCTTGATGGAAGTGGATTTCTATATTTATCTTGCAGTAACAAAACCAACATCCAGTTCCAGTGGGAACACTTTGTTTTCTATGCCTAGGATTACAGTCCAAATGACCTAGCCTTTACAGAAGTCAAGACAGCTCAAGAGACTGGTGGTATAGGAGCAATACAAAATACAGCTGGAAACTTCAAGGAAATCATACAGCTGAATTCCTGGTTATTAATTTTCACCTGTTGTTTATATTGTTTTCATCTAGAGTTTTCCTTCTAAAATTCACTATTTTAACAACATTGACACATAGTGACTTTATCTTCCCTCTAAAAATTAAACACTAACAATGATCCTTATAGAACAGCATGTTATTTCAAAGTATTGCTTTAATTACTTTTATAACACACCAATAAACAACTTCACCAAGGATTAGAATTATTTTTTTAATTAATTCAGTTTACTATTACTTAGCTGTCAGTGAAGGAGATATACCTGCTTTTAAGGGACATTATTAGGATGCAAAAGTTTTGACATTAAAGATAAGCCATGGAAAAATAGGATGATATCAACATTGGACAAAATAATATTAAACAGCATTAACAACAACCTTGCAGGACTTAGGACTTAGCAGCCCTAAAGTCTTTACATGGTCAATGACGCGTGAAACCTTGGAGCACTCATGTCATCCTGGTGTACTTCAGTTTTCCTGCCTGCTAACTGGGTGCTAATAATAGAAGGACATAACAAGTCACGATGAGTTGCAAAGTGCTGGAGAGAAGATAGACATCCTCATTAGTGCCACAGAGAAACAAATTGCCAAGAATCCTGTGTCTTAATGACTGTTATTCTATACAGTGAAATCCAAAATTCCCTGGCAGGAGGTGTTATAAATGGCCTTACCTAGAGCTGCTTTATCCATCTATCAAAGCATCAAAGGAGGAAGAGAAAATGGTAGTTAAATTTCTGCTTATTTTCTCTGGTGTTCTACTCTAAGTTAGTGCTAATGTCAATTAGGTATATTCATCAGCTTTGACATTTTGTACTTGACAAATTGATGAAGGTTTAGTAATGCAGTACAATTTTCCTTATCAAAACTTTTTTTTTGAAAGACTTTTAATTACTACACATCTTAACCAATATGGGTTTTACTTCTGATTAAAGTGGCCGTTGAAATCTTGACAATGCTTGACACACTCCATCTGAATTTAATTAACTTTTTTTTTTCCCTTTTTTATTAGCTGCTGTGAGGGGAAAGAGACTGGAAAAGCAAGAAAATTCAGCTTTATACATAGTAACAGATGCTCCTGGTATCATAGCAAAGTTCTGATTTTATTAACTTAATGAGAATAGCCAAATTAATCAATACTTAGTATTGAAGTCACAGTATTTCTTCTGGAGCTGGTGAAAAAAGTCATGAATCAAAGAATGTTTGAATCATAACAAGGGGTTGGGTCAGAGGGACTTTAGAAATCATCTAATTCTGACTCCCTCCCACAGGCAGGACACCTTCCACTATCCCAGGTTGCTCCAAGCCCCATCCAGCCTGGCCTTGGACACTCCCAAGGATGGGGCAGCCACCCCGTTCTCTGGGCAACTTGTGCCAGAGTCCCACCACTGTCACAGCCAGGAATTCCTTCCTAACATCCCATCTAACCCTGCCCTCTGGCAGTAGGAAGCCATTCCCCTTTGCCCTGTCACTCCAGGCCCTTTCCCAAAGTCCCTCTCCAGCTTTCTTGGAGTCCCTTTAGGTACTGGAAAGGACTCTAGGATCTCCCTGAAGACTTCTCAACAGTCTCCTCTTCTGAACAATCCCAATTCTCTCTCAATTTAATGATTATGAACATGGCAAAAAGATACTGTTATGAAGCACAAATCAGTTGATTTATATTGGATTTTTGTAAATGGTGAATTTATTTTTCAATAATCATGACATTTCAGAGAATAAAAAGAATCTGCCCTGTATGAAATAAGAACAATCAGAGAAATGCAGAATAATGCTTATAACAATTCCTTAACAAATTCTACCATACTTGCTTAACTTTTAACTAAAAATAGCAGATGTTACAGAAAATGTGGGTTTCATGATCAAGAATCCAGGAAACTTTTAATCTTCATTCATATTTGTGGGTATGATTTTAGAATCTTGACAAAGTCATGGTTGCCTGGTATGGCAGCTCTCCAGGGTTTCATCATACCAAGTCATCATCAGTGATGAGTACACCCTAGAATAAATTTAAATCATCACTTTTTTCCCCTTTCCTCACCAATGAGAGATTCTAGAAATTAAAGTTTGCTTCGAATTTTGAGAAAGAGTCATAAACAGAAATAGAATAGATCTTATTGCTTCTAGAAGTCCATTGTTTTCATGCTAATATAATAGAATCATTCATGTTTGAACCTTAGCAGGTTTCTATTCCAGCCTTCTGCTCGAGGCAGAATTGCCCTGAATTCAGACAAAGTTCCTGTCAGCTTTCACCTGTGTCTTCCTGGGTGAAAGAATTCACTGCTTTCTTAGGCAACCTGTTCTAATGCATATCATTTCACCACTCTTGCCCTGAGAAATATTTATTCATGTCAAATTGTAACCATCTCCATTCCAATTTATGACCATTTTCTTTTGTCCTCCTGCCACCAACCTCATCAAATACTCTCCACTCAGGAACTCCTTGCAGGTATGGAAAGGATGCTGTCTGGTACACCCTAAGCCATTTCTGCTCGTGGCTGGATAAGCTCAGTTCCCTCAACATCTCACAGGGCAAATGCTCTGGACCCGAACATTTTGTTGGCCTTTTCCAGACTCACTGCAGTTTATCAGTGTATTTCTTATACCAAAGTGTTCAAAACTGGCTCATCACACATAAAGAAAAAGGGATATCTGTATCTCTTCCTAAGGCAACTTAAACTAGTATTAGCCACCCTTCTATAACTCAGCACTTTGCAGACTTTTAGCAATAGATGATGAAGGAAAGTATTTCTAACTTGAATTTACTTAATTTTGGTGCAGCAGTTATTAACACATTAAACACACCAAGTTTCATATTACACAGGAATTAAATTTAACACAATTAAAATCTATACCAAACCCACAATATATCAGCTTTCAAAGCAAAAGCCTACTAAGATGTCTCTGGAGATACTAGCAAACCCTATGCATATGTTATATGATTACTTATTTTTATAAAATACATGAAAATAATTGCTTGTTAAATCTTCCCTTCATATGAAAGCTGAAACCTTGCTTCCTATCGACATCCATGGGAGATTTTCCATGAACTTCAACAAGAGTCATAACTCATCCAGAATATATAAACAGTGCCTCTGTCTGAATATGAATTCAAGCATTAAGCTATAAATAATAAATGCAGAATTTGAATTGAAAAATAGGCTTTTTTTTTTACAAAATGTGATGCCTGAATTACTTCTTAGACACTGCATGAGAGACACAGCCCAGGGCGACTTAAACAGCCATGAGTTACTTTAGGATCTTCTTAATTTCTATAGGAAATGCTGTCAGTCATGCCCTGAATCCAGGCATCCCATCCTTATCCTTACTCTTCCTGTTAACTCAGTGGTAGCACTTCCCCTGCAGTAAGGAATCAGGATGTATATGATTTAATGCTGCTGAGAGCTGCTTCTGATTCACACTTTTATTTCTCTTCCTAATTACTGAACACTATTAAAAATGCTGAAAGCAAAGGCATTGGATTAAATCTCTATAAATGAAAATCAGACAGAAAACTTCGTAGAAACTTTGCAAAATTGCATTAAAGTAAAGTGAGTTGATAGAAACAAAAAGCTGAAGTTGTAGTGGAAGAAACAAACCCAGCTCTTCCCATTTCTCACATCCATTGAGCTACCAGTTCATCAGGATGTGTAAATGCTTTCATTCAACACTATTGTGTCGAATTTCCAGGAATCAACTACGAACAAGTAATAATAATATTATAATAATGAAAGTAGTAGAAGTACCAGTATTGATTCTTGGAAGACAAAGCAGAAACTGATATTCTCTGGTTGTTCAGTGCTGTTTGGACAAGACCTCCCAGATATGAGAAATGCTCTGTTTCACCCTATTCATATCTCTGCATTGAATTTTGGATCCCTACATCTCAAGCAGGCTCCTATTTATTTGATTTAGTTCCTGGTCTTTCCTCCTTCTTGATTTTTTCAGTCTGGATCTTTCCTCAAGGCATCACTTGACACCGTTGGGGTTGCCTGAGGCCGCACAGTGTCTAGCCGCAGACGTCCTTGGCTTCTGCTGCAGCAAACAGAAAAGGCTGGCTCCTTCACAGGGAGCGAGCCCCAAACAGGGATGTTGAAGAGACGTCGGTGGAGGCAAAGGATGAGAGAGGGGTCTTTTGTGGTCCCAGCTGGTTTTTTGCAGGTGGAGGGTCCAGGGACAACAGACCTGGGAATGGAAGGGTCCAAGGTTCTTATACTCGGAACAACATCGGTGGAACGAGAGGAAACAACCAATGGGGATCTACTAAGAGGCAGGAGCCAGCAGGGGAATAACCAATGGGGATAACTTGTGGGAGGAGATTACATGAACCAACAAATGGGGTGTCAAAGAAGGAAGAACTTTCTAGAACTAATACATCAGTAATTAGGGGAAATACATAAACATGAACTCATACATAAAACTGGGTGGAGAACTCCTAAGCCAATAAACTTGAAACATGCAAACTAAAAACCACTGGGAACATGGGAAATCTCTGTAACCGAGGGGCAAGAATTAAACCTCTGTGTTCTGGAGGCCTGTCCACCATTCCTCTGAATGTTCTGTTGCAGTGGCCACTGCCACATGCACCGCAACATCACGTCATAGGTGTTTACCCATGAGCAGGTCTTGACTGTTCTTGAAATCAGTGTATCTGTGTGAAAACAAAATATTCTCAGTGCAGTGTTGTCAGCAGAAGGGCAGAGCATGAAAATGTGTATTCTTTCTTGAACCAACTCAGTAAGAAGAAAGCACAATAAAAGCTTTCTGACTAATTTAAGACTTTCTAAGGGGACTGATGTGAACTTCTAAGTTCACTTCCAAACAAACCAGAGGCTGTAGAGCTGCTGAGTTATCTCTGCCATGACAAAGCCCTTGGCTCTGCAAGCTCCCTGGTCCTGTAGGAATCACCCTATTTTCTCCAGGCAGAGAATTGTTTGTCATCACATGTCACTGCCGGACTACAGTTCAAAGGCAAAACTCGGCCTCAAGCTTACACAGAGCCACATTCCCAAATCCATCTGTACTTTTTCCTGTAACCAAAAGAAGTGTCTCTTGCTAGTCAGACACACCTTTAACAGCAGCTGAACAGTGAAAGGAAGAAGATGCATCTTATTTGACAACCTAGTTCATGTATCCCAGTTGTTCCTGGCTGCCTCCCAGAAGCACCATAAAATGTTCTCCTGTAGGAGCCAAATATCCCCTTCCATTAAAGGCACAGAATGCAAGAAGTTGTAAGTAGTAAATGCTATATACTTTTTGCAAGCATGATGGAGTAGAGACATCAGGATAATGGGTAATAATGAAAAGGAAAATCAGCAAGCAAGTCTCTGTAGTCATATAGACCAAACTGACTGTATGACATTTCAATTCTGAATGAATGTCATAAACCATAGAAAATACAGGTTTAATGAATATGCCTACATAAAAGCATAAACAAGACAAACCTTTTCACCGCAGTGTTTATATTTACAGCACATAAGTTACAAATTAAATTTACTCTGGGATGTGCTTCTGATACGAATGACTTTTCTGTAGAGAAATATTATCCGTAATCATCAGATCACTGAGAGCAGGAAGGATCCATTAGTGATGTTGGGGATGATGAACTGAAGTAGCGTTTAGTGGGTTTTAATTATGCTAAAAGATGAAAGTGCTCGGGAAAGGGTGTAAGTCATACCAAAGGGAAGAAAAATGAACTGACTTTATTTAAATAAGTAGACATGTTTATTTCAAACAATTTTAAGCTGATTGCTTATTACATTAATATGTTTTAGGAAGTTGATCTATTCCAGTACTATGCAGTTACATTGTTTAATATTGGCAGTCAAAATATTGAAAAACTATGAGTCTTGGCTATAAAATTTTTAAATTATAAGATTAAAAAATATGTACAAGAATTTTTCATATTTTAGCTGCAGAGATATACAAAATCCTCACTGCAATCAGATTATTATCGTTATAATTTTCAAATGAAGGTTTCCTCAAGGGCTCACAAGATCAGACTTTAAAAATGGTACCGGGATGAAATACTGCCTTCACTGAGGTAAACAGAAAATGTACTCTTGATTTCAAGCAGATTTCAATATAACAAAATTTGTAATAAAATTGTAGCATGTTGGACCTCTTCTGCTTGTAAATTAACAGCATCTCTCTGGTAACACATTGCAGCCTGGGGCTTGATATAAAACTTCTTAGAGCAGAGTGAATTTACAAAGAGTCTGGGCCTTGATTCATTACCATGTACCCCTTTAAACCTTCAGTAATTACATTAACTTTACAAGTGCCAGACAGAACAGACTCGTGTTCCTTGACAGGTCACCCTGAATCCATGTATTCCTCCAGTTTCCTGACTAAGGCAGAGACACAACTGCTGTGTGCCACAGCACCAACACTCTCCCTTGGCCATCCCAGCTACAAGACAACTTCTAGCCATTGTTAAGAGGGAAAAGGGAGGTGATATACGTCCTGTGGCTGCCTCCAGATGTTTGCTTCTCGCAAAAAGACCTCTAGGTCTTTGTTGAAAGCAGAATGACAATTTGCATAACCTCTGTGCACACCAAAAAGTCTATTATACTCACTGATACCTTCAAGAACAAAATACCTTTTCCTTTTGTTATCATTACATGAGTTTTTTTATGGATAGGAGTGTGCAATTCCTTGTTGACATCAGCACTGTGCCTGGAGAATGAGCTTTTCATTGTTGCTTTCCACAGTAGCTGATGCTCTAGCCATGAGTTTTTTTCCTTACAAGGTGTCTCAAAGTACTTACATCCAGCATGTAATTTTTTGCTCCTCTTCATATTTCGTGCTTTAATCTCTGTTAAACCAAGTCCTAACATGTTCACAGCCCTGTACCACAACCCAAATCAATTTTCTTCCAATTTTCATGGCCTGAACTCCCTCAGAAATGTAAATTACAGGGCAACATGGTGCATGAAACTTGACTTAGACAAAGCCAGCCCTTTGGCTTGCAGAACACAGTGGTCATCCCATTCCATTACTTTTATCCATATACCTGGATAATAGACAGACAGGTGCTTGCACTTGTTTTAAGTTAGGAGCTTCTAGCATTAATATGCTTTGTTACTGGCCCATTTCTAAAGCCTCTCTTCAAAGGCTTCAGTGAATGGCCTCAATATGCTTCTAATACATCAACAGGTGTTTTACTGAAGGCTGTGGGAGCGCAGGATTGTTGCTTGGCCATTCATGCTAATGTATGCCTAAATATTATAAAGTAATATAAAGAATAAAAATATGGTCTCTGAGCTACCTGCAAAATAGAGTACCCACCCCTGGGCTGCAGAGTTATCATGACTCTAATAAGACAATTTTTTAATTGGACATTAAGCATCATTTTCCAGTTATCCACTAATTGAATTTCATTTAAGGCTTTTCCATTGGGAAAAAACCCATATGTTTTCCCCAGAAAAAGCTCACCCTGCTTTCCTCCTACCTTTCAGCTTAACACTTCAGTGGGCTTTGTGGTCTGCTATATTGAATTTCTGATTATGGATAAGATGTTTACAACACAGATGATAGTTATGAGTAGTGCATCTCAGAGCAAATTTAATTTGTTTCCACTGTGCTGTACACAAAAAAAGAAAAAAGAAATATAAACCCAATCTTGTTTATGGTTTTATAAAGTCATATTCATTAAATCCATATACTTGGCATTTCATGTAATTTTCTCCATAAAAAATAAAAGTGTTATTTTTGTTTGAGCTTATTTGACGGCAGGGATTTACCTCCCAGTTGTTGCTCTTCATTACGAAGAGTTACCCAGGACAGCTCCTAATATTCAGAGCTGCGTCCTGCTCAAATCTCCGTTGAATGTAAGAGAAAGGTTTTTAGCTGGAATAATACAAGCATGGTAACAGGGCAAGGGGACCTATCTTGTTTAATTGGACTGACGTACATAGTTTAATATTAAGACCTAATCTAATCCTGCTAATGGAAAAATTTAATATTCTGATAGAATCACTTAATGAAATAGAATATTATATCCTGTGTTAAGATAGAGAGAAAAAAACTTTAATTTGCACAACCTTGATAGTTCAGTATGTATTTTTCATTAGCAATCATATGATTCTAATCCTTAGCCCAATGCCAATGTTTTCTTTTATTTGGTGGTTTCAGATAAAACCTCAGAAAATCTTGTTTTAAAATAAAGTCATATTTCACCTTGATATATGACATCTGGTTAGGGGTCTGTCGCTCTGACCGAGGAAGAGGTGACCGGTCCAGAGGGATGGTCCCATAAGGAATCGCCTTCCCAAGGCCCAGTGTCTTCCCTCAGCTGCTGGCAGGAGGGCCCTTGCAGAGACTGTCAGCTCTTTAGTGATTGTCAGCTTGTGATTCTAGCTCAGCTCTGCAGGGCAGCCTCCAGGCCAGACCAGAGAGAGACGAGAGGTTCATGTAGCTGGTTCTGCATGAAGTAGCTTTATTGTTGGTCCGTACTCCTGGTCCATGCTTCGGCGAAGGGGAAGGCCAGGGACGAGCCCTCTCCCTCGCAGGGGCAGAGGGCTAGCTTTTATAGGGCTACAGGGGGTGGGTGTCAGAGGGTAAAGACCAATGGGTTACAAAGGATCTGCATAGGGTTTCCCAGAGGATTCTGGGTCTGTCTTTTTCTCACCATAACTGAGAGTAGCTGCCTTCCCAGGGGGGTCCTGCTGGGAGATTGCTCCATCTCCTTATCTCAGCGGTGTCCCTCCAGGGCAGTGGCTGGGCATACCCTACATTGATATGGTAGATTAAATGAAGTATTGTTTGCTACTTGATGGCTTTGCTGGTTAAGATGGTTCTGCAGCCTCTTGTATTTGGTCATGCTGTGGGGTTCAACCACAGAATCACAGAATCATAGAGTGGTTTGGGTTGGCAAGGACCTTAAAGCTCATCCTGTTCCAAACCCCTGCCATGGGCAAGGATGCCTTCCACTATCCAAGGTCACTCCAAGCCCCATCCAACCTGGCCTTGGACACTTCCAGGGATGGGGCAGCCACAGCTTCTCAGGGGAGCCTGTACCAGGGCCTCACCTACCTGCCATATCACAGCATGGTGGGCACAGCATGGTGTTGTAGGATCCTAAACTACTTTTATGGTAGGTTAATTCTGCTAAGAACACTATTCAGACCACCTTCTGACTGCCCTAAAGGAACTGACGAGTCCTCAATGCATAGAAACGCAAAGAAATAAATGTTATCCCCTGTTTGTCTTCGGAATGGCATCTGGCATTGGTCAGCAGGTAGTGAGCAATTGTATCGTGCACCACTTGTTTGGTTTTTCCCTTTTTATTATCGTTGTTATTTACTGTTGTTATTACGTTTTGCTTTGTTTTCAGTTATTAAACTGTTCTTATGTCAGCTTACAACTTTTGATTCTCCTCCCCATTCACTGAGGTGTGGGGGAAAGAGGGGCTGAGTGAATGGCTGTGTGGTGCATAGTTGCCATGGCACCATCTCAGCATCCTTTGATCCTGGTGGCTAGTGCTTCCATGATTCCTTTCCCTTTCTCTATTGAAGCACAGAGACAAGTTTGTAGGATATCACACAATACTGCAGACAGCAAAATAGATGCTCATATTCACACTTGGGGAAATCTGTGATATACTTCAATGTCATGAACATCAGCTAAAAAGCAGAACAAGTGAATGTTTTCAGTGGTTTAAGAGATTGAAAAAGTCAAAGAAGTTTGGTGTAAGACTGCCTGTTGGCAGTGTTGGTAGTTTCTAGCTGGTAGGGATCTCACAGGTGGGTGCAGGATGCAGCTCCAGCATGGCTTTCTATTCATGGTTTGTTTTGTGCTGGGGTGTGCACTGTTTGTGCTTATCACAAAGTAAGATTTTGTTTATGTTTAAAGTTTTTTGTGGGAATGGACCCTCCATCACCAGGTAAAAATTGCGTATGAGCTCGGCCATGATGTGTTGGGTTGGAAGTTCCCATCATCTGTTCCCCACCTAACAGGACATCATTACTCTCCTATGTGGATCTTGGGAAAGGAGTTATATTACATTTCTTCCCTTTAATGCTGCTGTAATTTGAGTGAATATCACTGGAATTAAGAATTGCTGGACAGAAGTAATTATCATCTGTCAGCAGAACACGACTAAAAAAAAGTGAAAATAAAGGATAGAGTGATCATGTCAGTGTTTTTCACTTATGTCTGTAGGTTCTGATCATTTTGTGTTAAAAATCCTTAACTGAATATTGAATCTCACAGTAAATTCTCAGGTGTTTTCTTTTCCAGATGAAAATTCCGTTAGCATACCTTACATACACAGTTGAATGAATATTTCCTGTGAAAACGCCATGAAATTTAGTTTTCAAAGGCCCTGTAACCCATCTCACTCCTATCCTAATATATCTTGATCAAGTCTTTCATGTATACAGCTATGTTGAAAATTCTATCATACATATTCATAGACCAGTTATTACAGATACAGTAATTGCTGCTTTACATGCTCCACAAAGTTTTATAAAATATTAATTGCCTATTATTCCTACTGCAGGTGGAAACACATGAAAGATGGCTCCCTCCTGTAATATAATAAACTCATTTTCAAGTTACTTTATTGCACTCTGGAACAGAGATATGTGCACTGAAACCTGGCACAGTCTCAAGCTACATGATGCTATTCTGAATTTCTATTGCCCCAAAGTTAAGATTTTGACAACTTTAAAGTTAGTAACAGTGAGGTTTTACTTTTAAGTGTGTCTAGTCTGTGAGATAGGTACATGGGAACAGATTCCTCAGGCTATAGACAGATTTTCCAGGCAAGAGGCCATGGTCATGCACAGACATTTTTTTTTTCCCATGGTAATAAGAACATACATTCGTGGTCTTTTTCTGACTTGTGACTAAGATATGTTCAGGGCTCATCCTGTGTGTATTGCGTTCACTTAAAAAAACATAGGGATTTAAAAAAAAGGCAGAGAATCCCCATGCTGAGAGACTTCATCCACATGGATTACACACAGCAGCAGAGTGGTTTATCAGACCTGTGGGAATAGAAGACAAAGCTGATTCTGAAATAGCCTGGAAAATGAGTTGGTAGAAAAGGAAAGAAGTGTCCCTACCTGATGGTCAATACAAAGACTTGAAAGAATAGCTGGGGGGTTAATGACTTTTGGAAGGAACACTGGGGCTGTAGATTAATTAGGGTTTAGATGGGAAGTAATTTAATCTTTGAAAAAAATGGATTGACCTTACTGTTTTCAGCTCTACAGAGGCATTCAGGCCCTTACATTGGACAATGCTTATTCCACAGTAAAAATCCCCTGAAACGTGTGCAGTAAGAGCATCTGGTCTCCAGGAACAACAACAACATCACTCTGTGACACCCTTCTTTCAGTCTGCACTACTTCTAAATATATGACAGCCTTGTGGTAGAGTCCTTGTGGAGATTCTTGATTACACAGTTTTAATTCTTTCTGGAACAATGAAAAAGGAGACCAACAATCTGATGATCTCTCTAAGGTGTCATGCCCTAAGGGCTGGATTTATGTGCAGCATGAGTTGTTGAAGGATCTCAGAAGGAGACTGCAGAGATCTCAAAAAAAGAGATTACACACATCAGAATTGTCAAGCAGCCTCAATTTTAAACTGGAAGTTGTGATCTGAAATCATAACCCCACTGAACAGGTAAGTCTCACAGCGCACCTCAGTGAGGTGTGGATGTTTATAATTACCTAATCTGGCTCTGGTGTTGCCAGTTTAGGGAGTCTCTAAACAGAGACACAGGGCCTAGTACAGAAAGGAGACACTGTTTGCTCTGCTCAGGGTACAAGGTGGAGGTTTTCATAAATCAAGCACACTGATTGTCAGAACTTTACACTACATATTCATTTCAGCAAACAAAGAAATCACAGTTCATGGGCTACAAGTTACCTAGTTTTCTTATTAATTAGTATTCTACTATCTATTGGTTAATGATTCTCACTCTTCTCATGCTGATTAGTCTGCATGCTTGATCTTCCTCTTCTTTTGAGTCGGGGGTTTCTTGGGTCAGAGGTGGTGATTTTCCAGTGCCAGACTTGAGATGCTGTGAATTGGCTCAGATCCCTTGCATCACACAGGGCACAGGGACCAGTGGTGCCAGCCAGGTGACAAGAGACACAGCAGGAGCTGACACTCAGCAGGAAAACCCCAGACTATAAATCCGAGGTGGTCCATTGTTCAGGGCACTTCCTTTGAAGTTTTGAGGCCTGTTTCACTGTTTCACTGAAAGGCAAGACCCCATTTCCCATTCTCATTCTTTGTAACTCTCTAGGGGAATTGTTAACTGTTTCTTGCCCTTGACATGTCAGCATAGCTGGAAAAAATACAATCACGGAAAATATATGGGTTATGTGGGGCCCTACAGAGATAAATCCTCACTTCTTCTGCAATCACAATTACATTACATAGTATGTAATGACAATGCAGAATTTAGGCAGGCAAAAACTAGACACTTCAGCATTAGAAACATGAGTCTCAACAACACCAGGAAAACAGTATAAAAAATAACCTTTTATTATTATTGTATACTTTAAAAATTCTCTGGAAAGAATTTTGCTGAAGCAGAAACAAGCAGACAGAACCCTGAATATAATCCAAATTCATAGAGGGAAGTAAACACATCATTATATAGGCTATAGGTATTAAAAAAAAAAATTGTTTTCTCATTTTTAATTTTAGGTCTGATATCTGAAATTAAATAAATGTTTAACTCTGCAAAACTTCTGAAAGTAATCTCACAAGTTACATACATACAAGTAGTGTCTTATGATTGATCCACTAGTCAATAGTGTTTATGAGAAATCAAGAGCTAAAGAGGTAGCTGGAAAATTGTAGCTACATTTGGGATTTATTAAGATTTTCTGTGTATTCAAGGTTGCCAGAATCCAGAAAAACACCATCATGGAATTACTGAAGCAGCTATTGCTGTTTTCAGTCTTTGCATCCTTGATCTTAGGTGTAGTCCTTGGTATCAATTGCTGTAATCCATCTGAATTTGTCACAGCAACAGAGATCGTAATCTATCAATTACTTTATACTGGGTTTAAATATAATTAGCTGGAAAAGCTATTAACTTCCTTCAGAGAGGAGATTCCACCCTCTTTTTGTTAATGTGGAAGCAGACTTCATGATTAGCAAATGGAGAAAAGTGGATCTTAATTTTTTTCCTCTTTCACATGCTTGATAGAGGATATTAGGAAGACATTTGTACTTATATGAAGTTAATTTGCCTGGATTTCATTTAGAAGTTTTGGGCTTATTCATTCTTCTACTAATTCAGGAAATTTCCTTTAGAAGTTTGGGGGCTATTCAATTTTCTATTAATTCAATTGGTAGATTGTGCCTGACATAGAGAAGCTGCCTCAACTAAGGGAAAAATTTGTGGGGTCTTTTTACAGTTAAGATTTTCCATTACTGTGATCTACCTAATCAGCTGTATTATCTATTGCTTTGTTAGAAAAGCTGCAGTGCATTAAGGGCTCCAACATGGTCCTAAAGTATATTCAAATTTAAGCCAATTTACATCACCGATCTACTCCTAATGGTAAAGAAATAATTGAACAAAATGTTACAAAGGCTTCAAGATGTAGCATTAAAAAAAAGGCTTTTCTGAAAACATATTCTCAGAACATCATGTAAATCTTGGACAACATGAGAAATCCTTTCCAAATTTGTGCCAAATAAACCTGTCAAATTACATGCCACCTATTTGAAAGTCAAATGAAAAGCTTTTCTCACAGGGAATATGTTCCTTGATTATCCCTATGAACACAGCTCACTTCTGTTGACAAGAAGTCTGTTAATAGGTTTTCTCACTGTCATCAAGCAGCAGAATTTGAAGTGCGTAAGAGTTAACAAAACTGTGTATACTATGAACCAAAGACATGCACAAAATAGAGGAAGAAAACCCTGAGTAATGTGGTGAAGCAATTGAAGGAGAACTCAGAATTTTGCCTAGAATATATTTCCTTCATAATAACATTGCTCATCCGATTCTCCCTTCTCTGAACTCTTTAAATTACATTGTTGCTTATTCAGTCATAAAGAATGAAATGTGGGGGGAAAAAAAGGCCAAGAAACCTTGGGATTTTATAAAGACTTTTAATTAAGTTTTCTTCAAAGTTTTGTTTTATTCTGGAAGAAAATGTGAAATCAATTCTACTTTTAAGCTTATGATAGGAAGTTTTCTTGTGACTACGCAAAGTACTGAATTCTTAAGTCTTCCTGTTGTAATGTTCTGTTTTTAAAAAGTTAAAGAGAAAAACCCTTTCTCTGTTGGAAACAAGGTAAGTATTGCTGCTTTTGTGAAGTGCATTTGTTGTATTTATATCTTTATGAAGAAATGTTTTGTCTGTGTCAGTCAGAGACTTAATGGATGGTGAAGAACAGCATAGAAGATATTCCAATTTCTACTTCTTAGAAAATCTGGATTTTAGATTTGATTATAGGTGTGAATTTTATTTCTTTATTAAAATAAAATGCAATAAGCATGACTGTTGTCCCTTCCTACCCACCGTTTCGATTCTTTTGTGTTCTCTTTGAGAAAACAGCGACACCAAGAAATTATACTTAGCCAGCTCACCAGTCCTGCAATTTTAACACATGGCTCATGGTTAGAATCACTGAATCATAGGATAATTTAGATTATAAAAACCCTCTAAGATCATTGTATCCAACCAATAAACCAGCGCCACTGTATTCACCACTAAACCGTATCCCCAAGTGCAACACCCACACACCCTTTGAACGCTTCCAGGAACAGTGATTCTACCACTTCCCTGGGCAGCCTGTTCAATGCTTTGCAATCCTTTTGATGAACAAATGTTCATGTAATCATAGAAGCATAAAATTTCCTGAGTTGGAAGGGACCTACAAGGATGATCAAGTACAACTCCTGGCCCTGCACAGACACCCCAACAATCCTACCCTGTGCATCCCTGAGAGCGCTGTCCAAATGCTCCTGCAGCTCTGGCAGCTTTGGGGCTGTGACCATTCCCTGGGCAGCCTGTTCAGTGCCCAACCACCTTCTTGGGGGAAAAAGCTTATCCTAATATCATTCCTCCCAGTTTGCTGGAGAGATATGCAGATTGTGTTTCTTTCGATCAATAATTTGCAAGACAGAACATTAGAGGGAGACATCCCATTATTGTATGTTAGAATACCTTTTTCCCTGCTCAGGTAGATGAACAACCTATTTCCCCTGCCATTTGAGAAGGTGTTTCCCATGCTCTATATGGACCTATAGATCCTTTCCAGCTAACCTGCTAAATCTCTCCCTCCTCTTTCTCTACAAAAGAGTTAATGTCCTCTGTGAAACCATTAATAGTTTCAGATCTGTACTTTCCTACCGCCTAAATATCATCCAGTGCATCCATTTACCTCTTTATTTTGTCTATCTATCTGATTTTACCCATATCTGATTGCTATTTACCCTGGCAATGCACTCTGGATCCAAAAGCAAAGAACAATTCTTGTACATTTTATCTTGTGCCTCAGTTGTTACTTCTTGACGCTATTCTTTTTTTTCCATTCCCACTTATAGTGCAAAAATACACCCCTATCTAATGTTTAGTCATTTTGATATGCCTCCTATCTAATTTGTTCAATTTAGTTTCCTTTTCCTATGTGAAACCAATACAGAATAAAGAGGGGGGTGTTGTTAATAAAACCCACAACCAACAAAACCAATATAAAATAGCTCCCCATTCACTTACTAATTTCCTTCCTAATATTCCAAGACATATAAAGAAAAATAGATAGGAAATGAATGTATTAAGATTCTGATCATGTGTGCTAATCTATTTTTTTAATACTAGGTAATTCCCAGATGCTTCTCATAATTACCTCTCATCATTTAGTAGTAGCACAGGAGAAAGCCTTGCAAATTTTCTTGTATTCACATGCAATTGGAACAAGGTCACTGGCTAGAACCAAGGACAACAGCTGACAGTAAAACCTTTCTTCATGCCACTTTTCTATTACTAGGAAAAAATAATAATTACATTTTTGTTTTTGTGAGAAATAAGTGAAAACTAAGATATTCTATGACTTTAGGCCTTTAGCAGCATATTTAAAAACCTATGGGGTTTTGCTTTTATCCGTTTGATTTTTCCCAAAGTCTGAGTGTAGTGTTTTCATAATCTTAATATCAGAGGTAATTCTCTGCATTGTTTGAGACTTGAACTCTACAAAGTAGGCCAAGTATGCAGAAACTGAAATACATCAACACAGAAAATAAAACTAGATAACAAACCTTACTGTTCTAAAATGCACAAAGGGTAACCAGAGTTGTGTATTATTTAAAAAAAAAAAAAAAGAAAAAAAAAAAGGTAAATCACTTAAGGGTTATATCCCTGACCTAGCTTTTGCAAGACATTCTGTCTTATTCCGGTAAAGAATTGGCCACTAAAATTCTAAACCTGTAAATTTAAGAATTTTTTTTTTTTTTATCATTGTGTACAGTTTTAACACAGTGCTTCTAACAAAGGAGTTATGCAGTTCATTAATTCCCGCAAATGATTATTCACATGACTTATTATAACAGACTGGAGGATGTATGCTCCTCTTCATATTTGGAGATGCACAAGAATCAGACTCATCAGGACTAATGGCAATTATGAAGGTATATATTCCACACTCCCTATTTTAACCTGGGTGAGACTAACAGCCTATTAATATTAATACATCAAAAGCAAGCACTGTGCAGATTAATGGAGATAGTTAATATGGAAAAACTGTGTCTGCCTTTTGACCTTAAACCAATACTTAGCTTTAATGTACTTAGGAATTTAAATACTTTATATGGTCAGAATGTTGTAAAAAACCCCATCAGTTTAAATTCTTATTCATTCTTTATTGAAATCAATGAGATTCTGTTAATCTTTGGAGAAGAAAGTGTTTTGAGACCAGGGGAGGGAAGTGGTATGAACAGTTCCGATAGATTCAAGGGAACACCAAGGATGAAAAATAAGAGTCAAAAACAAGAGTGAGGTGTTTATTGTCCACAGGAGAAGGGAAGATAATAAAAGGAGTGGTGTGATGTACAGGAAGGAAATATAAAATAATGCGTCATGAAAACTTCAGAATTAGAAAAAGGTATTTCGATGTAAAGCAAATGTTCTAAACTTATGTTTTCTGAAGAGGTATGTTAGTTAATGTCTTATTAATCTTTTTTATTGCTCATGACCAGCCTTCTTCTGAGTTTTCTTTAACAAATCATCTGATGGCAGAAGGACTTACCATGTCTTTACCTTTAACGTGGTCTCTGAATGCCTGGGTGTGTCATTTCTCTCCAGTTATCCCACTACTCTGTGTGGCTCACAGCTGCATTGTGACACCCATACTCCTGTTTATGAGATTTTACTTATTTCTTTATGTGAATTCTTTTATTATCTGAGACACACCTGGTCACCCAAATGAAATGATGACCTCATGCAATTGCTTCATTTACTGCATTTTCTTTTGCATCCTTTACTGAGAGACTTCTGCAAAGGCTGAAGTTCTCAAATCCCTTTTTGCACTGCTCAATCCCCAGGAAGCATGTAGAGAAAAAAGGGACAGCCTAATAGCAACAGACTACCTGCACCCAGACAGAAACATGAGGCAGTCTAAAATAAAACTCAAACCTTTAAGAAGTGATGGTGGGAAGATAAAGAGCAGACAGATAAGGCATGCAGATAAAGAGGCAAAACACTGTGGGACAAGCCTAACGGCCTTCAGGAGTGTGACAGGGTGGAGAGATTAAACACTACACACTCTGTCAGCTCCTAAAGGATGTAAAATGCACATTCAAAATGGGAAGGCTGATGCCAGATGAAGAAGAACCTGGGAGATGTGAAAAAATATGCTATGCCCTTTGTTTTCCATGCCATTGCAAGAATTCACATCTGATCACCAGAGGCATCTAGGTTCTTGGGAGTATGTGTCTATGCAGAATTCAGAGCAAATTATGTGCAATTTCAAAATAAAATGACCTTTCCATTCCATTCAGAGTTGCATTGATAATTACTACATTGTTGCCACTGTGCTGAATTGCCTTAGCTTCCCCCTGAAGTCAATCAAATTATTTACATATGTTTTGATAGGTGTACTCTAATAAAAGTGTCATGCTGCACAAAGAAAATTAGACAGGTTTTTGGGGTCCACAGCTGAGAGCCGACCTTGCTTTCAAAATCACCTTGGGGATGAGGGGAACAAAAATTTAAGGAAAGACCAAGCAAGTGAAAGAAAAAGGAAAATCTTTGCTTTGATTGTTGAGATCAATGAGACAGTCCTCAGATGAGCGTGATCCTTTGGCTGTTCTCTATAGTGTGGTAGTTGGTCAGCCCAAATATTTTTCTCACAGTACCTATCTAGTTTCCAACAGAACCTGCTCATTAGCTGTTCCTGCTTGTGGTGCTATTAACAGTAATTGGAGCACACTTGATCATGTCCAGGTACTGCATAATGATTGAGCACCCTGGTCTAGTGGATGGTGTCCTCCCATGGCAAGGAGGTTGGAAATAGGTAATCTTTCGGGTCCCTTCCAACCCAAACATAGAATTCATTAATTCTACGATTGTGTTTTGAGCTTTGTGCCTGCATATTTTTCAATAATATTTAATGGGAATATATGTGACATTGATCACGCTGTCCAGTAGATTTTAACCTGATAAAGTCAGGAAACTTTAATGCTGCAATGCAAAGCATAAAGATATAGAAAGAAAAGCGCAGCACACACCAAAGCAGAAACTACAGGTCATAGAACTGAGGGTAGAGGGACCCCTTGACATGGCAGTGGTGAGTGCACCTAAGGCCCTGCTCACCAGCATTGCAAATCCTGGGCTGTGTCACACATGAGAGACGTGTCACCTGCTGGATGGCACCCTGAACAACCTTACTGCTACAACATGAGACACCTACTGTGCTCTGTCTGTTTTCCTGATCCTTGCACACCCACAGAAATACTACAGCAAGAAAGGAATCCCTCAAACAGCCAGCTGTACGTGGTGTGTGTTGGAAAAACTGCCTTGCTCTGTCTACCCATCACTGGTAAGTTCTCATCTGAACAGTATTTAACATCATAGCATTAGGGCTTCAATAGCACACCATAGTGACTACCTGGATGCATTTAGCATATTCAGTACTTTCCTTAACGTTCTTTCTGAAGCTGATGATCAGATTACACATCCACTTTGAGCCTAAAGGCTCCAGGGAGTGTGCTACCTTAATTCTGCATACTTCTCTGCTATGTTTGTCACGGGGACTCTGGGATAAATGTGCCTTCATCTGTTGCTTATACTTCAGAGTCCTGCAGCTGATCCACAGGACAAGAAGTATTTAGATATTTGTTCCCTTTGCACCTTGGAAAGTTGTCAATTTTCTATTCATATGCTGCAGCACTGTGTACCAAATGTCTCTGGGATTCACAGGTTTCAGAACAGGTGAACATGTGGGGGTCCTTTCATACTGTGATACTGGCAAGTTCATAATGGTTCTTAGGACTATGTGAGAAATCAAAAGACACTAAATACATTCTATGGTCATACTGACCATTCTCATAAATCCCTACTTCATTTTTTCTTCTTTTTCTTCTTAAATCAAATAAAACATTTAAAATTCATACATTATAGATTTAATTTACATGGAAACAGATGGTATAGAGCAGGGACAGTCAGCTTTTTTCTTGTGCATATGAAAGGACTGCTCCTCTGGTCCCCCATCCAGAGCAGAAACCAATGAAAAGATATCTGCCACCAGTTTGATCTGTTGTTACTTTTCAGTGTTCTTAAAAGTTCATGAAAGTTCCTGAATTATATTCCTGAACTACCTCTTCTGCCAGTGTTTCATCACTGATCTCCTCAGAGAAACTCGCAATGAATATAATACCTCTTGTAGGATTTATTACCTTCTTCTTCCAAGGGCCCATAAGGATTAATGGGAATTGGTGTAATATGGTCCTGAGTCCACACACGGGAGTTCTCCAAATTCCATCTTGCCCTTGACACATTGTGAGATATTACCTTCTGAGCTTTTACAATACTTGACAGTACTTCTTTCTCCTCAGTCTTCCCACCTCCCCAACAGAGGTTTTCATCATAGTTTTAGCAAAAAATCCTAATTTGCCTACACTGCTCAGAATATTTAAATCTAAAGCCACATTTTATGCTGGATGTCTACACTGCATGACTGAGTGGTGTAGCAGTGCCTGAATTATGTTGTTTCCCACACACCCACACTGTTCTTGGTGAGTCCCTATTTTTTTTACTGGCTGTGGTGTTACTTGTAATCTAAATTGGGATTTCAGTGGGGCTCCTGCTACATATCTTACCCCTATGGCTTTTATCTCTCCAGTTGTTCTGCTTAAAATGGTTACTGACTCTTTCTTCCTTTCCCAGACCAACTTAGCTTCCTTTAGGATTTAGTTCAGTTATTTTTTTGGCTTTTATCCCCCTGGGTTTGATTAATTTCCTTACTGACATCTTCATAAGCCAAACTTGGGAAAGGACCCTTTCATAAGTTTTGCCTTTCATTTAGGAGTTTCAATGTTTTCCAATTACAAGTGCAGGCCAGCATTCATGGTATGTCTTGAAATTCTCGTCTCAATTTGTTAATATGCCCAGACACCTTTCTCAACTGTCCAATCTGTTGCCTCTAATGGGGAATTCTCCCTGTTCTCATCCAAGCTTTCCCAATGAGGTCTGACAAAGGTGTCTGTTCCCGTAAATGTAAATTTAGGTCAGCTGTAAATATAAATTACATTCTTGCTTTCCTCTCTCCTGTTTGCATGTGCTTTGTTTACCTTAGAAATCCCATTTTCCCTATTACCTTAATCTGGCGTGATGTCTTTGTTTCTATGTACAGCCTTTTTTATTCACAATTTTACTGCCTGCTATGCTAAAAGTCTTGTGTAAATGATTAACTTTTGCCACATTACATGCACCTGCCAATAGGTAGCAACGCAAGATAACTCCATTACATCTAAATTACACTGCTCCTTTGGCGAGATTTTGGTGAGGCAACTATTTTCAGAGAGGCTGCAACCACAGGTAGCAACCTAAGTATGCAGGAGGTGACTCACCTCTCACTGGTGCCACTGGAAGCTCTTTCCTGTGACATGTGTTCCCTCACTGTACTGAGTTTTACCACTGCCCCAGCCATTTCTTCTGCATTTCCATCATTGGATCATAGAGCAGCTTGGGTTGGAAAGGATCTTAAAGCCCCTCTTGTTCTACCCCCTGCCATGGGCAGGGACAGTTTCCACTATCCCAGGCTGCTCCAAGCTCCATCCAACCTGGCCTTGGACACTTCCAGGAATGGGGCAGCCACAGCTTCTCTGGACACCCTTTGCCAGGCCTTGCTACTGTGTGACCAAAGAATTTTTTCCTAGCATTTAACCTTCCTCTCCACTAAGGGAGTTTTACAGAAGAAATGGTGGTGTAGATCATGGCCACCACTCCCCATTTAAGCTCTTGATATTCCATCTCCCATTCATGGTCATGCTGATTCATTTAACTGGACAGATGCAGATGGCAGCAGAAGGTCATGTGTGGGCAGGAATTGCCTGCAGAGATAATTCATGATTAGGTATCTACAGGTGACCTTGTAGGCTGCCTTTTACAACAGGGTTTGGGCTTTTTTAATAAGAAAATCACCCAATGCCTGATGCTATAAACTAATGCAAAACATCACTTATTAAAAGGGCAAGCATGCTAGGATTAAGTGAGGATCATGTTGACATGCATTATTTCTTATGTGTTTTTTCTCACAGATTTGAGATAGGGTTTACCCTGCTGTAAGAAATGTCAAATTTCAAGAACAGATGTAGTGTCATTTTCCTGTTTTCATCAGAATTAAATTTCATTGAGTTTTTTTCCTTTCCTCAACACAAAAATAACTTTTTACCTGTATGGCAAAAAAACCGAAAACCAAATCTAAACCCAAACCCCAAACAACAACAACAATAGCATACAAACAAAACCCATCACACCCACAAACTGCAAACCAAACCAAAAAACCCCAAACAGTCAACCAAACAAAACAAACCCAAAACAACCATAAAAAATCCCTACTAACAGCTGAAGATGATTGCTTGTTTTCCAGACACTGACCATAGCCAACTGAGCAAAGAAAGTTAAAGACATTGGAATTGCTGGTAATAAGTGAATGGTTTATCTACTACTCACATTACTCTTTAAAATGAACAGGAAATGTGATTGTAATGGATGCAAGTGCATGAAGTTAGGTGCACAGGAAAATTTTTAAAAGGTGTTATCCATAGGGTGGGGGAAAACAGGACGCACAATAAGAGCTGAATATTTCCTCCGGAAGAAGACAGTTCCTAAGATTTTGTGTGAGATTTGAGGTACTTTAGTATAAGAAAAAAGTCTTTTTGGGATAAGAACCTCTACAGAAAGCCTCCAAGAGTCCCCCAGAATTGTGCACAAACTTCTGGAGGTGAGATGCTCTGTAGTACATCCCATTTGTTGATAGTCTGATTTAGCACACAGATAATGCAGTCAAGAGAATCTGGAGAATCACCCAGCTCTTCTTAGAGCAGAAACCTGGGTTTGTCTCCCTGAAAAGCTTCCTGTACCCTACTGATCTAAACTTACATGTTTTAATCTGTAGCTCAGGAACCCATTCCCAGGCCTGGCACTGGTTTACTGTGGCAGAGTCTCAGAACAGTGTTGTCTGCCAGAGGTACGTGACAACTGCATCAGTGGGCGTACTAAATGGTACAGCACATGAAAGAAGAGGAATTTCAGAGATTATGCCAAATAACTCAAAAAACTTGATCTAATGTTCATTAGAAAAGTCCCCAGTGACTGCTAAAACCAAACCTTATGAAAACACCCATTGTTTTTTAACAGAGATTACAAATATCAGCAAATGAGAAAAAACAAAAAAACCCAAAGAAACACAAAAAAAAACCAACCAAAAATCCAAAAAAACCCACCAAAAAAACAAGACAAAAAAATCCAAACACCCTCCTCCCCCCCAAAAAAGGCGAGATTTAACATAAAGAATAGATCTTAAATTAATCACTATCCCCTTTTTTCTGCTACCAGCATCTCTACCACTCTGTCAAAACTGTGAAATTTTAGGAAGAGAACTGTTCATTATTGTGTGCTTTCACAGAAACTCTTCAATGACTCCTGGGATCTCTTGTGCCACTGGACTGGAAACCATATTTAAAGTGGCATGCATTAGCAAAAACACAGTGATGCTTCTCACACAGATATTCTAGCTGAACATAAAAAACAGAGCCTGAAAGTCCCCTGTGTAAGGACATAAATGCATTCATGTGTTTCTCAAATCTGACTCTCCCAACACAAACACGAAAGATTTCTCTCAAGTTTTGTGTAAAAGGAGATGCAGGTATAAGAATGTATTGTGGTTAAATAAGAGCATGAAATATGACCATTAAAGTTATTTCAATGGCTGTGCTGCTGTTCTTTAAAAAATTCTGCATGCAGGCCAAATGAATTGTATTTTAATGTCATTCAACAGCCATCAGCTGAAAAGATAATCTCAATATCATATAGTGAAATACCTTTCCCAAAACTATGAGAATATTTAAGCTCTATCACTTTTAGGACTTTTAGACAGAAATACTTTTACTGTGAGGAAGGTGATGGATCACAACAGTCACCCCTCTCCATTTCTCAACAAGAACATTCATTGCTTGGAGCTTTTTCTGAGTGATATCCCGTATTATTCCTCATTTGCCATGAGGAACTGTGAGTTAAAAGTAAAGGTAGACAGGTAATGAACACAGATGGCAAACAAATTGTTTCCTGTTGAAACTCGTTTGTAATATAACAGAAAAAGGCTTTGGATTTTTCAACTTTTTCTCCCTACTCTCCATCTCATTGTTCTATGTATTTTAATGTATAAATTGTTATTATTTTTAAGCAATTGTAATTTTAAAACATTGTGTTAGTCCTCAGTTAACCTTTGTAATTCATTCTATAAATTTGCAGCCTATTTGCAAAACTCTTGGTGTTCTGAAATGTTGTTAGTGAGAACACAACAATGTGGAATTAAAATGTAGTAAGACAATTATTTCATCTGAAATGTAAGAACTGATTTGAACACTTGCAAGGAGAGGGCAGTTATGACAATTCACCCACCTGGAAGAGATTTGAGTCTTGTTTCAATGTGAGTCAGGACACCTGGAACATCTCAAACATCCTACTGCATTTACATTTAACCAAACAACTGCAATCCTTAAATTACACTTTCAACACATACACATAAACAAAGAAGCAAAAAGTGCTTTATGCCTTTAATCAGCAGCTGCAAAGACAAGAAACCATCTTTTCAGTTCTATCTTCTGTTCTTTCCTTAAATATTTCATATTCTCTTCTGTCTTATTTCAGATATTTGGAAAATTAAAATAAAATAAAATAAAATAAAATAATAAAATAAGCGAAACCCCCAAACACAAAAATGCAACCAGAAAAGCAAAGCGTAACAATTCACACATATTTAAACTTTTACACCCTCTTCTGTAGGTTTCCTTCATATTGAGGCAGCTACATTTTCAAAGACCTACTCTGCAGGCACTGAAGTGGTCCTTCATCTGTTTTTCCTTTTACCCATCAGCTGAAGAGGCTAAAGACTACTTTATAGCTTTTCCTGATTTCTGGTTAGCAACGTTATCAGCCAGATATATCTGAGTAGTTATAGGTGTGGGTGGTTATTTGCTTTATGGAATCTCATTTGATTAATGTGTCTTTCTTGCGCTTAAAAATACGTGTATTTTATAATCTGCAAACAAGAAAACCTGAATGGCCATCTGCATTTGGTTTTCATCAGCATCCTCAGCCGTTAGATTTCCCATGACGTAGTCTCTGCGTGTGCTTTTATGGAGAGGCACAGAAAGTCCACACCTTGCATGAGTGGAGGGTAAATCCTCAGGCATGAAGCCTCCTCCGTATTTCAGCTAATCTGGAATGAAATACTTTTATACAGGGCTGGCTGCTGAATACACGCTGGTGACTAAATGGAATTTTTAAATAAGGCAGAGGAGGTGAAGGTAAACAGAGCTTTTAATTGCGCATTTCCACACAGCCTTGATAAAGGTCGTTTCATGCATCAAAAAAGGCATGTGGAAAACAGCATTTAGTTCTGGCAGAGGTGATGTCTCACATACCTGCCAGCACAGGGATTACAACATCTGCTGTGCAGCAGCATTGCACTCTGAACTCAAGGCTCCATCTGCAAGCAAACACAAAAAGTTTGCTAAATCTCTTGAACCTTAGGACTCAAGGTCTATTTTTGCTCCCAGGCATGGAGTTAGGAGAATACAGTGAGTCCCAGTGGCAGTAAATGACTTTTCTGTAAGTGTTGTTTTCATTGCACCTTACTGACTTGAATAACAATTAAGAAAAAAATCCAAAAAATTCAAAACATGCAGTTTCTTCTAGCCCAGCCCCATAAAAACATCACAAGTTCAAAAAGACAACAAAAAAAGGGAAGGAATTACTTTTTTATGTTGGGGGTCAGGGAAATGTTAATGCAGGTTTTGTTTTGTTAGGTTTTTTTGGGTTTTTTTAATAGATCAGGGAAAAGAAGAAAATGCACAAATAAACACAGCTAAAGTTGGCAAAGGTTATTAAAATTTATACCCTGTGACAAGGCTTTTCATACTGTAGCCATCTGTGCTTGTCAGTCTAAGAGTTTAGGTAGACTTCAGCACTTTTAAGAAACAGGGCTACTTTTATGTGTTTTGAAAACATAACATTAACAACAACCCCCATTAACAACAACCAAAAAACCACCAAACCCAGACATGATTAATTTAGCATTAAAATAACTGAAATAACTAATGTAGTCTTCAGATGAGACACACGTCAAGAGCATTATGATAATAAAGGCTTATAAGCTCTGGAAAGGTTGAAGATATTTTCTTAAGATAATTTGCATAAATATTCCATTATCTCTGATCTTCATTAATTCACTTAATGACAATATTGAGATGTCGAAACTCTGACCAAAAAACTGATTAATAGTTGTACATGCAGGCTCTTTTGACATTGTGGGACAAATCTTCTAATAACAGCTCACACTGCCACAGAAGATGTATAAAGTAATTTTTCAGATGCATTTGGGTCATAGTCTGTAGTACTTATCTACTGTGTTTCCATGGATTTTCAAAAATAGAAAAGTACAGAACAAATTGATCGTTTGGGTTTACAGAAATCAATCCTACTAAAACCCTAGAAGAAAGAGCATGTTTTAGGCACTGAGTTGAAGTGCTCTTTATGCATTTAACTATTTTCTGCAAGTCTCCTTTTCCAGTCCCAAGGTAGCCCAGTATGTATTTGACACTGTGAGCCACACTTAGAATTCTAATTGCAATTATATTAATAAAGATTAACAGGGGAAAAGAATAGACAGATGGGTCCCTTGCTGTCCAGCAGATATACAAAACCTTTGTTCCTGGGCAGTAGCTTCACTGCAATCCTTCTCCTCTCAGACAGCTCTTCTGTTTCTCTGCATCCCAACAGAGCATGCCAACACCCACCACTTTATTTGTCACAGCTCCTGTTTACTGTAGAACATGAAGCCTTCCTTTTTATCTGAGCTTGTTGCTCTTTTTAATACATGCCTGGCCTTGAAGCTCTCTCTCATTTTAATTTTGCATTTTGTGAAGCATTCCCAGCAACACAATCTCAGTGTGGCTTTTTGATTTGAGTCAGTTTGGCTCTTTGGATTTGTGGTGCTCCTAATGGCACCTAAAAAAGCCAACAGCAAACCACTAGAGTGCTGCTGGTTTAGACCTAATTGCATAAGGAGATGCCAGGAACTTATATGCCTCCATATGGGTTTGAAATTAAGGTCCCCTAGGAACACAACAGCAGCTGCAGCCAGCAGTTAAAATCCTCACTGCTGGATATTCACAAGGCCATTTGCTTGTCCCTGGCAGCACTGAGCAAATAAACCCTGGATCCTATTCAGGCAGGAGCCATCCCCATCAGGCAGGAGCGGCTGAACCATGAATTCCTGATTTCTGCAGGAGCCTTAGTGCCACCAACAAAACCAGACCATACCCACACCATACACTGGAGGAGGTGGGATTCTCCTTTTCGCCCTTTTGCTTACAATTTACTCTGTAGTCAAAGTTCCCACACAGTGTTTGTAAGACAAAGAGACAAATCTGACTCACAACCCGGGGAATCTGAGGCTGTGTTTCCTGCTTTTCTGTGGAGAGTGGGCTGAAAAGAGCAGAGTTTTGCTCAATTTGCAGCTGAAATTTGGATGGGAGTCAGCATTTTGGTTATCTAGAGGAGTGAATGTTAATTCATCAGCTTAAAAACACACGTCTGCTGCCTTCCCACAAGAAGTTCTTTACAGTGAGGGTGGTGAAACACTGCAAAGGCTGCCCCCGAGAAACTGTGGCTGTCCCATTCCTGGAAACATTCAGGGTTAGTTTGGATGAGGCTCTGAGCAGCATTATCTAGCAGCTGTCTCTGCTCACGGCAGGAGGTTGGACTGGATGATTCAAAAGGTCCAGCCCAAACCGTTCTGTGATTTTATGGTCTTCTTTTTGTGCAAACAGCAGAACATCTCTCTTCTTCATGCTCAGAAGAGGACAAAGCTGCCTCCACTTCTCCTCCCACCATCTCAGAAAACACAGATGATGCAGCAGTGTTGTGCTCATTGTATGCCCAATGCCTCCACAGAACTCACTGTTAACAATTAAGAATAAACGTTTTAACTATCACCTGAAACCCAGTGGCCTGCAACCTCCTGCAGTGATTTTATGCTGTTATTAGGTTTGCTTTTTTGGCAAACTTAAATGCTCTTCTGCAACTCAGTTATTGAAAATGCCTCCTTTGGTTGTCTGTGTATGTTAGCAGACATAGTAAATAAATAAATAAAAAATAAATTAAAAAAAATTAAAAATGGAAGTAAATGGAAATCAAGATGGAAAGTGTAGAAAAAAATCCTCAAATCCAAATGAAAAGGGTAGAAGCTCATCAGAAATGAGCAGTGTAAAGCTAAATAAGGAAGGCATCTTAGAAAAATAACAAAATTTAAAACCACAAGTGTTGCAAGATTGATACCCCAAGCTGCTGTTGGACACCTCTTGAGCCTTGTTGTATTTGTCCTGTATAAAAGAACAGGTTTTTATATTTCTTTTCCTCTAATTGTAGGACGGATGATCCTTTTTATCTGGAAGTTACTCCACCTTTTCACTATCCTAAAGAGGTCTCTTTTCCTATGCCACACACGACTGCGGCCCCTGTTGCACAACATTCAAATTGGTTTCCCTAGAAAGAAAACGTATTATCATGTTCCAGGATGGTGTTGAGTGTGGCCTAACAAGCATCAAGTGCAGATGTTAGAATTTATGCTGAAAAAGCATTTCTGTTGTGTACTGAGCCATGAATCTATATTCACACTCAGGGGACCAGGTGTCAGAGGTGAGCACGGGAGGGACCACATTTTATTGAATTTGGTTTTTATCTTCCATCAGCCTAAGAAACAAAGTTTGGGAACAGAGGATAAGAGAAGGGAGAAAGGCTTTTTGATCACTAGAAGCAGCCTGCAAATTTATGCTTTCTTTGAGCACTGTTTTTTGGGGCTCAGTAAGGTTTACATGAGGATTGTGAAATGAAGCAGACGGTAAAAACCACTGGGACTTAGGAGGGAGAATATGTTCCTGCAGCTGCTTCTGATCCAAGAAGCTATCCAGCCACACTCTACATAGATTTTGATTGCCGAATGTCTAGAGGAAAAAAGCAGCAATACATCCATGGCATATGTTAACTGCACTTACATTATACAAGTAACACAAGTTTTTTCTGCCCTGAAAGCATGTTTTCATCTAACAGGGAATAAATACTAATGGTATGGTGCCTGCTAGAAAGAACAGCTCCAATCCTCTAAATTAATTTAATTCTCCTGGGATTTACAGAGCATTAGAGGATTTTATTGCTATTGATTTCTTTTTCAACCTGACTTAGAACAGGACATATAATTTTGAGGTATGATTGTGCTGATGTGACTCTGCTAAGTGCCTCCTCTGGTAGGGACATACAGATAGACAGGCTGAAAGTGTTGGGGTTGTCCAGCCTGGAGAAGAGGAGGTTCCAAGGAGATCTCAGAGCCCCTTCCAGTACCTAAAAGGACTCCAAGAGAGCTGGAGAGGGACTTTGGAAAAGGGCCTGGTGTGACAGAACAAGGGAGGACGGCTCCACATGGCAGAAGGCAGGGTTAGATGGCATAGTGGGATGAAACTCTTGTCTGGCACAGGTTGGACAGAGAAGCTGTGGCTGGCCCATCCCTGGCAGTGTCCAAGGCCAGACTAGATGGGGCTTGGAGCAACCTGGAATAGTGGAAGGTGTCCCTGCCCATGGCAGGGGGATGGCACTGCATGATCATTAAGGTCCCTCTCAATGCAAACCCTTGCAAGAATCTGATAGCTCTCGCTGCCTGCAGTGTTGTGCAATCTGAACAGATTGGATCAAGTAAGGAAATGGTGTAGCTCAGCATGAGCAGATTAAGCCAGCCAACAACTCAAAAGAGAGCTCAGGTGAGAAATCAACTGCACCTCCTTTCTCAGGGTGGGAAGGCAGTGTCATTTAGAACTCAGGAATTGCCTATGGAACAAGCCCTTATGCAGTCAAAGTCTTTTGTCATTTTCCTCTACCTTCTCCTTCCAGTTACTCATTCTAAAATAGATGTATAGATTAGGATCAATCTTTGCTGGGGTAATATTAAAGACACATGTGATTCTTTGTCACATAAGAGTGAGATAAATCCTTCACTAAACTGCACCCAAAATATATGTGAATTAAGGAAATAAAATATTGGTTTTGTGTGAGAGAGAAGGAAACAAATTTTCTTGCTCTGTCTCTTTCTCCCACTCACCCATAGATGGTGGCAAAACTCCTTTCTTATCATTGTCAAGGGCTTGGGATTCTATCAAGATGATGTATCATGCTTCTTCCAGCACTTTCACCCTCAGTCTTGTTTTCTGAATATTGTTACATTTTTTTCTCCCTAACACTAGTCTCACTTTCTTCCAGTTTTTCTTAACAAAAGCTGTAGGAAGTTTCAACTTCATTTTAATCTTCTTTGCATGTAATACTTTACCTTCATCTCTTTCTCAAGACAGGGAAAAGGAAGCAGTGATTAATCCCTTTAGGGTTCCCTACCTCTGAAACCTGTGGGAGATTAATCATTTTAACAACTGATGTAGGTATGTGGTAGATGGTTTGTGTCTTTAAAGCAAATTTAAAAGATAAACTCCATCTCAGGCAGACAACACAGCCATGCTTCAGAGATCAGGAACACTAATTCCTTGGGCTAAATACACCAGAATTCAGGATGGATTATCTGAGTATCTGTGGGCCTCTTAAAAAAGTTGTCTTGGATAATAGAGGCCTTCCTTTAAAAGGTAAGAATTTTGAATATGTGGCTTGAGCAGGAGTACATTTTAGGGTATATGAAGATGACACAGTCCTTTCTTATTTTCTGGTGTAAGTTTTTCACTACAGTGTGGAGAGGGCATTAAAGGATGATGATGGAATTAACAAGTATCATCTTATATTGTGCTTCAGCTTTATCAAGCTGCTGTAATTGTAATGTGTGAAAGTTTATTGTGGAAATATTTTATATAAAAATACTGGCCTGTTTCCTAAAAAAAACCCCAAACCAACAGGTCTTCAGAAAATAAGGTTGATCTACAGAGTGCATGTGAAGTTGCTTTTCCCTCAAACTGACTCCTTTGTCTAGAACAGAGCACTCTTGAATCACTGTGCAAAGTTTTGTAGGCATCTCTTTGGAATGTACCAATTTTCATGTTTTCACTTAGTCTCTTGTAATCTGTTTCCCATTGCTTCTAATCTCATTTTAATCTCACTGAGCCAACACAGTGGAAAATAGCAAAAATTACTTTTGACTGTAGCCATGTAACAGTCGCTCAGTAAATAATTATTTCAAAACAAATATTTTAATTTATCCTGTAAACTCAGTGTGTGAGCAGATCTCTCCCACATTTTGTCAGACCAAGAAAGTAGAGAGCTGAAGACATGTGAATAAGTGTTTGAGCAGTAGGAGTCAAACACAGCAATTGGAATGGTGTGAGGAATGACAGAAACAACAATAATGTCTTGATAAATGTCTTACATTGAAATAATGACATTTTAAACATCACAGAGCCCTCATTCCACATCCTGCCACGGGCAGGGACACCTTCCACCAGACCAGGTTGCTCCAAGCCCCTTCCAACCTGGCCTTGGACACTTCCAGGGATGGGGCAGCCACAGCTTCTCTGGGCAACCTGTGCCAGGGCCTCCCCACCCTCACAGGAAATAATTTCTTCTTAATATTTAATCTAAATCTCTCATCTTTCTGTTTAAAACCACCCCCTATTTTGCTATCACTCCCTGTGTATAAAGTCACTCACCCTGTTTTTTATAAGCCCTCTGTAAGTACAGGAGGTTGCTCTCAGTTTTTCCCCAGAGCTTTCTCTTGTCCAGGTGAACACTCCCAGCTCTCCCAGCCTGGCTCCAGAGCAGAGGGGCTCCAGACCTCTGAGCATCTTTGTGACCTCCCCTGGGCCCACTCTAAAAGGCCCATGTCTTTCTTGTGCTGAGCACTCTTGACCTAAATGCTACCTCTGATCAACTTCATGGATGAGAGGCAACAGAGGGGCCGAGATAACTCATTACTTTGCTAGAACTTTAAATAAAACTCTCCCACCACAGCCTCATTGATAAACTGAAGAAGCGCATGCTGGCCAGACTCTGTGATGAGCTGACAATTCCCCAGACTTCTGGTCTCACCGATCAATGACTCCATGACCGTTTGGCAGCTGGTAACAAGTGGAGCATGACAGACATCAATACTTGGGCCAATACTGTTCAATATCCTCATCAGATGCCTAAATGTTGAGACTGTGATTCCTCAGCAAAGTTCTGAATGATTCAGAGGGAGAGGGAGATGGTAAATCAACAGCAGGTCTTCATTTCAGTGAGACCTTGATGAAATTAAAGATTAGATCATTAGAGAATCCTGGCAGTTCAGCAAGAAAAAGTGCAAAGAGTTGCTTCAGGACAGAATAGACCTGCCTATGAATTAGTATGGGCTAGAAACACAACTGGGAGCCCTGATGAAATGGACCTGGAGGAACAGTGGGTGACAACATACATACATACAAGCATATTTTTGTTGTGAATGAGGCAAACCACACATCGAGCTGCACTAGGAAAAGCACAGCCATCAGATCAAGGGGAGTTACGACCCCATTTTGCTTAGTGCTGGTGAGAAGATGAGTTCTCAACATGTTCTAAAAATAAAATATAGGTATGGCTAAATTAGGAGGTAGGCACCTCACAAACATCTTGTTTGAACTTCTGGCCACTGTGTTTTCGAGTAATCTGCACTCTTGTCCCTTTAATAACATTTACAGGATGAGTGAGTGGGTGTCTGGCTTGTCTCATTGTCTTGCTACTGAAAGTTTATGCAGGGGAAAAAGGTCAATGTATTCAACTCTGAATCATAGGAGTGGAAAGGAAAAAAAAAAAAAAGAAGGAAGGGATTTTCTTGCATTGCTGGATTTACATACGTCCTTGGGGAACAGACATCCATGTGACAACTGTAGAGCTGTCTGCTGAAACCAGCTAGCTTTGCCTGTTAACACACACCTTGCTCAGAGGAGAAGGTCAAGACAACTTGTATTAATTACAACTTATATTAATTGCATATCTGACGTTGCACAGTAGCCATCCAAAAGCACCTGTCCATAGCAAAGGCTACAGTTTGTGAAAATTAAACACTATTCCAGGCAAAGGCAATTATAATAAATACCATTTAAATGAATGCTGATGAGACATTAATGAGATATACTGTCAGTATTGCTGCTTCTTTTGGTTTGTTTAGCCTTCTAAGCACAGTTTATCTGAGAATCTCAAAGAGATTAAAGTCATTAATCACTTCGACTTCACAGATGCTCTTATAATTTTCTTTTGTTTAAAATTGAAACTTACTGAAGGTTAAATTAGAGGCAGAACTAGAAAAAACATGCCTATTCCTTACTTCAGTATTTTTCATGGATCGGTGGTACATACTCTTGCACCCGGGATTGGTAACCATTCTCATTTCTGTAGTTCTAGCTGTATTTTGGCCACCATGGAGCAACAGAGGAGATCCAGTGGAACAAATGCAATCAGCAACAGTTTCCCACAAAACCAAATCACTGAAGGAAAAAAAATCCGAAACAACCAAGTAAAAAAGCCAGAAATGAATATGAAGCATTTGAGTCTCATTTACTTCATGCTGGTTCTACAATAAATGTGAAACTTAAATTAAAAACAAACAAAGACTTTTCCTTGGGCTTGGCTGGATCCTGCTTTTGTTAGGAATTCTTTTCTTCTAGACCCTGATGAAGGAAACAAATACGTTAAGGATTGCATATTAATGCTAGTCACTAAGCTATGCTAAAACATTATCTGTAGCATGATTACATTTCATTGTTCCTCTCCCTTAAAAATGCAGTGAAACTAACTTTACAATCATGTTGTATAATTATTTTTGTAATACAGAAAGCTTTACATATGTAAATGGAAAGATTTACATATAAAATTAAAGACATAATTTTCATTGTAAATGAAAAAGTATTTTCAAACAAGCTAGAAAAATACCACACAGAATGACTGAAAGCTTAATGAAATTATAAGAATTTTACGCAAATTCATTTACTCAGTTTCCAAAATTCAATATAATATGACCTCTGATATATCACAGGGCCTGGGATTTCATTCTGGACATGAGCATAGGGATCTGTAACTGGTTTTTGGCTGCAACCATTTCAATTGAAGATAAGCAATCACCTTCAGATTTTTTTCTGGCTGTTAAGTCTTAATGCTTTAATATTAGCTTGAAATTATTCTGCCTTTTTCTCACAATGGGATTGTCTGGAATATTTTCAGCAAGACTGTTTAAGGTGGCAGTTCTGTCAATACAGAAGTAGGTCAGAAGCTCTGATGGAACAAATCCTGAAGTCTTGTCTTCCTTCTTTTCCAATATAATGAAAAGTAATTTAAAAATTTCTTGGACTTTTAATAGGAATATAATATTTCAATAACTTCCTGCTTAGGTGTATGTTCTGACATCCATGCTTTGCTACAGAATATGGTAGCTGTGACAACTCTTGCTCTAGGTGCCTGAGATGTACTCAACATCTACTTTCAGCTATGAGATTTTGTCATTTTTTTGTCCTGGGGAAACCCCACCCTGGAAAATCAGAGCTCAAAATTTCTTCACATAAAGGAATTTACACTAGTAGGAACCATCTCTTCTTTAGTGACTGAAAGGTCAACTATTTATTTCAAAGGCATAATTTTGGCTTCTATTGTAGTGAGCAGAGAATAGCAGGAGACTCTAAGGAGTGACTTTTCTTACATCTTTCTCATGTCTATCAGTATGAACCTGGGCAAGCAGTTTAGGAAAAAACTACACAACTGTAGATGGATCTAGCTGCTTGAACTGAGCCAGATGTTAATTCAACCTTGGGTATTACCTGATAGAAGATAGTAGAAATCTCCTCATCTCTTAAAAGGTCATATTGCAGGGTTTGCCTTCCTTTGCCCTCAAGATTTTTCCTTTGAAGATCTGTTTAATTGAATTTACGCTTCAAGGACAAAGCCAGTGGCAGGGAAAAAAGCACAGTGTCTGTATCGGTAGGATCATTGCATCATACAGTAAATGCAACCTGGTTATTTTACCCACTTACTTTAATTCTCTATCTGAATTAAAGCAGTACACACTGCTGGAAATTAATAAACTAATGGCAGGCTACCAATTAAAAGCCAATAAATGTTGTTTTCTCTGTTCAGTGTATCACACAGTCATTTTATCTGAAAATACTGACAGTTACCAAGGCCTTGACAAAATATTTTTTTTATTTCTCTAGCATGCTGTCACTATTGCCACATTTTGATTAAGCATGGGATGTTCTCCCATCCTGCAAAAATGTCTTTCTGCAAATATTGGGATTAATAATTTTTAAAAGTGAGACTACCAGACAAATTAGGCAAATGCCAGATCACCTCATTACAATGAACTGGCTGAATGTGGTGCAGGTAAATCATCCCTTTGCCCCATCAGTAAAGAAATGTGTCCATAGGTTGTTGACTGTGAAGGAACCAGAATCTTTCCCTGTTTTCTTAGTTCCTTTATTTGGATGGGAGACAAGAGGGAAGTTCATCCTCTCATTCCACAGTCAGCAGAATGGTCAAGTTGATATCACAGTTTTACACCTAGATTACTGGAATATTTTCTGAACCTTTTCTCCTCTCCTGCATCCTTATGGCTCACTAGTAGTCATTCCAAGTGTGAAGGGCACATGAAGATAGTAAGACAAACAAAAATTTCTAGACTCAATGAATGGGTTAACTTCTATGGTTTTAAGTTGTTTAATCTGTCATTTTCTCTCCATCATTCTGATCCCGCAGAAAGATGCAACTGCAGGCCAAGGAGCAGACTCCATCAATGAAATCAAATTCCAGACAGAGAAATACTGTAATGCACTTAAGCATCTTCTGCACAAAGATGAGCTGAGGAGATGAGCAGGAGGCGTGAGTAACATGACCTAAATCTATAATGAAAGCCTGCACATCTACAATGCTAAAAGCTCTCAGTGTATATGACATGAATTCTAGGGCAATGGATTACATCATTTCTCTGCACTGTGTTTTAGTAAGGCTTGATAAGTTTCCATTAAATGGAAGAAAATTACTGCATCATGTTCCATCCTGGCAGTAACTGATGTAACACAACAGCCTGCAAAACAATCAACACGCTAAGTTAAAGGCATACACAGGCAAGTTCTGTGATGAGGAACATAAAGTGTGATTTGGGAGGTTTGAAATCCTAATTTTTAAGTATAAGAAGAGACTACAATCACTCTTGTGTTTATGTGGTTTCTTTGGTTATGGAGAACATTAGGAGTCATGATAAGACATTAATTGACTTAATTCTATTCCAGTTTGCAACAGCTATAGGTTATCAAGACCCAGAGGAGGTACTTTTTTTCCTCTCCCTTGTTATCTAGAGCTGTCTGTTTTTTCTTGCATGTCATTTGAGACTGGTGGAGCAGTATAGTTCTTCTGTTCATTATTTGAGACAGGACACTGCTACTTTTGCACTGGCTCTGCATGTCTGAGAACTGAAATAGATCTTATTCAGTGCTTGCAGCAGGACTAAGTGCTGGGAATGTGTGTCTTTGTATCAGGCATTTGAGCTCAAATTAGAAACCCATCTATCTCAGTTATGTTTGTGTGTCAGAAATGCTGATATTTCCACCTTATGTCAGTTTCTTTGAAGTATCAGTGGATAAGGAATGGAGTACCTATGAGTAATGAGAAGGATGTGGGAAGCACAACTGGAGGGGTTTTCAGCCACTGGGAGCTGGCAGAAGGGGGTTTTACCCCTCACGTGCTGACACAAAGAAGCCCGGAGGTCAATGCTGAAACCCCTCTGGAAGGCAGCACTCAGTGCCCATCACACAATAAAAAAGGGGTAGAGCTCCTCACCCAAAAGGAGCTGTATCCTTCTGTCGCTGTTACGCAGGCAAAGGTAAAGAAGTAAAGAGAGGGGACTCTCCGTATGTGTTCCACACAGGTTTATGCCAGTGAAAAAACAGGGACGACGAGGCAAATTGGTGGGAGGGTCCAGGGACCTTATACTGGTTACAGAATAGGTGGGGAAAGGGATCTCAGCCAATGGGATAGAGACAAGCAGGTGGGGTTGACAGCAAGGGAACCAGTGGGAACAACACATAGGAGGGACTCAGGGAAGGATCCAATGGGGCATCAAAGAACAAGGAACTTTCTAGAACTAATACATATTAAAAGAGGAAAATGAATATACCTAACTTCATACATAACACAGGGAGACAAAATATTAACCAATCGGGGAAAACATGCAAAAGGAAAAACAAGGGAATCATAGGTTCTCACCATGACTGCAAAGTTACATGCTAAACTTGGGTTGCTAACCACCACAGCTGGTTGTCTGAGTTCTCCTCAGGAGAAAGAGTAGCTGCAGCCACCTGCACCACTACACACAATGAATTTTATTGCGACTGTTTTAGAATTAACACAAAACATTTACAGAGCTGCAGATAAGCCTGAAGAGTCAGATAAAGCTAGAAACAAACACGAAGAGCAAGATTCAATTAGCAGTAATTTGGAGTAGAAACTAATCTTCAGTTGTTACCATTAAACAAGTCTGGAGTGAATAGCAAGAATCCATTTAGCTTTTCTGAATTATTACCTGCAAAGTCAATAGATGTTTATTATCCTAGGGAGAACAGGCTTGTTATCAGTCCCCTTTCTTAACTCCTAATGGAGCCAGCTGTTTATTTTGGATAATGGTGCACTTCATAGCACATCCCAAACTTCACGCTGAGATGCAGTTACACAGATTACATGTTCCCTTGCTCAGCCAAGAGCTCAGTTTGTTTACATGAGCTGAATGATTTCACACACAGCCTCAGAAATCAGAAGCCAGTAGGTGATAAATCAGGTTTTATTCAAACTTTACAACTGTCGAAGTAACAGGTTGTGAGGGTGGTTTTGTGTTGTATTTTTTATCTTGGAGAGCAAAAGGGTACACAATTTGAGTGAAGCATGGATATGCTGAACATAAAGAGATAAGCTTTCCAGCAAGGGAATTTTCTAATTAGTTGTCATACATCCACTTTTATTATCATACATCCCTATTAGAAGGGATATGCAAGATAGCTTATCAGGTTACCCACTAGCCGACTTTCTTACATGATACACCAGGAACTCCAGAGACCTGCTAAAAAATTTGGTACATTTTTGACACTTCATCTAAAGACAGACAGTCACAGCTCCCTTATTACCAGAGGGGAACCTGAAATCCTGTGTGAAAGGTCCTTGTGGGGTCTGCAGAACATGTCTAATGTCTCAGCAGTACCCACATCTTTCTGGACCAGCTCCCACTCCACAACTTCAGGACGCTCCCCCAGCAAACAGGGACAAGTGGAGATCTGAATCTGAGATGATTTTCTTTATGCAACAATAGATGAAAACAGCTTATTTCATAAACAAAGAGATTTCCAAAGTTAAAACAGGCATGTACGTTGTTGCTCTTACACCATTGGGAAGGATTTTTCTTAAAAGGAGAAGGAAAATTGTGTTTCCCCAAAACTTTTGGTTTTTTCTTTTTGTTTTTTGGGGGTGAGATAAAGTATGCAGAACGCACATTATGGGTATAGTTTGAGGTTTTTCTCTCTTCTCCACAGACTATTTGCTAATCTCAGGGAAAAGGTTACTTTGAAGACTCTTTTTCATAAGCCTTACTTTGTAAACTACCAGTGCACAGGAGGAACCAACAACTGGAGAGACAAGAGATAACTTCATCTTAAGGCTCTCATGGCAGGAGAAGTAATCTTGTGTTCAGATTTCTCTCCTAAATCTCTTTCTGCATTTTACATGATTCAGCAGCAGAATCAGTAATGTAAATAGGAGCCAGTGATATGAAAAAATTCCTTACTGGAAGTTCTGGACTGGTTCAAATCCTTATTGATTAGAACAAGTCCAAACTAAAACAAGTCTCAGGAAGAACTTGAAAGCCTCCTTTGTTTTGATCCCAGCTGATCATATAGAATTTTTATTTCAGCACTCTTAAGTAAATAGAGTTGTTTTTGTAGATTAGGTGGTTAGCTCATATTGTTAAGTATATTTCTGCAAAGTAGAATAAGGCAGACAAGATAAATACTGGAGTTAATATGAAAGAGAAAAATACATAAACAAATTTGGGTTAAACAAATGACATATCTATGTCATTTAATTTATTAAAAACATTATTATTATAAAATTTTATTTCATTTTATTGAATAACAAATTCAAAGAAAAATAAGATTCACTCCAGCAACAGAAAATGTTCTGAAATATCAGATATTACAACATCTAACTAGGGTAAAGGAAGTTGTCGAAAACACCATAAATTTTTTTGCAACCACCCCTAACCAAGGCCAAAAAATAGCAGCACAATAAAACATTCAAATGCATTCAAAAGTATAAATTCATGTCCTTATAATTTTTCTAAAGCAACCAAAGGATTCGGAATACTTCCGTGCTTGCACAGGACCTACTTTGAATTTACATTTTGAGCAGACAAAAACATTCAGCACTGTTTGGCTCACATTCCCCAGAACTCAGTTCAACGTGAAAATTCTTGAAGAAGGTCCTTGTTGTCTGTTAGAAAGGATTGAAATAATTTATAAAAATATTCTTGTGTCAATGTCTTGCAGTATAAGGGGGAATCTTAATCTTTTCTAACCCTTTTGACCTCTTCAGTCCTCCAAGAGGTAATGGTAGAGATAAGAGGGCTTAAAACTTCTCTTGAGTGAGATATCTAGCACAGAAACATCTTATTCGGAGCTGATATAAAAATCCTGAAGTTTATCTCAAAATAGATACATTTTTATATGAATAGCAGTAACTGCTGTTCCTCTTGAAGCTCAGGTAACAGAAACTATTCTCTTGTGGATTCTGACATATTCAGGTCCAACTCTGTTTACAAGCCTTAAACATCAGTATGGGAACATCAGAAAGGGAAGATACTGCTTCATGTATTTTCTAAGAGGTTTCAACAGGTCACAGGTACCACCTTCCTCATAGTTTCTTCCCTGTGAGGGTGGTGAGGCCCTGGCACAGGTTGCCCAGAGCAGCTGTGGCTGCCCCATCCATAGAAGTGTCCAAGACCAGGTTGGAGGGGGCTTGGAGCAACCTGGGGTAGTGGAAGGTGTCCCTGACCATGGCACGAGGTAGAACCGGATGAAATTTAAGGTCCCTTCCAACCCAAACTATTTTGCAGTTCTTCTTTGATTCTTCTCAAGCCACAAAATCCAGATCTAAAGTGCTCGTAAACAGCATAACTGCGAGATGGGGCATTGATGTTCAGTTGAACAAGTGTGAGGTTAGGAGAAGCTCTGTGGTGTCACACCTGAACTAGATAAAAATGCTGCTGCTGCTGCTGTCTAGACAGAGATTGACCACCCACTGGAAACATTGGATACCTCGAGGCAACACTGTTCTGTGCTAAGATCCCAATAAATTAATTTTTCTTATAAAAGACTTTTCATGAGTGTCTGTGCAACACCTGTACCTTCAGCATGAATCTTCACTCTCTGTTTGCTCCAGTTTTACTGTCTGGTGGGCAAACAGAAGGTCCAGCTGACTTCACAACAAACCTACCATGTACTGGCCCTTCCTCTTCTTTCTGGCATGAGACCAAAGATGTGAGCACGGTGTGTCCTGTTTTAATATGTCTTTGAACTTTCTGATAGGTTTCAGCAGAGTGAGTTTTAAAAACATCTGCATGCTTACTAATACACTTGGCATGCACTTTCACAAACACCTTCCCACCAGCCATTTCTCACAATGAAACAGATGCCAGGGGTCTTCTGGCCTTAAATAAATATCTTCACTTGAACTTGGTGCTCTCAATTTCTAATACACTCTGGTCAAAAAGGGGTGATGATCATCTTTTGTTGATGAAAATGGCATTTCTAATAAGAATCACTTCATCATTACAGTATAAATGTTACAATAAATGAAGTTTGAGATCTCATGGCAAACTCTTAAAGTATGGTTTTTCATGAGGATAGAGGAATGATGAAACTTCAGTTTCATTCTGGCTGTATTTTATGACTTGGCCATCAATCATCACATCAACTTAGCATTGGTTTCCCAAGACACCATTCATTATAAGGGAATGTTGGGGCTTAGTTTAGTCTTAGGTTTTCCTGTTAAAGGAATTTTCTCCCATATGCATGTTGCTAGGGGACAAATAGCTGTACTTAAGAAAGACAAAAAGGGGAGTGGGGCGGGCCTGGCTACTCCTTTTTCTACACCTGGGTGTGGGGGCAGTTCGCTCTGAGCGTCCGGAGAGAGAAGCTGCAGAGAAAGGAGCT